>NC_142134.1:42304500-42610200 GCF_024610735.1 Ursus americanus
TTCCCTCCGCCCTAGAGCCCAGTTTCTCAGCCAACGTTAGACACCCACGTGTGTTGGCTCAGATAAAGTCAACAACAAAAGCACACATGTCACATCTCCTGCAAAACGACATGACCACTGCTGCTCAGGCGTGGCAACCCAAGCCTGCTGGAAATCCTCACAGTAAACACGCCACCGAGTCCATCTCTTGTTGTGTGGCTGAAGGCGGGGTACGGAACAGTTGCTTCTGAAAGCAATGAAGAAAAGCTAGCAAGGGCTCCAGCTGTTCGTGAAATGCCTAATGATTAACAGAAGCCCCAGCCTCAGCCTTTGGGCTGCCCCGCAGGGTAGTCTGTTTAGTAAACAGTCAACCACCAATATCTTGAGCAGGTTGAACAGATGGCTCCAGGGTTCGGGCCAACTGTGTTTCTTTCAATTCCACACAGCTTTGGGTAATGAAGGCCACAAAATGCAAGAAAAAGTATAAACATAAACACGCCCTCCCTCAGAGATGTACAGGGGCTCCGATCCCTAGGTGATGAAATCTGACAAAGGGGTAGGATGGAGGGAGGGGGAGAGCCAACGTGGAGTGGATGGGAAGTCATTAGGAACTGTCTGCTTGTAACTGAAGATGGAGGAGGGGGAAATGAAATCTCAAAACACTTTTCTGCATGGAGCACATAAAGGAACCAAGACTGTGAAAGAGCATCACAATCTCAGCCAGTGGCTCAGAAATCTGTGAGCTGAAACCACTGATTCTAAAGTAGAAACACCTTGTGATTAAGTTGTAAATGGAACAACTGGCCTGCCTACCACAGAACTTCTCCACCATGTCCCAGATTCCAAACGCTGTAAGGAAGAGCAAGGTTAGAGGCTGAGCCGCCAACATCACTGGCCTGGTATGATTGTGAATGCCACCTGCTCAAGATAGAAACGGGAGACCTACTCACCAATCAGAGCCTACTGCTGACTGCCTGTTACGGTCTCTTTCCACTTGTAAAATGGGTACATAGAGCCTGACTTCATCTAGTTCATAGAGATGTCGCCAAGATAAACATGTCTCTGGGCCAGAGGGGACTGCGAATTCATGCTTTTAGGCCTAGATCTATTCTGAATAAGTGCCAGATAAAGTTTTAAAAGAGAAAAATAAAACAGACACAACCCTCATTTTAAGACAAGGTAAACTTCTGCAGCCATCAGCAGCACAAAGCAGGAAACAAAGCATCAAGAGTGCTCTTTGCCATATACACTGGGAAAATATATATGGAGTTAATATAGAGATTTCTACTTAAGAAAAAGGGAGAGGGCAGACCCAGCTGCCTGCTGCTGCCTGGAGAGTGGTGACTGGATGGATGCTTCCTCGACCTTCTCCGAAGGACAGGGGCCCTGAGTTTCCAATAGAAGGCAGAGCTCTGGTTTAAGAACGCAGGTGGTCTAATGAAGATATCCACAAAATACAAGGAGGGATGATATTAGAGAGAGAAATAAAGTTGTACCTTCTCAAAGTTATACCTACAAGTCAAAATTCTAAAACATAGGAGAGTAGTCTAAAGAAGTTAGCCAAAAACATAAAAATCAAGAGATTAATTCACTCCTGAAAATTAAACTATCATTTCACTGGCAACTGTGGCTCGAAAGGGCCTATCTGAAAGTGACTATGTGAGTACATTTAAGGACTTCTAAGAAATACAGAAAGATCATCATTCATAAGAAAGAACAAAAGGTCATGAGACAAAGAGGAAGAAATTATAATAATCACAATAATAATAATAATATACAGAATACATAGATTTTAGAAATCCCAAAGATAACTTCTCATTTCAGCTCCAACATGTAAAGAGCTTGGAAGTCACCACTTTTGTCCTTGCAATGAGAAAAAACTGAACAAACTAAAAATCAATAACTTTTCCTGAACCCATCAGAGAACTAAACAGACAGGTGGGTTCAGAGTCACAACCAAGATCTGATTTCCTGAAGCAGAAGATGATAGAGCCATGACCTGGTAGGAATACTTACATGGTAGTTTTGGTGAACTGCTAGAGGCTGAGTACGGGCTAACATAAGAGTGAGAAATTCCTGGGAATCCAGTATTAGGAGGACCCCACATTTTCATGGGTTTTTCTTCCAGGAACCCCACCAGGTTTTTACAGTCCTGATCTGAGAAAGATGCCCTCATAACTTTACAGGAGGAAGGAAAGCATAATCCTTGTGAAATACACCCAGACTTTCTTCATAACAAAGGCTTACTTTCCAGGGGAAAAATTTACCAGAGCCCTATCCCAGTGGGGGGGGGGGGGGGAGGACATTTCTCCCATTCCATCTCCCTTGTCCTCTAGTTTCATGTAGGAGGGGGAAAAAAGCTGAGCAACCATTGTGAAGGTCTCAGCCTAGGGACACAGGCCCATGAAAGGACAGATTGATTAAATAAAATTATAGAACACTTTCCCTCTCCCTTACCTTCCCACCACACCCACAGGGCTCCAGTGTAGTAACTCCAGTGTTTGAAAGAGCTGTAAGATGAAGACTCTCTGAGGAGGAGTTCTCAGGGAAACCAAAATAAAAGAGGGAAAAAGAAAAACAAAAAACAAGGATACTAGAATAATTTGAAAGCTCTGGAATCTGTAGATACGGAAAAGATTAAACATAGCCCTGCTCCTGGATAGATTAATAGAAAACATCACACCAAATGTCATTTACCTTGGTTCCGTTGACTGGATGCGTCACTATACACCATGCTCATCTTCTGACAAAAATTTGAAAGACATGGTAAAAGGTAAGAAAAAACTCAGGCTGAAGAGACAAAGCAATCATCAGGACCAGACTTAGACGTGACACAGATCATGGAATTATTACACAGAGAATTTAACATTTCTATGATTAACATGTTGAATGCTCTAATGGAAAAAAAAAACAAACATGGAGGAACAGAGGGGTGGTATAAGCAGACGACTGGGAACTTGAAGAAAAAATCAAAAGGAAATGCTAGAAACCAAAATCACTACCACAGAAATGAAGAATGCCTTTGATGGGCCCTTCAGTAGTTGGGAGAGGGCTGAGGAAAGAGCCGGTGAGCCTGGAAATAGGTCAACAGAAACTTCCCCAAATGCAAAGCAAAGAGAAAAAGAGAATTAAAACAAAACAAACTAACGAAACCATTCAAATACATTGGGACAGCTTCAGAAGTGTTATATATGCATCGCTGGAATATCCGGGGGAAAAGGAGGAGAAATGCTTGAGTCACAATGGACAAGAAATTGATGAAATTAATGACAGACTTTAAACCACAGATCTAAGAAACTCAGAGAACAGCGTGCAGGATAAACACAAAAAGGGCAGTACTTAATTAGGCATAGCATATTTAGACTACAGACAGAGAGACAAAGAGAGAACCTTGAAAAAAGTCAGAGGAAAAGAGAGGAACAAGGGTAGGAATTACAGCATATTCTCATCATAAGCCATGTAAAGAAGAGACCAGTGTGAAATATTTAAAGCATTGAAAAAAAAATTTACTGACATATAGTTTTATACACAGTGAGATTATCCTTCAAAAGTGAAGGAGAAATAAAGACTTTCTCAGACAAAAACTGAGGGAATTCATCACTAGCAGATCTGCCCTGCAAGGAATGTTAAAAGTTCTTTGGAGAGAAGGAAAATTATATAAGTCAGAAAGTCAGAGAGGAATAAATGAAGATAACATATTTGATTTTTCTTATTCTTAATTAATCTAAAAGATAACCTTAGTTGAAGGCATAGTAAACATGTGTTGGATGATGATAGCATAGAGATAAGTGAAATCAATCACGACAATCTCATGTGCAATGGGAGGGGGATTGAGAGTTCTCTATTGTAAGGTATGTACACTATACTGAAGACAGTATAGGGTTGTTTGAAGATGGACTTGCATTAGTTTAGTCCAACTGTATCAATAGTCACTTTAAATTTGAATGCTCTAAATACATTAATTAAAAGGGAGATTGTCCAAGCAGAAACAAACAAGATTCAACTATATTGTCTACAAGAAATACCAGCAGAAAAATGATGCAATGAAAACATTCAATGGGTAGAATAAACTCAAGCTTGGTCACAGAGAGGGTATTTAGAAGATGAAATTCAAGAACAGCATGTAGTGCAGACATTTAAAAATGATTGAGTTTGCTATTGAGGTACACGAAGTTGTGATTGGAAGGTTTAAACATATCTTTTTTTTAAGATTTATTTTTATGTATTTGAGAGAGCATGCACAGCGGGGTGGGGAGGAGAGAGGGAGAGAAAGTCTCAAGCAGACTCCACACTGAGCACAGAGCCAGTTGCAGGGCTCAATCCCACAACCCCGATATCACGACCCAAGCTGAAACCAAGACTCAGAGACTCAACCAATGGCACCACCCCGGCACCCCTCAATGTATCTTGAATAGGAGTTTCAGAAGAGGCCGGCGAAGCAGGGAGACACACTATCCAAAGAGGAAATGGCTGAGAAATTGGCTCAGGACTGAAAAGGGATTTGAAACCTAGGAACACCAAGCACAGAACAGAAAAGATGACAACAAATCCCACATACATGCACTGAGGAGAAGCTGCAAAATATAGAGAGGCCATTTGAAAAGCTACCAGAAAGAGAAGACAGATTCTTCTTCTCATTAGCAACAATGGATACTAGGAAGCCAGGAGATAACAGCCTCCAAATGAGAGGGATTATACCTGCAAATTAGAATTAGGTTCAGGTACACGTAATAGAGAAATCCCAAAGAACAACTTAAATGACAGGAAAGTTTATTTCTGTCTTACATCAAAGTCCAGAAGCTATTATTCAGAACTACTATGAGGATACTCTTCCCTGCTCCTTAGGGATCTGGGCTCCTTCCATCTTTCAGATCTGATATCCCCAGGATATGTCCCTCATCTCACAGCCCAAGAAGGCACTCCAGCCATCAGATCCATGTTCCAAGCACCTGGATGGAGGGACTGGTAAAGGAGAAGCAGAGGGCCCACCCGAACTGTCTATTGAGGAGGGTTCCAGAAGTAGATTTACAACACTTGCAGGTACGTTCATTACCTAAAATTCAGTGACATGGCCAACACTTCACAAAGTTGGAAAGGGCAGTCTTCATTTTGTTGTATCCTGTTAAAAATTGTCTTTCAATAGGAAAAGGAGACAGTAGATCCTGGGGAACAAGGCGAAATTCCTGCCCCACTATGTATGAAAGAAGTTTGAGGGTTTTCTTTAAAAAAGAAGACATTTCGGGGCACCTGGTGGCTCAGTCAATTCAGTGTCCAACTCTTGATTTGGGCTCAGGTCATGATCTCAGGGTCGTGAGACTGAGACTCCCATTGGGCTCCATGGGGAGTCTGCTTGAGATGCTCTCTCTGCATCATCCTCTGCCCCTCCCCCCATGCTCACACACACTCTCTCTCTAAAATAAATAAATCTTTAAAAAAAGACATTTTAATTCCAAGAATCATAACGATAGTCTTATCTATTTATTTTGAGAGAGAACAAGTAGGGTGAGGGGCAGAGGGAGAAGGGAAGAGTGCGGAGCCTGATGCTATGACCCTGAGACCACGACCTGAGCCAAAACCAAAAGTCAGAGGCTCAACCCACTGAGCCACCCAGGTGCCCCACCTATAGCCTTATTTAAAACAGCAAAGGCTAACAAAAATGTAACTGAGATCTAGTAAGATTTGGGAAACTACATGTAACTTACTTTCTATAATAGTGTTGCTCTCACATTCTTAGAGCGGGGTTTTTTTCAACTTGGGAGTTCACGGATGGGTTTTAGGGGCTCTGTCGACCTTCTGCAATTATATGCAGACTGTGGGGGTTTTTTGCTGTTTCCTAGGAGATATTTCTGAGTTTTTGATAGGTCCTCAGAGGTGTCTAAAATTCCCAGAGGGGCTAAAATTAACTTTCAAACATGAGTTTAGTTTAAATCTTAAGAATTCTACTTAAATGTTTACACCATTTTGAAGATTGAGAGCAAAGTAGTTCAACCAAATCCTATAATATAAAAGCTGCACATAATTAAATGCTGTAGCAGGTGTTTATAATGGGAAAATATGCCCTATAGCCTCTTCGTTTGCATCACTCATCTGGTACAAAAATTCCTCTATTATTAGTTATCTTTTTATATCTTGCCCACTAAGTAAAGCACATCCCCTTTAAGGCAAGACTTTGTTTCTTACACATCTCTGTATCATGTCAAACACGACTGCTTGCCCAGAGTAAGCATCCTACTGATTGCTAGATAGCCATTTAATTTTTCCCTAGTAACTAGCTATCTCACTTGGCCCCATCCACTTCCTGTTGCCTAGAGGAAAGTCCATTTGGTGATATAAAGCTATTATTGTCCTTTTAATTTTTAACTTTATTTTCTGCTTCCTAATCTTTCTCTGAAATTAGGTTGCATAGATATGGTATCCTACTCATCATAGAAAGGACAATGAGCTTGAGCTTTGGATATGTTAATTACCCAATTTTGGATTACAAGCCCGAGCACAGGTCCATAGAACTCAAACTTCCTACTTCCCTCTCTTGCTCATACAGGCATAACCACACACTTTTTCCAAGGGGTGAAGGGCAAGACTTACCATTCTTGCTTTTAGACACCACACCTAATTTCTACCCCCAAGCAAACATTTCCAAACCGTCTTCTACCATTGTGTTCTAGGCTGAGGAATAAAAGGATTTTATCAGCAATATATAATCACAGAGAACCTCAAAGGCTCACCAAGCATTCCTACAGCAATCAATGAGGGTAGACACAATTGCTCCCATCAACTTCTTCATTGACAAATAAGGCGAATCACAATAACAGTTGCTAACATTGTTGAGCTGTTTTATTATTGTTGCTTTTATTTTATTTTATTTTATTTTATTTTATTTTATTTTATTTTATTTTATTTTATTTTATTTTATTTTATTTTATTTGACAGAGAGAGATGCAGTGAGAGAGGGAACACAAGCAGGGGGAGTGGGAAAGGGAGAAGCAGGCTTCCCGCTGAGCAGGGAACCGGATGTAGGGCTTGATCCCCAGGGCCCTGGGATCATGACCTGAGCCGAAGGCAGACACTTAACGACTGAGCCACCCAGGCACCCTATTATTGTTGCTTTTAAAGAGCACCTAATATATGTCAGGACTGACCTAAATGTTTTACATGAATCTAATCGTCCATGAGGCCCAAGGAATTTGGTTTTATAATATTTTTATCCCCATTTTGTAGATGAGAAAACCAAAGTGTGGAAAGATGAAGTCACTTGTCCAATGACACACCACTAGTAAGGGAAGGGGACAGATTTCAAATCCAGGCACTCTGTCTCCAGCTTGAGTTCTCACTCACAGCACCTAGGACAAGTGCCAAAAAGCCAAGTGCCTTGACTAAGTTCAAGAGATTTTCAGGATGGTGTAGTGGTTTAAGGCATACACTCTGAAGTCAAGAAAAGCTGTGTATTAATTTCAGGTCCACTAGTACTAACTCAGAGAAATTATTTAAACCTAATTTAATGAATATTTCAACCGTCTGAGCTATTTCTCATCTGCAAAGTATCCATCCTGGTACCTTTCCCTGGGGATTGCTGTGTGGATTATGTGTGAATTACTTTACACATTGCCGGGCACAAAGCATGCACTTGATACACACATCCATAAATAGAGAAACATGGGATATAAATGGAAGACCTGAGAGTCCATCCAAATATTTGACCCCTGTTCAATCATATTGTGTCATTTCAGAAAGCCTAGCTAGAGAGGAGGGTTCTTGCATCAAAAGACAGAAGTAAAGAGGGCAGACAGGAAGCAGGAAAAAGTTGGATTCTAGAATCCACCTTTGGCACATAGGACTTCCAGTTTAAAACTCCTACGTGGTGCGTAAGAAGAGGCTGAGCTGTAAGCAGCCTTCCAAACGCAGCCATTGGAAATGTTCGGGTCTAATTTTGAAATGGTTCAAAATGTTCCCTGTAGAAGCCTGAGCGCAGGGTAATGACAATGACCACACAGATGACTTCTTGCTCCCCATAAAGGAGAGGAAGAAGGAAAGCTTAAACAGCATGTAGGCTAACAAACAGGGAGGGAAAAAGCTCTTTCAGGAATCATGACTAGTGTCTAATTCGTCAGGAAGACCAAATCCAAGCCCAGATGAAGAATATTTAGGAGTGGACAATTTAATGAAACTTTGTACATTAGATCTCATTAATGACGCTTAAGACAAAGTTAAGAAGACTTGGGTGTCAGACACACTATTGTGTGGTAATAAATGTATTGATTATAGAATGCATAATAATGGAAAGAAGTTATTCCAGATAAGGCCTGGTAGTTTCAAAGATATTTTAGGGAAAAAAAGGTGTTAAAAATTTGCAAGAGGTAACACAGTACAGTAAATACAAAATCACTGCAGAGGTCTCTGTTCACCATTTTAGGGAAAGAAAACAAGCCCAGCAGTGGAAAATTCTGTTGGGTACTTTTAAGTTGCCATTCTGGCTTCTTCCCTGGAGCCTAGAAAGGTTGCTGCATTCATCCACTAGGTTTGAATTGTAAAAGGTTCACTGCAAAACAGCATGGAGTAATTAATATGGCAGAAACTCATCAAGTTGTCTCCAGAAGGTCAAATGCATGATGCACAGAATACAATTAAAAGGTTAAACTGGCCTGTCAACTTTTACATTATTAGCTGCTTGTAGGGGTCAATACCTTTCAAGAATATGGGCCCAAGAGTGAAATTTCTAAGGAGCTGGCAGAATTGTGGGACCTTTTGTTTTTGCTTTAATCACCCGAGGCAAACATTTTAAAATCTCTTAAAAATGTTGAAAATATATAACATCTTTAAACCAACAGTCACGAAGAGACTAAGTTGCATTCTCTAGCCAGTAATAAGTGAAACAAGCAAATACATCCACTAAATTGAAATCTTTAGTTCCATTCTAGCCAAAATAAGGTGCAAGAAACAGAATTTTCTGACCTCTGTGCTTCCAATCATACAAGACCTTTGGCGGGAAAAAGTCATTTCCACAATAAAGCAATCTGTGAGAGGAGAGAGGGCTGAAAGAGAAATGGAGCATCTGAGACTTTGTTATGCTACCCTAAGTTCCGGACATTTTTAAATTAAGTTAATAAGTGTATAATTAATTATTCAATCAGAAATTTTTTAAAGAAAAAAAATTCTTTAAAGTGCACATATGGGTATATGTGCGGGGGTACACAGGCAGGAAGAATTTCGGAACACAGCTGGAAAGAGAGAGCTAGCTTATTTTTGGAGGGGGTAAATAGAAAGAATGAAGAGCCTTTTGTCACACTCTGCATTCTCACAACCAAAGCGCCCTGTGACCAGTCGTGACCACTCCCATCCCTCAAGACCAGATGGTTCTAGAAGAAACACATACGCACATATGTGCCCATATACCTGAGTAAGTTTACAGACCCATATATACTATTTGTTGAACACCAATTATGTGCTGGATACTGTTTCAAGCATTTTAAATACATAATCACATTTAATTCAGAAAGCAACCCTAGGAGAGGCAGGTAGTGCCCTCATTTCCCTGAGTGGGAAACTAAGGCTTCTATAGGTTCTCAAACTTGCTCAAGGTGACCCAGCTAATAGCTGGACTCTAAAGCCTTGGTTTCTAGCACTGTATCACGTTCTTATACAAATAGTGCCTGACCCTTTGTCTTTGCTGAGAGGGGCTCTTACCACGTGATTGGAAACTGGGTTCACCATGATCTCTTTATATCCTAATTGACTTCTGGCGTCCCTGACATTTCTAAAATGCCCCAGGATGCCTCTTCAGATTTCCCCATCTCTCCTCTTTCTGGTTGGCCTTTTGCCTAAACTCCTAAGAGAAACCAGACAAAACAATGTAGGACAAACCAAAACCAGGCTTTATTTATCCCATTAAAATATGGGCCTCTCAATGCAATGGGTGCCTCCAGAGAGTTTACACCAATAACTTGAAAGCCCCATGACCCTCTTTCTTAAACCTATGTTTCTATTTAATTTTGACTATGACCATCGTCCCGGAAGGAGTAGATTTCCACTGATTCTCTTTTGCCAATTACTAGAGGGCCTGTTTGGAGGTTCCTATTTCTGAGACCCTTGGGTGCATCCAGTTCTGACTCATAAAACACAACGAGGAATTTACAGCACTGATTTCTGCCATAAGCATAAAATTGGCCGCCTAATTTCATGTATGCAGTGGGCTTTTTTCCCCCCTTAATCACTTCTTTATTAAACTACTCATGTCCTAGCAGAGAGTATGCAGATGTTACTGCAGCTCAGAAACGTCACAAAATGATGAGCTGGGCATCTTCCCACTGCACTGGGTTCCTGGCAGCTTGTCCCCTGTGGTCTGCGTCTGTAGGCTGCCCTGCCCCCTGGGTGGGTTTGGTCAACAGGCGGGAGGAGAGTTGTAGCTGCAGGATTCATTCACATCTCCCTCCGTGTGGGTTCACTGCAGGTTTCTGTGTCCCTCTAAGAACCTACAGCTCCTGTCATATGGATCTCCCCACATAGCTCACTTTCCTGTTCCCTTAACTGTTCTCTTTAGGGTGATGGCCCCTCAATGGTGCTAGCTTGGGGCACTGCACCATCTCTCACCGTGCCTCCCTAAACCTGCCCCTGTCTTTGTAAATGGCCCCGTTATTAAACTCCCTAAATATCCATTGGCTGTGGGCCATCTTCCTGTTTGCTGAATTCTGATGAATACAGATGGGTTTTCACGTGACTTGAGATTTTCCTTGCGTGAAGATGATTGCCTGTTTAATCAAATGACATTGTTAGAGATGGAGTCCGACCTGTGCACTGCACTGCCTGTGGTCTCATCACAACTGAGATTTCCCCTCATGTGGGAAGGAATACTCCAGTAAGTGCATCAGGTTTTCATGCAAATGAAATGATGCCTCAGTGTCTTCAGAATGAGCTTGATCTGGGGTCAGATTGGCCCACAAAACCCACCAGATCCCTCAGTACGAGTCTGTTTAAAGACCAAAATGAAACAAGTGGAAATGTAACCTTAACACTGGAGAGGCAAATATAGTTGTCCCATCAAATGTCTTCGAGAAACCCAGAACATTCTTCTGGAGGTCATCCAGAGTCAAACGGTTTTCTAGATCCTTTGTATACACCCTAAATATAGGAGTACTTCCCAATATTTGTTATTAACCTCTCTAAGGATGAGATTAAATCATTTCAAAACCTTCCATTTAGGTGGGGGAGCCAAACCAACCACGTATTTGCCTTCAAGGAACAAAGCCACAGCTTTTTTGGGGAAGAACCTAGGCCTGGAGTGGAGTTTGCTGTACTCAGTGATATAGGCCAACCAAGCCTTCCGCCCTTTTCTGTGACCCAGGCAGACAAGGCATAGAAAGAAGTAAAGCAATAGGTTTGGTTTTCTTGATTTTATCTTATTTTTTTTTATGAAGAGAATAAAGAGGATACAAGGCTGGAATGTAGGAAACATTGGTCTAAAAGGCAAGGAATGGGGGCGCCTAGGTGGCTCAGTCAATGAAGCATCTGCCTTCAGCTCAGGTCATGATCCTGTGGTCCTGGGATCCAGCCCCGCCTCAGGCTCCCGGCTCAGGGGGGAAGACTGCTTCTCCCTGTCTGTCCCCTAGCTCCTTCTCTCTCATTCTCTATCTCAAATAAATAAATAAAATCTTTAAAAAATAAAAGGCAAGGAATGAGCTCCTAGCCATCTTGAACATGACTTTTTGGGCAAGTCTTTTGGCATCCGAGTGCCTCTGATTCCTCTTCTGTGGAGCGGAGCCCTGGATGAGCCTGCCTCCCACCAGAGCAAATGCTGTGGTGAGAAGTGAGGACAGAACAGCTCGTGTCCCAGCAGCCACAGAGCACAGCAACTGAGAGGACACAGCCTAGTCCCCGGGCTTGGCTCCTGGACTCACCCCTCGGAAAGTGTGCCCTTGGCAGGTCACCGGAGCATTGAGATCCTATCAGTACCTCTCCTCAGAGAGTTGCCGTGAGGACTGCAGGACCGAATACGCATCAATGTTCAGAATGTGGCCTGATACGTGGGCACTGCTAAGGGCTAGTTGGTCTTACTAAGGCCAAGGCCACCAGGGCTGGTGGGCCTGGGAGTGGAACCCCCTCCCGTTCCTCCAGCCCCGGGATTTCAGTCTCCAGCCAGGTGTGAGAACTGTGGGAAGCCTGTCTTGCACGGGAGAGTTTCTCTGAAGCAGCACAACCCCGAGTTGTTTGTGGGGCCCATTTAACACCAGCTCGGTCACAAGACAGTTTTTTGAGAGTGAGACTGTATGCTATTGTTTTTTTCCCCTTCGTTATCTGAAACGAACAGTTTGCAATATGTGATAACACGGCCAGCATCTGTTTCTGAACGTTTCCACTCACAAGAACCCAAAAACTCCCATGAAGAAAAGACTTTCCTTTCTGCTGGACCGGAGTCTTTCTCGATCTGCTTCTACTGGGAGATTAATTATAGAAAATGCTAAAACATGTTAGAGGAATACAAAGACACCGCTTGATAAATGGCTTGACTCCTTATTGCCTAATGATGCAAAAGAAAAAATGCATTTTTGAAACAGAACAGGATGTAATGGAAATCTAAGTAGATGGACTATAAGATGGATTTTATTAACTATTTACAGTGCCTACGTAAATTGTTTTCATCTCTGCTCGAGAAAGTTCCCTGTCAGGGTGGTGGGGACATTCCTGGTGCTTCTCTCTGATTGTAGTAGAAAGGTGAGGGGCTCCAGGTGTGTGGGGTGTTAGCTAGATCCCCAGGGAAGCTTCGCCAGGTACAGCTAACCTCGCCTTAGCACCGGTCTGTGTCCCTCAGAGAGAAGGCCCTCCACCCAAGAAAGGAAAGAACCATGAAAGACAAGGGCCTTTGCATCCTGGTGAATGTCTCCTGTCACCATCGTCCCTGGCAATTTGTCTCGATGGTAGCAGGGTTAGAGGCCGCAAGTCAGTAGCGAGGTCATTTCTCAGGACCCAATATAGAATTGACTCTACAACTTAATAATCTAAATATAACCTCTCTCTTGTCCCATTTGGGAAAAGCCCACCCCAGGGGAAAAAAATATTCCATATGTTTGGAATGAGTTTCAACTTTTTAAAAAGGTGATTCGATCTTATCTCCAAAGGTACAATCACTTTTCCATCCTTGATGGGATGAGTCAGTCGTTTGAGAAGCATCAAGACCCCCTGTTTCTCTGCTCTCACCCTACCTTCTGGTCCATTCCCTGAGCATTAGGAGAGTCCTTGCAGTAGTGCTGTGTTACCCTACAGGCAGACTGGTTGCCCTGCAAACCAAAGACATGTTTTTTTTCCAAAAAAAAACATCCTTTTGAAAAGAATTTGAAACTTGAGACTTCAAAAGTAGCACTAAGACCGTCATCCCAGCGGGGAAAATATCAGAACATTGTTCTGCTTCTTTACACTTAATTATGGTTTAGTACCATTTTTATTTTTAATTATAGACAGGGGGTGGCAGCCCCCTAATCTTCTTAGTGCTTAGGTCTTCTGAGTTCTTCATCTAATCGTGCTATGGCTCTGGGCCTGGAGGTTCATGAAGGGTCTCACGGGCGCCTGCTACTGCTGCTGCATCCATGCTGTGAGCTCCCTCCAGCCGGAGACCCTGAGTCTGGCTTTCTTGCGATCCTCGGCACTGAGCACGTACTGGGCACAGAGCAGGTAGCCAACAGCGATCTCTACCAGGTAGTCACTGGCGCTGCCATTAACAGTCGCAGTGAGTGTGGCTATTACGGCAGCTCGGTTTGACTGTTGAAGCCAGTGAATCTCTAAGGTGCTAGATAGCTCCCCTCTGGAGCCAGTGGAGGAGAGAGCCGGGTTTGAAGCAATTAGTATATGCGAAGCACTGTGCTGGGGGCTTGACATAAGTTAACTCCCTCTTTAATCCTGGCATCAAGCCCTGACGTTGGTATTAGCTCCATTTTTACACTGAAGGAACCTGAAGCAGCTTGACAAAAGTCATTCCACAGCAAATGAAATAGGACAGCTTCAGATTGAGGTTGGCCTGACCCCCTAACCAGTGCTCTTTTCATTACATGTTTTGCCAGACCACTTGAGTTCAATAGACTGATCGCTGGTGTAGAAAATCAGCAGAGATACACGTCAAAAATAGCTCAGCCAGTCACTGTCTTTCAAGTCATGCTCACATTTAAAAAGAATTAAGGACCTATATGCAAGATGTAGGTGGGAGCAGGGTAGGAAGACTTCCCTGCAAGTGTTAGGTCTCCAGGGAACAATTCCTGGGTCTGAATGAATCTTAGAAGACTCTTAGGACAAAAGCCCTTCCTTAGAGTTTTGAGAAGAGCTGGACTGGAGACGGAGCCCAGCACAGAGCTAGGAGCAGTGTGACTGGTCTTGGATCATGTCTCACCTTCTCCAAGCTGGGAAGGTGGGGTGGGGGGATGTGGGGGGCAGTAGTCAGCATCTGAGGAGTGGTACCATGATGTCGGCAGAGGAAAGAGAAAAAGAAGGAAAACATTCCTTGTTCTCTTTTTTTTTCTTTTTTCTACCTCCAATGCTGGTTCAGTTCAGGACTATTTCCAGGAAATCTTGGACTTTCCACACTTATTCAAACTGTGGCGATGCCCAGAGGAGCTGGAGAGCAAACTCCATAGGTCGTGGGCAGGAAAGGCAGCTGGGGGTGAAATAATCTCACCTTTCTGCCTGGGGGACATCTATACTTCTGGGGGACATGAAACTAACCTAGTCTTCTGCCTGACAATGGAAGGAAAAGAGGGGGGAAAGGGGCATAAATGAAGAACCTTCTTACATGGAGGGCAGAGACCTGGTGTCCTGTGCATTCTTTTGAAATAGGAGTCAAAATCACCTGTAGAACTGGTGCGGGGCAAGGCTGAAGTGCAGGGAGGTGGACAGCTAGCCTCCCAGAGTCCTTCCAGCCAGTTTCTGTAATTGTACGGCTCCTGTGGATAATTCCCCATTCTGTCTTATTCTTTCTAGTCTAGCTTTTCACGAAAGAAAAGAGAAAGTTACTCCCTAGTTGCATAAGGCCAGGTCTGGGTCATTTGGAATAATGAAATGGGAAAGCTCACAGACCCCCACGTTTGACAACGAAAGAAGAAATTCACAGACCTCTGCTCACGACATGAAATGAGAAAAAGTACATTTCACATTGTTCCCAGGGAACCGGGGCTTTTGAAGACCAGCAAGAGAGGAGGATGGGTTATCATAAGCAATGCTCCCTATCTGGTTTACCTGTCTGACCCACTCTCCGTTTTCCCTAATATTTGGATACATACCAAAGTGTAAAATTTAACATCAGGATTAAGGGTGTGAATAGAGTGTTAGGTGCGATTGGTCATGAAAAGGAGGCGGTTTATGAGGGCACTGAAATGAAATTGAAGAATGCAGGCATAAAGTAATAATGAATTGTGTCAACTAAGAGGCCTAGGGAAGAAAGGAGAATGAGATTTAGAAAAAAAAAAAAAAAAAGATAGTCCATGTGGCAGGGGGCTAATTATCTTGACATCTAATCTTCCAGAAGGCTAACAGTTAGTTCACTCGCTGAAAGTCATCTAGGAGTAAGTCGCAGAGATATTTTTAAACATGCCATTTCATAATGCAGCCATGTCTGCATCTGATAGTCAAACCCTTCAGGACCCACTGTGAGAGCAAAATATGAAATACTCTGTTCAGCTTCGTGCTTTAGACACTGGGAGGTTATTAGCAATAATAAGCCCTTTGCCACCATTCAAATGAGCTCCTGAAACTCGCCGTACTACGTTGAGTGACTATAGCACCTCTATGTGAATGGCCCAATCCTTGATTTTGTGTCACTATTTTTGTCTGATGTGACTAATATTTTGGAAAGTGGTCTAGGCAGAGGGGTTGAGGGATACTGGAGGAATAAAAAAATAAAAAAGCAAGGCATAGGTAAGATTCTGGTTCTAGAACTCCCTCTAATTGGCTTTGTTATCTCAGGCATTTAGATAAATTAATAGAGTTACAATGTTTCAGGCACTTTATATGAACTAGCTCATTAATCTCTGCAACAACCCCATGAAATAGATTCTGGCATTATCGGTCTTGTTTTACAGATAATGAAACTGAGGATCAGAGACGCTAAGTAACTTGCCCAGGGTCACATAGGAAGTGATCCGGAAAGGTCAAATTTGTAGCCAGCTTGTCCCTGCAGAGTCTATGCTCTCCTCTTGCTTGGTATCCAACCTCTCGGAACTGGTCAGTAATTACCATGTGTAGACAATGCCTCTTGAGAGGCGGGCACTGGTCCTCTCATTTTGTAAGTAACAGTATTTACTGAGTGCTGTGTTACGTGCCAGACCTGAGCTCAGTACCTCACATACTTTTTCAGTCAATTCTCCTAACAACTCTATGAAGGAAGTATCATCATAGGCATTGAGCTAGTCGAAGCTTGGGGAAGAATTTTGTCTAAAGCCCAACAGCTGGGAGGTGAAGGAACAGGGATTATCTGCTCCACGGCCTGAGCCCCGGACACCTTGATCTGACCTACGACCTTCCCAAGGTCAGCTAGCCAGTGAAGGGCAATATTAGGACTGGAATTTGAGTCCTTTGTTCTTTCCTCCATAACCCAGAAAACTCCTATACCTAGGTCTGATTCTGGTGTTTGGGCACATAGGCTAGTGAAAAGATATTCTAAAAGTAACTCAAGTGTAGGTAAATTCAGTAATATGTTCTATTTCATTTTAAAATGACATATGGCTATTATCAACTTGTGGGTTTTTTTTCTGGGAACAAAGAAGGTTTGCATTTATAAGGCAGAATCATTAGCAAAAGCATTTCCCATGTGTGATCGGAGTTGATCCCCACTGTAGCCTTACGCAGATTTGACATGCTTATTATTGTGACAGTAAAAGTCAAGAAATGCAGAAACGTGGAATGCAGAAACACCAAAATTAACTTCTAATGTAGTCAGCTAAAAGAAACCAACCTCCAAGCCAGCGCGTTGTCAAATGGTGACATTGCCCAAGAAAGTTGACTTTGAAAGCTTTAATCCCCTTAGATCTCTCACTGGATTTTTCCATGACTCGATCTTGCTCCTCTAAAGCTCTCATGAGTAAAAAAATTCTTTGTGGTCTTTTGATAACATAAAACTGATAAATGAATAACATTATTTACATCAAGTAAGTTTAATCTGTAAGTGCTGTGTAATGCTATTCAAGAGAGATGACTGCTCACGTTTTAAAATTCAATATAAATGCAGAAATCTCGCTAGTTTTAAGCAATGTTAATTTTTTCAGAGACTGGAACTTAAGTTATCAAGAAAAAAATTGCTGGGCATAAAAAGTTATCTATCCTTATAAATAAGAGTCTAGGCGAAAGGGAGAGAGAGAGAAAGAAATAAAACATAATGGCCTGGGCACAAAGAGAAGAATTAAAGATTCAGGTTAAAGATAATGGGATCATTACAGCCCAGGTTTTTGACCAGCAATTTACTTCCCTGTCACTAGATGGGGCTCACTAGTTGAGGTTATTTCCCTTCCAGATTTGCATTTTGTGTCCGGCAACATAAAGAATTCAACCGGGCTTTGGGTTCAGCATTTTAAAAGATAAGTTATTGGAAGGTATTCAATGGGAATCCTAATAAGATTGACTTTTTTGTTGACCACAATAGTCTTATTGAGCAAAGCTAGCTCTATCCCAATTTAACATGAAATAGGTCACTATTAGAAAAGACAGCTTTATTGTGTTTGTATTTGGGATTAACGGATAAAATAAATAGTTCTTTTCTTCCCACAGGGGTTGATGAGCCAGCTTTATTCTAAATGACTGAAGACTTCTGTTCTTTTCAACAAACACAGTCCTCCAATTAGGAGCTGCAAATAAGATTATATGCCCTGAATAAGTCTGAAAAGGTCCTTTTATAATTAGAAAGTTTGTGTGTGGGAAGTGGAAGCAGCATTAGGTGCTCACTGTGGCTTTATTAAGAGAGTGACATGAAGATTTCCTAAATCCTCCTCGGAGTGCTCTAAAATGATAAAAATAAAAATTATAGAAAACAGTAAGCATATCCCATTTCTTCTCCTTTTTTTTTTTTTTTCCTGGAAGCCTTCATATTTAAGCTGTAGAAACAAGGCAGTGTTTTTTGTTTCATCAGGCGTATTTTGGAAACAGTGTCATTTAATAGTACAAAGATGGTTAAAATACAAGGGACCATAAATTCAATTAAGGGCTGAAGTTAAAATCGCCTTGCTAACACAGGGCATTCTGTAGATTTTTCTTTCCGTGTATTTTCACTTACACGCTTTTATGATTTTTGCTTGACTCCTACTATGGCATAATATTTTGTTAAACGCTGTTGAGTTCCTGGCCTGTGGACACACAGTGGCAATTGTTCCCATCTAACCTTCGAGATCAACCAGATTTCAGTATGTGAATGGATATTTCCTGGGTGAACAAACGCCTTCCCCACAGCGCACTCAAGGACCCAGTTGACGGCCCTCACAGCCTCACAGAAAGATGGGGCCCTGCAAAGCCACCTGGAGTGGGGGTGTGGGGAGGGGGGGCAGAGCTTCCCCTAAACTCGGAGGGGGAAGGCAAAGCAGAGGAAGAGCTGAGAGTCTCTAGGTACAAGGGAAAAACAGCAGCTCCAGGCAGCCGACACAAGCACATGAATCTCCAGTTCAGCCTCTTCATACGGACATTTCGGGGGCTTGCTGCCAGGAAGCCTGACGCTGTCCCAGAACTGGGGGTGCAGCAGTGGACGGGACAAAGAATCTTCCCTAACAAGAGACCCTCTTGTACCTTTCTCTGCCACACTTTATCTGTAAAATGGGTATCATACCTACCTCATAGGCCCGGTGGATTGGAAACAACATAGGTAAGGGCTCAGCAAAGGCGCGGACACTTAGAAGGCACTCAAAAAACATGACATGAATGAATGCACACGCCCACCGAATCAGAGACAGACTTGCTACACCGGCTTTCCTGACCTTTTAAATCCACTTTAAAAAATTCCTTTGCAGATACCATCTCCTAAGATTTAAATTTTATATACACAAAATACACACACACACACACCCTTTAGAATCACTGAATACCTCAGGAGTGAAAAAGATTTTGTTGAGCATTATTTTTTTCTAGTTTAAGTTATGAAATAGACTATTATTCAGAAGTAAAATTTGATAACAATATTGAATGTTCTCTTTCAAACGACACTTTCCCTATTTCATTCCTATCCAATCCAGAAATTAAGATCTCTCTCTCTCTCTAGGGGTCACTGTGCCAAATAGACAATAAATGTGGTTAACGGCTAGCCCGTTTGACCAACAGAATGTTCCTGGCCAAGTGGAACCGCTTGTGACAGCAAGGTATAATTCAGACTAGTGGCTCTCCGGACTGCACACTGAAGCCATCCGGAGGAGCTTTATAAAAGCACCGAATGCCTATGATTTCTTGGCTCTGACACCGGAAGGGCAATAATAACAAAAGAAGTGAGACTACACGGAAGTCTAAAGGTTCTGCACAGCAAAGGAAACAATCACAAAATGAAACGGAAACCTACAGAACAGGAGAAAATACTTTCTAACTATATATCTCATAAAAGGCTAATGACCAAATTATATAAAGAACTCTTACAGCTCAATAGCAAAACACCCAAATAACTCACTAAAAAACTTGAACAGACATTTCTCCGAGAAAGACAAATGGCCAACAGGTACATGAAAAGATACCCAACATCACTCATCATCAGAGAAAGACAAATCAAAACCACAATGAGATATCACCTTACACCTGTTAGAATGGCCATTATAATTTTTAAAAAAAAAAATTTAAGAAGCCAGAAATAACAAATATTGGCAAGGATGTGGAGAAGTTGAAACCGTACACTGTTGGTGGGCATGTAAAATGGTGTGGCCATTATGGAACATAGCTTTTCCTCAAAAAATTAAAAATAGGGATGCCTGGGTGGCTCAGTCGGTTATGTGTCTGCCTTTGGCCCAGGTCATGATCCCAGAGTCCTGGGATCAAGTCCCAATATCGGGCTCCCTGCTCAGTGGGGAGCCTACTTCTCCCTCTGCCTGCTGCTCCCCTGCTTGTGCTCTCTCTCTCTCTCTCTCACACACACAAATAAATAAATAAATTAAGCCTACAAAAAAAATTTTTAAATAGAACTACCATATGATTCAACAGTCCCACTTCTGCATATTCATCGAAAAGAAATCAGGATCTCGAAGAGATGCTTGCACTCCATTGTTCATTGCAGCATTGTTTACAATAACCAAGACATGGAAGAAACTTAAATGTTCATCAGCAGATGAATGAATACAGAGGATGGTACATACAAACAATGGGATATTAGTATTCAGCCTTAACACAAAAGCAAGTCCCGTCTTGTGCGACAACATGAACGAAACTCAAGGGCATTATGCTATGTAAATAAGCCAGGCACAGAGGGACACATACTACATGGTTCGACTTACATTGAGTATCTACAGTAGTCAAACTCGGAGAAGCAGAAAGTCTAATGGTGGTTCCCAGGCACTGGGAGGTGCTCTTCAATGAGGAGAAAGTTTAAGTCATGCAAGATGGGAAAGTTCCCCAAATTTCTACTGTCCAACAATGTGCCTAGAGGTAGCAACACTGTAGTGTACCCTTACAATCTGTTACGAGAGTAGACTTTATATTGTGCTTTTTTAATCTCAATTTTTTTTTAAGTGCCTGGACTCATCCTAACCAATTAACTCAGTATCTCTGTGGGTCGGGAGGGAGACATCGTTTATTGTTTTTCCTGATGTTGCTGTTTTTCCTCTTCTGGTCGTGCACATGGGAGAGCTCTATCCTACTATCTCCATAAAGCTGTATTATCTTCCCTCGTTAGTATCTGTCCCCTTGCCCATATCTGTTCCCTCATAATAACTAGAATACTTCATACCTACTTTGATCAGTGACTATCATCCTTCAAGTTAGCTGCTCTAGAAACTTGGGTGTCATCCCTTCATCAGGGCATCAAACGCCGTTAATTCTACATCTTAAAGATCTATCCATCCACCCCTCTCTTTCTCGCTCTCCACGGCCACATCTTTAGAAGGCTCTTTGTCTCTTCTGAAATCAAGAACTAATTATGTTGCTCTTGTTTTTCAAAAATCCCAGCAAACGGCCTTGCTCTCCGGAACCAAATTTAAAGCAAAGCCAATACACCCCTTTAGCCAATTCTACTCATGAAAATAGAAGGGTGGGGTCAAATGAAAAGAGGTAAGCTTTCCATAGTATATTTTATATCCCTGTAATTCACATTTCTTTCTGTGTACTAATCAAATTGGGTGTTGAGTTTTGAGTCACCCTTGCTATTCCCAGTGTCACAATTGATTTGGAGATGACCGTGTATGTTCTGCCCACGTCTCCGCCAACCTCCTCGCAGCTCCTCAAATGTGCCATCTCTCTCTGGCCTTTGAGCATTTGCACAGGCTGCTCCCACTCTCTGGCATATCTTCCCCGTCCCTGCCCTTCTCCCTCTGACTAACCCCTCTTCAGACTTCAAGATGAGCATACACGTGACATTAGCTTAGGGGTGGGGACAGGGCTGATCACTGAAGTGGGTAATGGAAGGAACCTGACAGGCAGCACCCCAGGGCTTTTGAGCCTGTGTGCTTTCACTTCCAAAGCTGCCATCTGAAGCCAACCTGGCTAGCTCAGCAGAGTTTATAGGGACTCACTCATTGCCCCATCCCTGCAGGTTACCCAAAAGGGAATGCTCCAGAGGAAATGGCACAAAGCCACAGAATTTTAATTGCAGTTTAGAATTACAAATGTGAGTAAGCCAAAGTTGGAAAAATTTGCAAAACTGAGAAATCGCTAGGAATTTTGCAATGATGCCAGCAATAGCTGTGAGTAGGTCTGCACAAACATACACACAAACTATAGAAATACAAAAAGCTTTTTAAACCCATCCCCAACCACTAAAATGAGAGCCAATATGCTCTTTTTTGTCTACCACCCACTAAAATGGAAGGGAGAGGGGTGAACTGAGAAGAGGTAAACTTTATATAGCATATTTTATATCCCTATAATTAATATTACTTTCTGAACATTAACCAAATTGGGGTTTGGGTTTTAAGGGGGTCTTGCTCTTCTAAATGTTACAATTGATTTAGATATGGCTATTGATTTGCTTTTGAGACTATAATCCATTTGATAACCAGGGGAAATTATCTTCTTTGAATCTGACCTGCCAGATTTGATTCCCAGGCAACAATGAACATCCATTAGAGGGTCCATATATATTAATGAGCAAGAGGGTGTTGAACTGCATACACTGTAATTATATCCCACAATTGCTTCTACATTTAAAACAAATTCTGATATTATTTGCATGCATCATTGAAAACCAATTATTTATACAGGTTGCAATTTTGACTCATAAAAAATGAACACTTGTTTTATGCTCTTTGAGGGGGGATAAATGCAATGAATAGAATATAATAGGTTCTCTGAAATTATCAGTTACCAAAAATATTTCTTTTTAATCTAAGAAAGCCTGTTAAATAGGAATGTTTGCATTATTTAGTTTATTTACTTGCTTGCAGTTATTCTTGTTAAAATTTACAAGTCCAATTATTTGACTGTGACATTGGAATTATGTCCAAGTAATTAGAGAAACATTTGCCCATTGGTAATTAAAGTTTCTGAGGTGAAAAGAATTTAAAAGATTATGTAAGAGATAATAAATAATATTATCTTCTGTTGAGTAACTGTCCCCTTAGTTCTTTGGGAAAGGAATGGTATTAACTCTTAATTTCTACTTAAGTAGGACTGGGAGGGGAGGTTAATGAACACTAACCACGTGCCAGACACCATCCAGGGGACTGAAAACAGGACAACAAATAGGAAAAACCCATCCCTCAAGAAACTTACATTTTAAAGGGCCACAGTGTCTGGAGGATTAAAATATCAGATATGGGAAGTTATCACAATATCCTCTCCATTAACATGGAGGAAGGCCAAGGCAATCTAAGAAGCTTGAATTATGTGTAAGAAGGAGCATGAATATTTCAGAGGATACAAAAATGTCTGCAGGCACATAAAGTTTGGGAACTTATACGAGGGAAGATTGAATTTGCTGATTTAACAGATAGATGAAGCCAGGCTTGCTCGCTTCTGAGCCTCTGCACGTAGGAGACAGTGTTGTGTGGAGGTTGCTGGCCCTGGAGCCAGGCTCTCCATAGTCTTGGCTATTTATTAGCTTAGGACTTCAAGCAACTGGCCTAACGGTCTCTTGGCTCAGCTTACACTTCTGTAAAATGGAAGTAACACTTGTATTTATCCTGGAGGACTCTTGTGAAGTCTGGGTGAATGAATGCTTACGACAGGGCTGGGCCCCTGGAAGGGCTTAGGAAATGCTAGCGATGACTGTAAGGATCTCATCTGCTTCTCTCTCGACCCAAATCCTTCAGTGTCTTTAGAATTTTGCTTTAATCCATTTCCAGTGGATCATCTTAAGACTGACTCAAGACATTTTCTGGGGCTGACTTGACAAGGAGAGGGAGTAGGGGGCAAAACTGTCCTCACTCTCGGCCATTGGGAAGCTCCTCATTAGTGCCTTTTTTTTTTTTTTCCATGGTGCAGGCTTGTGGAGCTTTGAAGAATTCCATCTCAAAATGCAGATTCCCCTGGGAGAGGCCTCTTCCAGTGTCAAGGAGAACAGAGCTGGCAAGTGAATGGCTCTGCACTTCGCAGCTGCATTTGCAAACACTGTATTTGGAAGGAAAAAAATCCTGGCCCAGAGCCGCCATTTCCCCCGATGCCCTGAGAACTGTTGCAGGGCCTTCCCCAAAGCTACATCTGTGAAAGGCAGAACTGGCAGCAACAATTCTCAATGCACAAGAGTCTGGGATGCCAGGCAGATGAAGAGCTCAGGGGAGCAGAGCGAACAGCAGCAGGCCCCTCCGTCTATCAACGGGAACTTCAAGGATGCCACACGTATGTGTTCACTCTGCCTTCGGGTGTTGAGGTGAGGACGGTGCAGCATATTGAAATGAATACAGAATCAGGTAGCACCTCTCTTCCCCTCCTCATCTTCTACCTTATGGGGGTGTGGCGGGGAAAGTCGCTATGGACAGGACAAGAGATGAAATGGAGATGCTGATGTTGTGTCTGGCTGGATTCGTGCTGTCCAGTAGAAAGACAGAGTGAGGCACAAATGAACATGTGATTTTAAAAGTTCTAGTCACCACATTAAAGAAAAGGGAAAAAGGAGAAGTTCATTTTAATAAGGCATTTTCTCTAATCCCGTCAATCCAGGACATCATCAATTCACAAAATAATTGATAAATTATTAACAAGATCTTTACATGCTTTTCTTCATACTAAATTTTGGAAATCCAGTGTGTGTTTTAGACCCATAGCACTCACAATTTGAACTAGCCACATGCTCCTAGCAGCTACCATTTTGGACACAGCAGGACTGGACGCTTCTTTGAAAGGTACAAGAAAGCAAAAAACTTCCACATTGCCAGACCAATGAAATGTCTACCATCCAAGTGCATTGGGAGAATCCGAGATTCATCTTTACATCTTTTCAGCCCCCAACTACGAATTGTCACTGGCTCTCTGTTCTGGCAGCAGGAGCCAGCCATCACTCTACCCCAAATCTCTGCTCCTCACATCACCTACCAAGTATCTCTCTGGTTGATCTCTTTACATTTCCTAAGTTCCCAAGGGGTTAAGTAAGACTCCTCTGGGCATTCACAGCTACAATTAAGGGTTTCTAGTTCTTCCTAACAAAAGGTCTGGCTAGGTAAGGGTCAAGAGCTGAAAATCCCAGATCAACTTTGGAATGACGCAGCCAATGTGGAGAATGGATTGCTTCATCCACTGTAAGGGAAGGGGGTGGGGAGTGGAAGAGCCTTTGCCCGCCCCCCCATGATTTCCTTCCCTCCCAAATGTTCCCACCCAGTCCTTAGGAATCCATAATCCGTGACCAAAACTTCTCTTATCATTCTGCTACTCACAGAATCATCTCTCTAATGCTGTCTCCTAAGGACTCTGGCTTTCTCTATAGCTCACAGAGATGTTTTTCCTTCTCCAGTGCCTCAGGACATACCACTGGGCTCAGCCCAAAGGTCTACATCTTAATGACATCTTTCACTGACCTGCAGCTACGGTAGTTGTTCATGAAATGAGTGTATATTCTTTTAGCTCCCTGTAGTTTTCTATCATTCATGGTACTCCTCCTATTTTATAATTGTTATCAATCTGAGTGATTATAAAATTCATATGTATTCTGCCATATGTTTCATGTGGGCAGAAATGGAATGTTTTGCCAACTTCTAATGGAGAAATTATGGAATATTACCCCACCCCCCAGCAATCCAACAATCCTATGGGGTCATTAAGAATTTAATACTGCCCCACGCATAGAAAAAACTCAGCCCCAGCCCTCAACCAAATCTTCATTCATTGTTTTGCTTCTCCTTGTTTCATTTAGTCATGAAACACAGACAGTTCTTCTTTGGCTCCTGTTTACAAACCCTGCCTGAAGGTGGCCCACCCGGGCTGGAGAGCACCCTTTGCCCTGCACCCTCTTCCCCTCATCAGTGCCCACACCCCCAGACCTTCAACCAGAGCCTCACTTGATATTTCAGAAGACCATTAGAATGTTTGCTCTGGCTTATGGATAGACCAAGAACTCTGTGTTTCCATGACTATATATTTTTTTGAAGATTTCATTATTTATTCTAGAGAGAGAGACAGAATGCAAGCGTGTGGGGGAGGGGCAGAGGGAGAGAATCTCAAGCAGACTCTCCACTCAGAGTGGGGCCCCACGCAGGATTCAGTCTCACGACCCGGGAGATCATGAGCTGAACCAAAACCAAGAGTCCCCCACTTAACTGACGGAGCCACTCAGGCACCCCTCCCTGGCTCTATTTCTGAAGGGAAAGAAGCCATACCCTGCAATCCCCTACCTTTTATTTGAACAACAACCACAAAATCACATCAGAATGCTTGAGGGAAAATATTGGCAAATCAAAAAGACAGACCATAAAGAAGCCTTATGTCAAGGCAACTGCAAGCTCACATATTTCATAAGTCAGCCTGGGGTTCATTTTCCACTATTTCTGCCCTTGGCCATGACTTGTCTCAAGATCCTGCCAAATGAAGTAAGACTTTAGACAGCTTCATGCAGGCTTCCTATTTTCCACAGATGACAGTAAACTAAAGGTTCTCCAGAGACATTTTGGTGGATGAAATTTTCTTGTGAAGAGTGATTCAGCCCAGTGCCAGCAAGGAACTCTTGTTTGGAAAAACTTAGTGCCGGAGATGGGCTTTGGATGGTCCTTCTGGCTTCAAATAGCGTTATGAGTCACTGAAAATAATTCTCTCGGCAGCTTAAGGGGTCTCTGATTGCATGTAGGCCCATGTCTGTGCACGAGGGAAATGAAACATTTTGTTTTCTAGGCTAGGGCATACACTAAAGTAAGTTATGATAAGCGGGACCTGTTCTTGGAGAGATGAGCTGAAAATTCTTCTTTGTGATTTGTGGAGAGGCCAAAAAAAAAAAAAGGAAAAAAATATCCCTGCATAAAACATCAATAACAGAATAACGGCCAACTCTTGTGAACCATTTTCACTCTGGTCCTCTGACAGACAGAGGGTAAGAACATTTTGGCCATTGCACAGATGGAGAAACTGAGTCTAAAACCTGCTGGGAGACTAAGAATAGCAAAGTCTGGACTTGAATACATATTTCCTACTTTATCCACTATTCAATACTATCTACTCTCCCAATGTTATTTTTAAATTTAAGACCATAATTTATCATCTTCGAATGATATTTGGAGATAACCTGTACTACAAACACAAAGTGCTGTATTTTTATTGCTTTTTGCAAGTGACTGGAAAATTCTTTTAACCTACTAATAAGCTCTTGAAAGCTTGCTGAAGGGTGTAGCAATCATGTGTATTTCTGTAGAATTTGATATGGTTCTTACAAATGTAGAGACAATGACATAGAACAGGAAAACATAATTACTTGTAACCAGGGAATCTTTCATTGACTGGAGATTCCTCTCAGTAAGTTGTCCTAAAGAGTAGGCACTAGAGAGAGAGACAGAGAATATGTACAAAGAAAATATCTTATCTTCCTTCCAGAGCAAAGAAGGACAGCATTATAAGAAAGAACTGTACACACACACACACACACACACACACACACACACACACCCCTTCTTCTTTTCCCCCAGGCCTTAATAAAAACCCAAAACAGCTTCTGCAAACAGCAGACCATTCCGGGGGAAAAGCAGATGCCCAGAGCACTCTGACTCAATCAATCAAACCCTGGACCTAAGAGCACAATTGAGCCATTTTCTTTTTATTACAACAATTCATAAAATTGGAAGAAATAAAAGAAAACAAAACCCATCTCTAATCCTACCAGCCCAACAGGACTATTTCCATGTTTGCAAATTCCCTTCCAGTTTTCCTTAATATGCTTTTTTTTCCCCTGAAGTCCCTGTGATGTAGTCATGTTCCTTGAATTCTATCAACTATTTTAGAGGAAAAGTTTAAGTTGAAACACCATCACACTCTTGTTTCTGTGGTGACCATGTTATATGTTCTTCGGGAGTTATTTCGGAAGCTTATCTCCTGGGCAAAAGCTTTTGGCGTCACTGCTTGTACTCAAGTTAAAGAGAATCTATTAATATTGTCCTTGACTCCCCCACACAGCCCAGAGTTTGGTCAAAATGCAAATTTATGTGACAACATATATTTCATAATAATTTCTTTCTCTCATCTGAAATTACTTTAACAAATAAGGCCCATCATTTGTATTTAACTAATTGAAATTTATTATCATTACTTCGGGGCAGAGCCTCATCCCAGCGACATTAATAGATGCGGTGTGGTACGTGATTGACAGTTTGTACTACTGGATCGTGCTGTCTGCTGTTTAAATAAAGCCAGGGTTCAAGTGATTAAATCCCACTACAGAACTGGTCATTTTAAACAAAGTGATTTCATTTACAGCATCTGATTTGCATAATCACTCAGCCTCTCTAGGGAAGCATTACTGAGGGAGAGATCCAGAGATGGATCCTGCATTCCTGGATACAAGGTTTCAGAGCCGAACTGGATACTGGGATCTCACAGGTGGATTTTTAAACAATATTGGTCAATTGGAATTTTTGCCACCTAAAAAGTATTTCTATTTCAGTGGAGTTTCCCCTCAGAGTCACAGTCGTGAACAGGAGGAAAGAAGGTATTTGAATTTGCCCTTGAAATCAGAAAAAAGTACAGCAACTCTACTTCAAAACACAACCAAAAATCCAATTCGGCTCTTGCCAGCAAACTAAATTCTCTGTTATCAATGTGCAGGTCACATCTGGGAATTTTCTTGAAAAATCAAGAGAGAATTACTTTTCTAATGACTCCGAGCATAATCTTTCCCAATAAATAGCAAAGAGGGCAGATGGACAACTCGCATATTCCAAACATGTTTGGAAGGTAGAATAACTTTCAGAGCTGAAACCTTTGGAAAGAAGCAATATATGGCTTTCGTCCTCTACCTTGAAAAAGAAAGTGTTGGAAACTTAGCAGTTATAGGCTTTGCTTTCTTAAGGAATCTGCATGTGGTATCTCTCACTGGCTGCTTTTATCTCTTACTATTATTTTTGAGGTCTGCCATGCTCCTTGGGCATCTTAAATTTTTTGAACCTTTTATTTCATATGTCAAGTGCAAATTTCACAGCATCCTCCTCATTCCCCCGCTCGTCCACCCCTAGTTCCATCCATTCATCCATCTACCCACTCCCTCAGTTGTCCTTATAAACCATAGCGCTTCAGGAGCTGTAAATATAAAGTCATGTAAGACACAGACCCTGGCCTCAAAGAACTTAGACTCGATCTTCTTTTTCTTTCTTTCTTTCTTTTTTTTTTTTTTTTGAAAAATGTGGGGCTGGAACTCACAACCCTGAGATCATGTCCTGAGCTGAGATCAAGAGTCGGATGCCCGGGGCGCCTGGGTGGCTCAGTCCTTAAGCGTCTGCCTTGGGCTCAGGGCGTGATCCTGGCATTCTGGGATCGAGCCCCACATCAGGCTCCTCCACTGGAAGCCTGCTTCTTCCTCTCCCACTCCCCCTGCCTGTGTTCCCTCTCTCGCTGGCTGTCTCTCTCTCTGTCAAATAAATAAATAAAATCTTAAAAAAAAAAAAAAGAGTCGGATGCCCAACCGACTGAGCCACCCAGGCGTCCCTTAAGTGACATTTCTATAGCAGGAATTATGTATTGTGAGAAGGGCAGATTCTCCCTGGATAAGTCACTTGCTGTGTGTAAGTTGAGAGGTATGTAATTTGGGGTATATTTAGTAATTAAATAGAGGAAAAAGGAGTAGGTTATGAAGAAGAGAGTGGAGAAGAATGAGAAAGATTAACTGATCTGGCAGCTACATACTGCCTCTTTCATTTACCATTGTGGAATAGTCATTGAAATAGAAATGATTGATTGCTTTATTAATTAGCTAATTAATAATGATTAAATCCTAGTTCTGGTTGGCCTGGGATTAAATCCTTTCCTAATGTGGAGGTTTGTTAGTTCTACTGGAGAAAAACTTCAAAACCTAGAGGACGTAACGAGGGGGAAAGGGGTTGGGGGTGGGATGGAGGTAAAATTTATCATTTATGATCCATGTATGAACTATTTTAACTTGGAAATAGTATCTTTTATAGAGGTGTTTAATTGAACTTCCAATGACTATCTTGGTCATAATACTCTCATGCATGAGAAGAAACTTTGTATTTATTCTGGGCCAAATCTAGTAGATCCAAGAAACTCAAGCTTACAAAGAAAACTGAGCAGCCTATGGGCACAGGCGTACTCTTGAGGCTTTCCTTGGACTTCTGGAGTTTTGATTTGTTTTTGTTTTTTTGAATGGGAATAGGTATTTGGAAAAAACACATAAGGGGGAGTGTTATAAACAGATTCTTCTGTTCTTAGATTCAGGCTGGGAAGTAATAAAAATATCAGGATGGCCAGAAAACATGAGATGTTTCTTGAAATTCTACATGACCATGCAGATTTTATGTTTTCCTGTAAATTTCCTGTAAATTTTTTCAAAATTATTTTGCAAAGCTAAAGCAGAGGATATGGGCTGTCCTCATGAACTATTCTCATAGGGCGGTCACAGGAGGTAGTTTTTCTGAAGAGTTACATGGAGAAAGAAAGAGTCTGACTTCCATGTTACATTTCACCACAAAGTACCTTACTCAGTTCTTCCACAAGCTGGTCACAGGATAACCTAGATGTGATTAAGGATCTCAAGCAGCCATGTCAACCTCTGGCACTGTGTTTCCCCCATCTTTCACATCCTGTCTTTTCTTCTCTTTGCTCTCCTTCACTATGCCTTTTGCTATTGTCGATGATATTATAATTAGCTGCAGGTATCACTCCTTGTCAGTAAATTCAATATATTCATAGGTTGCAAATTTACAACATTGGTAGAGTAGGAAACATTTATTTTTCGTAGTATGAAACCTCAGATTTCATCTGTGTTCAGATTGGGTTGCATCATGCCACCAACTTGCTGTAAAAAACAGGGAAGGTAATCAGAAGACACACTTCTTACTATTTACCCTTTTGTTCTGTTTGAAAACTTCACCATAAATACGTATTACCTATTTTTCAAACTCTATGCAATATTTAATTAGTTAGTTAAAATCACCTCTGAGATGTTTTGCAGCAAAGCTCGTTGAGATATCTCAATAAAAGGTCATCTGAAGTCCAGTGCTGCTCTCATTCAGATTTGGAACAATCAAGGGGAAAAACATAAAAGCTGAAATATTCAGGAGAAGGAAGATTCTGTTTACATAATTTAAATTTATCCCAAACTAACAAAGACCGAAGCAAGTACTGAAATTTGCTGGAATGATAGTCTCTGCAAAATGGAGCAGCATTTTATTATCTCCCTATCCACTGTTAGCAAGGAGAAAACAGCTAATGACGATGACAGTTGAGCAAGTGACAGAGGAGACGGTTCTCATCAGCTCAATGTCTTTGTGCAGGCTTCTGCAGACTGTCACTTTTTAGTGTCTTCTACTCACTCATAAATCCCAAGGCTATAGCTGAGGATAGCTTCCCTGGGAACTCAATCTGCTTCTCTCAGGCAGAAGAGAAACCACGGCGGGCGGCTTCACTAGAACCTGATGAAGGCAACAAAGGCTCTGAGTCTGCCCCAGGCACACACAAGTAGCCACAAGGACCAGAAAGACGAGGCTCAGGAAATCATTATGAGCACAGCCCCGACGTGAAACTAGTAAAAAAGAGAGTATGAGGCAAGACGTTGGCTAGTGCGTGCTGTGTACAGGGAAGAGATGTGCAAATTTCCAGTTATTTCCTCATGCCCAGCCTCATGGCTTGCCTGAGTTCCTTTTCAAATAACTCCGTGGGAACAAAGCAATGTTCCCTGAGTCTGACTCTCCTTAAGTATTGGCTTCTCTCTGGCATGTATCACTATTGACCAGATTCTTCTTAAAACTCCCTTCCACAGCCCTGAGACTTTTTAGAGGGCAAGCCTTTGTCCATCTAATATTAGTAATAACAGCAATAATTACTACCAATTAGAAAACGTCTTCCATGGACTTGGTACTTTGCATAAGCCTCTTAGGACTACCCTCTGATACCTCATTGGTATGATTATTCCCAGGAGAATCAAACAGAGAGATGAAGGGATTTAATTTACATTTCTGACATCACATTTCCAGTGTCCCTGACCCTGTTACTTCCTAACAATGGGACCTACAGAATAAAGCGAGCTACCTACAAAATATCTACCAAGCGGCAGCACTGTGGCAGTTACGAGGAAGTGGGGCATGTTAGAAAGAGTAGTTTTAGAAACAGACAGATCCTTGATCCTGATCCATGAAAGATGCTCAGTGATTGATCATTACCATCACCACCATTCCCATCATCACCACCATCAGACTTGAGCTTTTTTCTCCAGGAACTCTTGCTCACTCTAGGATATTACACTTTCTTGTAACTGCCATAGTGTCCATAGTATAGTAGATACTCTTTAAATGTCCCTAAAATACTTGCTGATGGAGTCACTGATTGTCATTTGTCTTTCCAGATATGGTAATATCAACAAAAGGACAAATCAGTACAGTAACAAATTGGCATTCTGTTTTATGTATGGGGATGTAAGCATTTTGGCCAGAAGGCCATTTCCTGAGTTTCAGCTCCTCAGACATGCCTGTAGGAGCCTGGCAGAGAAGGGAGGGACTTCAGGCTACCCTTCAACCACCATCTCCAGCCACAAGTCCAGGTAACAGAGTCACTAGGGTTCTGGAACCAAGGAAAGCAGAACAACCTTTAAGAAGCAAGAAAACCCCAAGAAGGTAAGAAGTAATTCCCGCTAAATGCTTTGTTAAGACTGAAAGGAACATGGCCTTGCGTGTTTTAATCTTTTGACCTTGCTAATGGAAGGCATGGAGTAAAATTGTGTTTACCCTAATTTCACTACAGCAGAGCTAGGAAATCAGCTAACGTCGGAAGTTAGCAGAAAGGTCTTAAAAACTTCATCTTCTGAAGCCAGTCGTAACATTGCCACTCAAATGAAAATGAAAAAGAAAGAAAACCACTTCCAAATGCTGAAAGAGATTTCTATCTTCCCATCATTTCAACAGCAACCACTGTAAAATATGTTCTAAAGCAAACACAGAGCACTAAAAATTCCACTGTTTAAGCTCAAAGTCAAACAGCTGTCTTGTTGCCTTCTACTTTCGCCTTGGGTCTCTAGTTTCTCCCGAGGGTCTCAACTAAAACTGCGGAAATTTGGAGCTTTTCCCCCTTGCATGCATTTTCAAGTGTTAGTTCTGAGATGTTTAATCATCTTCATTAGTTAATTATTCATTCAACCTAAATACACATGGAAAGAAGGAGCATTTATGGAGTGGAATCAGCCTCCTGATTCCCAAGGACGTGGAGAGAGAGAGTGTAGGACAGTAGTAAAAACGCAGACAGACAGACATGAGTTTGAACCCTGCCTCTGCATCTTACTTTCCAGGTGACCTTGGTATGTTACTTAAGCTTACTGAGTCTGTTTCCTATTTGTGAGAAATAATAACAATAATACCTAAGTCATAGCGTTGTTGCGAAGATTCAAAATGAGAACTTATAAAGTTTTCATCTGGTATTTAATAAGGAATAGAAACCTTTATACCATTATTGTCCTCTTTCACATGGATGAAGGAAAATTAATAAGAACTACCATGCATTGAGCACCTATCAGAGATCTTGCATGTAGTGGCACCTAATCTTAAAACCCTGTTGTAAGAGTATTATTACCCCCATTTTATAGATGAGCCACACAGCTACCATGCAGTGGAGCCAACGTTCAAATTCAGGTTTCTTTCCCTAGAAGGCCTGGACCCTTTCCTCTATCCTTCCCTACTTCCTTAAAACCAAGAAAAAAAATCCAACTGGTCACCCAAACACTGGCAATTTTCAATGTGAATTTCCACTTCAAGAAGTTTTTCCTAGTTGCCAGGCAAATTTTGCAGTTATCATAACTGATCATGAGCCAGGGATCCTACCCAACCCATGCTTCAACATCTTAGTAATGAGACCCACAAGCCTTAGACTTGTCTTGGTCATTCTGTACATCTGGTCTTGGATGGAACATGGTGGTGAAATCTTCTGATTTGAGAAACTATCACCTGTCAGTTCTAGCAAAAAGTTGGATTCATAAGTATCTTAGTCTGTCTGGGCTGCTATTATGAAAACACCATAGACTGGGTGGCTTAAATAACAAACATTTATTTCTCATAGTTCTGGAGGCTAAGATCAAGGTCTAGCGGTCCAAGATCAGGATGCCAGCAGATCGGTGTCTGGTGAGAGCCTGTTTCCTGGTTTATGGATGGCCTGTTCTCATGGTGTCCTCGCAGGGCAGAAAGTGGGAGGGAGCTCTTTGGGGTCTCTTTTATAAGAGCACTAATCCTGTTCACGAGGGCTCCACCCACATGACCTAATCACCTTCCAATGGCCCCACCTCCAAATACCATTACTTTGGAGGTTAGGATTCAACGTATATGAATTTTAAATGGTCACATTCACTCCTTAGCACTAAGTCAATATTTGTAAGAATAAAATCAGATTTTTTATTTAAATTCGATTAGCCAACATATAGTACATCATTAGTTTTTGATGTAGTGTTCATTGATTCATTAGTTGCGTATAACAGCCTGTGCTCATCACATCCGGTGTCCTCCTTAATGCCCATCACCAGTTACCCCATCCCCCCATCCACCTTCCCTTCGGGAACCCTCAGTTTGTTTCCCAGAGTCAAGAGTCTCTCACGGTTTGTTTCTTTCAGCGTTTTATCCCTTCTGGAGTGGTTCATTGTTCCCTTGTCGTCATCTCCTTCTCACTGGTTAGATTTTTGGTGTGAGTGCTCAGGATCACGTGTGTTCCAGGAGCAATGGAGAATGCTCCATGGTTTCACAGCAACCATACTGTCCATCCATAGCTCCTGTGGGCAGCCTGATACTTTGCCCTTGCACTGTACCCCGTGAAGAGGGCAGGTGGTTGGTAAAAGACTCACTGGGAATAATAATGTCTGTTACTCCAGCTGCCATCTCCAGGTTCAACAATTCTGAAATGATCTTTGTATATTAGGTTAGAAGGGTGAATAAATCACTTAACCTTTATGAGCCAATTTATTGCCTGTGTAAAATAGAGAACTTGGATTACATTGGGTTCTTTCTAGCGCTACAATACTATAATTATATTATTCTACATGATCACCCAACCCATTGGTTTTCCCAAAAAGAGAAGACAGTCTTAGAATACATGATGATGAATTATATCTATATTCAGGAGATATTGATACAGATTATCTTAAAAAGCCTTTATGAGTTGCTTTAGGTTCAATAGATTACAGTCACTTGAAGTACAAAGAACCTAACCCTAAATAAAGATGTGAATGATGCATATGTGTATCTTTCCGTGATTACAAATATTGATAATTTAAGAATGTATCACTAAATAGTGAGCTCGCTTGTCATAAGTATTCCCCTTATTTCATAAAAACAATAAATTGATAACACATAAACACATGTGATATGTGAAAGAAAAAAATATTTAGGTACACCAATAGGGCAAAACTATTTTTAAGCAATTTAATTCCTTTATAATTTACGTAATTTCAAGGTTATTGAAAAATACTCCTAAAACAATTTTTATTTTAAATGCATTCAGAAATGTTTTGTTTTTCTAACTAAAATAGATTATCTTAAACTTACCTCTTAACCATTTCTTTAAAAAGGGCTTATGTAAAACATTCATTAAAATAGATTTGCAGGCCCATTTTGTGAGGCGGGAGATTGGAGTCAGCATACTTAATTTACTATTTTGATGGAATCCAAAGGATTTTCATTAAAAGCTGAAATACTTTGAACCCAGGTATTTAAGCTTCAAACCAAGCTGTAAGCGCTGGAGGAAATGTAAGTCAAAATTTGATTTAAGTCAACCTAAGATCCTTAGCTGAAAAAGTACTTACATTCTAAAAATATTTATTAGATTAGATTCTTTTTGTATTTTGGCGTGCACATACAAACACACATACTTCTCTCCTGTGAATTCCACCAAATCAACTGACCACTCGTTTTGAGGCATTTAAAAAATATTATTTTTATATTCATTTAATGAATATTTTTATGGGATACCTATCTGTGTGCCAGATGCAAACCCCAAAACAACTCAAAAGCAAAGCATCAGAAGACACAAATGATAACCAACCTATCAAAAGAGAAATTGAAAGGCAGGGTAAAGCCACATTGAGCTGTTGAAATTAAGTATCAAAGAGTCAAAATATTGAACCCTTCTCTGGGGTCACAGAGACGAACTCATCAAACTGTTGCGGAATACGTTCTTCTCGATAGAAGGGATGGGGTCTTATTTGTCTGTAACTCGCCAGGATCAGCATCCTGTCCAGCACATAGAAGTTGCTCAAGATAAATTTGCCTTCTTTCGGGCTCATAAGCCATTGCAGGACACTTCAGTATATTTGAGACATCTGTGAACTTGCTGCTTACTACCTCTATTGCCAATAGGATGTAGGGTATTTGGGGTTGTTTTTAATTCAAAATTATTAGGTCTGTCAAACTGATGGAGGTTTGATGGTGCCAAGGGGTGGCTTTGAAGGACTCTGCCCTGTGTTCCATTCTCTCCTCCTCAATATGCATACGCCCAATTCTTTAACCTAGACAATGGACGTTTTCTTAACCTATTGATACACACTCTGTGAAAGAACCTCAGAGCTCCCTTGCTCCAACATTCACTACCACTTTGTCACTCCCTATTCTCTCACTGATGACCAGGGTGAGCGCTCATTCTTAGGGGCAGTCTTTTTTTGTTAAATGACTGGTAGCTCCTGGGAACTGAATGTTCGGTGAGCAAATGGCCCCAGATCTTGCTGTGATAGATAGCCAAGAGGACAAACTAGACTAGTCAAGAGAATCACAGGTTTCCTGTTATAGAGACAAACTCATCTTTAATGATCAGATGAAAATGCAAATTTAGGGAAAACAAATCAGGTTATTTGGAGGACAATATGCACTTGGAGGATATTCATGTCACTGTGGTTTCCTGAGGAAAGAGCCTCTATTTTGCTTGCAAGCAAAATGTCGCTTCTAATTATTCAAACTGACGTCCCACAGGATCTTTTATGAAAATTGAGTAGATCCAGAAAAATGGGCAGGCACCAGGGTTTTTATTTTGGAAAATGGGAGAGGTCAGCAACCAGTAGATAGTTCTGATAAAAGAAAATTCTTGAGTGGCTAACCCCAACTGTCTTGGTAACAGAACCTGGTTGAGTAACCTTGGGCAGGAATACTTCTGCCTCCTCATGTTCTATTAAAGCAGTTAAATAAGCCCTTTCTTAAGTAAGAGTCCTTTTGTGGCACCCGTACAATGTAAAACATGAAGATGAAAAGTGTTTTTTTGAGATTACCAAATGATGGTCTTTGAAAAATTGGTGTACATTTTATTGCAATCATTATTATTGTCATGAGCATTATTAATGACTAAGATCCCCAAATGGAGGCATATCAATTTTCTATTACCACAATGTCCCATAACAACTATAAAATCCCCACTGCATTAAAAAAATTATTAACTCATGCACAGATATGTTGGCCAATTTGGGCTGGGTTTGGCTGGGCAGTTCTTTTGGTCTTTTCTAGGCTCACTCACAGGTGTTGTGGTTAGCTGGCTGTCACCAGGTCTAGGATGGCCTTGGCTGGGAGATTGGGGCAATTCCACCTCTCCATGTGAGTCTCATCCTCCAACAGACTAGCCTGAACATGTTCTCAAGGCAATGGCAAAGGGCAAGAGCAAGAGCAAGTCCACTTTCACAAGCCTTTTTCATGCCTCTGCTTGCATCTCACTGGCTAATATGTGACTGGCCAAATCAAGTAACATGACCAAGTGCAGGGTCCGAATGGACACGCATGGCAAGAATGTAGACTCAGAGGCGTGAAGAACTGAGGCCAATAAAGCCATCAATCTACCACGCAGGGCATGCTATTCTATTTTATCTGGGAATATTCATCTATGAAACTTAATTTTGGTAGAATTAAAAGAGAATTTTGACTGTATCAAAACCCTTTAAAGCAGTGTTTCTCAAGCTTTTTTGACTGCAACCCACAGTAAGGAATACATTGTACACACAATGTGACTCATTTCTTACAAAACCTTCTCAAAATATTACTTCTTCTTACTGTGAACATTTCTTATTGTACTTTTTAATTTTTCAAGTTGCTGATTGTCCACTAAATTAATTTCAGGATTCCTTAATGAGTCAAAACCATTGAAAAATACTGATTTATAGGGCTTAGCTTTCCCTGATCCATTTCTTGTTTGGGGGAAGAGCCCACAAATGTCCAGCAGGGCCAGAGAAGCCAAGCAGAATATCTGAATTGGGAATGTTACAGTACAACTACAAATGAGCCATAGATCTTAGAAGTGTGGGCATGAGGGGTCGGGGACCTGGCTGCATCTGGCCACCCCAAAGCCAGCTGGCCTGTAGCACCTTGAGGCTGAGAAATGGCAGGAGGAATGAGAGGAGAGTGTTAACAATCATTGAGACACTTGGCCAAATTCTTTAATATAGCAACATTTTCACAAGGAAACCAAAGTTTAGAGAAAATCAGTTAGCCAAGGCCACACACTATTTGGTGGGACAGGGATTTAAAGTTCTTGAGTGCCTCATATTCCATCAAAACCCTCATTTCTGTGGCATAGAAGAAAGAGAGAAGTAGGAGTCAAATTATTCACAGTAAGAGTAATTCATACTAATGTGTGACATAAACATGCATTTAGCAATGACCCACTAAGAGTAATACATTGCTTTGTGGTATATTTGAAAAGATACGTAAGACGGTCCCCTAGATGAAGCAAAATTCTTATTTAAAAATGTAGGAGCAGAGCAGTTAGAAAAAGTGCAATTTTAAATGTTGCAGCTTTTATTATATAAGTCGGGGAAGGAGGACCCAGGTGGAGATTTGAGTTTACTTTTGAGGCAGGTTACTGGGTTTTTTGTTTGTTTGTTTGTTTTTATTTGTTTGTCTCTTCTGGAACAACTGCCACTTTGAAGACTATTAGTTATGTAAACCTAAGGCATAGTCCACCTATCGTTCATGGGAAAAGCCCAAATGTAGGGGAGCAACCTAAATTTTCCAATGTAATCTTTTGTTTAGTCTGGTAAATTTGGAAGATGTTTGAAAGAGAGCTGCATCTCTGCAGACTATTTGTCCCTCAGAGAGCGAATATTCTTCTAAATACAACTTTAGACTGCTTGGTACCTCTTTAGTATTATGTATCTTTGGAGAATTTTGTGCATGTTTCTTATCTAAGTCATTGTCCGCAGGGCATCAGACAAAGCAATGGACGAGGCTCAGTGCACTCTAAACTAAGAGAGAGTGCTAAAATCCTGTAGATGGTGTTAAAAGGACTGAAAGATCAGATACTGACAAAAGCACATAATGTCAAACAAGCATTGTGGTGTCCATATCAAACAAGCATGGAGGCAGTTATAAAGTAAGACCCTATCTCCCTGGGATTTCCTGGGGGGGAAAAGTCCTCCTTCCAATGTCCATAAGAGACTACTCATTCCTGGAAAAGAAAATGCAGACTGGGAAGATGGGGCTTGGGCTGGGAAGAAGAGAATGAAAATTCCTCTCTCTAGGACTCTGTGAATTTGAGCCTGGACTCCAAACCCCATCCGTGAACGCACATTGTGAGTGTTGGAAAATACACCAGCCATTGTCACCTGGCGACAGTGCAAAAGAGGTGCAGAGAGGTGGGTAAACCAGAAGTCCTGAGAATGGGTCTGGCCCTGGACAGTAGTCGTAAGTAGATCTCTGTGCTCTAATACTCTCTCTTATATCTTTCATGTTTTAGAGAATTGATGAAAAGGCCAACCCAATATTTAGGATAAAGTAAAAAAAGGAAGAACACTATCTCACACCAAGACCAAAAATAATAGTGACAATGGTGGGGCACCTGGGTGGTTCAGCGGTTAACCGTCTGGCTTCAGCTCAGGGTGTGATCCCGGCATTGTGGGATCGAGCCCCACATCAGGCTCCTCTGCTATGAGCCTGCTTCTTCCTCTCCCACTCCCCCTGCTTGTGGTCCATCTCTCGCTGGCTGTCTCTATCTCTGTCAAGTAAATAAATAAAATCTTTAAAAATAATAATAATAATAATAATAATAGTGACAATGGTGGTCACACGTGAAAGACAGTTTTACTAAGCAGAATGAGGAACTCATGAAGGATATTGGCGGTAGAACTGGGCTGGTCAAATGAGGAAGACAAAACAGAAAAGTGTAGAGTGTAAAGGATCTGAACCTACAAGTACCTCAATCAGTTTCCCGAATGGGAAGTTCTCAGGAATGGCTGGGAGACAATCAGAAGAAGGCTAAATTCTATCAGGCAATCAGTGGGTAAGGGGTGGAAGAGAGATTTAAAGCATAATTTGGATGCCTCTTTTGGAAATGTGTGGTACGATGGATATCCTGAGGAGCCCCAGTATGAAATACCTTGAAATGCTGGATGAAATTTTCATAATATCATTTTAAAGGCTTAGCTGAGTTTTAAAAAATGAAAGAAATGCTCATAGGATAAAAATAGGAAAAAAGCATGAATCCGGAGTAGTAATTGGGCATTAAAGCTGAATCTTACCTTCAGGAAATCTGCCAATACATGGCTATAAAGACTTTTTTGTCTTAACAGGATTATACACATGTGCTGGGGACAGAAGACAATGCATGCGGTTTATGTAAGCTAGGAAAGCAAACTGAGACCCTTGCATAGAACCAGGAGTACAAAAGTCATCAATCTCAATGAAAACAAACTGGAAAGATTAAATTAATACCACGGCAAGAACACAGTTAGAACTCTTGTCTCTGTCAACTTCGACTCTGGGAAAAAAAGGCTCCTCTGAGAAATATTAAGCACAAGGTGACCATCACATAGCTTTAGTGTCAAAATTCACACTGCTGGGGTGGCCTGACCCATCCAAACTGAGAATGATTATCGGTTAGTAATGACCCAAGGTGTCTGGGAGAAGCAATCACAAACCTCTGTGGAAATAAACCTTAATCCAAGCCTCAAATAATTCCCACAGAAACATTCCAATGACCATAAGGTCACATTAAAAAGAAAAAAAAAATCACGAGCACATAAACAAACCACCATGAGCAGGAACCAGCAGAAATAAGTAACAGTCTCAGATCTACAGGAATACATACATTGGAAAAATTTGATATAAAATTTAAATTAAACATAATATGTTCGAGGACATTAAAAGAAATATTAAAAATATGACCAAGGAACCATAAAGTATTTTTTAAAAGACTAGGAGTATTTGATATTAAGGAATTATGGTGAGTTTTTAAGGAGGTAAAAAAAAATTATATTGTTGGAGAATCCTTGTCTATCAGAAATACATACTGAAGTATTCCAGGTAAAATGATATGATGTCTTGGATTTGCTTCAGAATTATCCAAGGGGGTAGAGGAAGTAGGTAGAGATATAGAGGAAATAAGATTAGCCATGAATCGTTCATATGTTTGAAGTTTTCTTTTAATGAGCAGGCAAGTATGAAGAAAAGCCAGACGGAACTTCTAAAAGATAAGGTATATGAAATAAAATTAGAAACTCAGTGGACATATTCTATAACACATCAGGTAGAGTTGACAAGATAATTAGGGAACCAGAAGATAGATCTAAAGTAATTGCCAAGAATGCAGTACGGAGAAGCTATCCGCTGGACCATATAGCAGTTTGGGACATCTGCAAGGTAGATGCAGAGGCCAAAGTACATCTAATAAGATGTCAGAGGAAAATCAAAAGAAAATTGGGAAGAAGTAATATTAAAGAACTGTTAGGCAAGAATTCTCCAGAATTGATGAAAGACACAAACACTCAGATTCAGGAAGCCCAGTAAGTCACAAGCAAAGAAACCCAAGCCTGGGCACATGGTGGCGAAACTCCAGATCACAATAATAAAGAAAAGATCCTTTAAGAGAAAAAAAAAGATGTATTATATGGAAAGGAAGAGTTAGACTGGACATTGACTTCTCAACAGCAGCACTGAAAATCAGAAGACAGCAGAGAAATATTTTCAAAAAAAAAAAAATGAAATGGCACTATTTCTCTTATCCTACATAAAAGTGGATTCTAGTTGGATGGAGCACATAACCCAAGTCTAAAAACTTTAAATCTTTTCCAAGAAAATAATAGGGACTACCTTAAGGGTTTTGAAGCAGGGAAGACTTTTTTAAACAAGGCACAAGAAACATAAACTATAAAGAAAAATTCTAACATATTTGATAAAATTAAGAGCTCTTTATTCAAATGACCATAAAGAAGGCTTAAATGTAAGCTACAAATAGGACACACACTTGCCACAATATAGCCAACAAATGATTAGTATCCAGCATGTACATATTTTGAAACTCCTCAAATTTAATAAGAAAATGGTAGATGACCTAATAGAAAAGTAGAAGTTATAAAAAGATAATTCACAGGAGAGGACACTTCAGTAGCAAATAAACATATACTAAAAATGTCCATACTGTTGAGTGAAAAAACAAGTCAGGGAAGGATTCCTTCAGTCCAATTCCATTAATATCAATTTTAAAACATGCAAAACTAAAAATATATTGTTCAGAAATGTATTTTTGTCAGGTAATAACTGTAAGGAAAATAAGAGAATAAGAAATGCAAAATTCAGGATGGGGGTTACCTCCAGTGAAAGGGTAAGTGATGTGATTTGGGAGGAGTCCAGAGGGGAATTCAAAGATACTGAACATTCCTTGATCTTAAATTGTGTGATAAGTGCAGGGTGTTTGTTGTTTGGATATTTGAAAGAGAGAGAGAGATCTAACCTACAATGTGTATCTGTATGCAAATACGTTCTATATACATGTTATATGTTAGCTCATCTTATGTGTTAGATTTCTCTCTATATATAATATATATTAAAAGCAGTTACATATAGATTAAATACAAATGTATTATTTGTTATATCCTGTTGTGGTGGTTAGATTGCAAAATGGATGCAATGTTTTACCCTTCCACCCTTCTCAGAGGAAGAAATGAGGGGAAAACTATCCCTCTTGTCATAGACTATGGAAAAAGATTTTCTTAAAACAAGGAAATTCCACGCAGACAGTTTCTGAACAGGACTGCTGACTTCCAAGTCTTGTCCAGTTGCTCACTTCCATGTAAATCATTTTTGTTAGACATGTGGTTTTATAAAAATTGATGTGTTTTCCATGCTTCCCTTTTCCTGTAAAGGCCAAGGATCTTAAAATAACCTGACTGAGCTCCAAGCTGAAACCTAAACATGACAAAACATATAAATCCTCAAGCCCTATCTGATAGAAAGCTAATTACACACCTCAGGGTTTCCCTCCGCCAGAAACAATGAACTCTATCTACCCGCCTCACTCTACGGTGATTGGGAAGGTGGGTGGCGGAGGGGGTGCGGGGTACTGTATCCTGCTGAAAGATTCTACGAAACTTGAGATATTTCCAGAAGCAATCCTTTTTTTCCCCCAGGTAGGGAGTTAATGTATCTGAGGGGTCGTATTTCAAGTGCCACCTTTAAAATGAACTTAATTTCAGAAGTTTTAGATTCACAAAAAAATTGTGAGTATAATACAGAGAATTCCCACATGCTCCCCTCCCCATCCAGTTTACCCTATTATTTATTATCCGACATCTCTTGGTACATTTGTCACAATTAATGAACTAATATTAATATGTTATTAATTTTTAAAGATTATTTATTTATTTGAGAGGACAGGCAAGAGAGCACAAGCAGGGGGAGCGGCAGGCAGAGGGAGCGGCAGGCTCCCCTGCTGAGCAGAGAGTCTGATGGGGGCTCGATCCCAGGACCCTGAGATCATGACCTGAGCCAAAGGCGGACACTTTACCAACTGAGCCACTGGGGTGCCCCTTAATATGTTACTATTAACTGATAAATGTTTTGCCCAGATTTCCCCTAATGTCCTTTCTGTGTTCTGCATATTACTAAGTCATCATGTCTCCTTAGGCTCCTCTTAGCTGTGACTATTTCTCAAACTTCCCTTCTTTTTGATGTTCTTCAAAGTTTGGAGGAATACTGGCTGGATATTTTGTAGGACATCCCTCAAAAAAAAAAAAAAAAAAAACCACTGATGTTTTACTCATAATTAGATTCGGGTTACGTTTTTTGGAAGAAAACCCACAGAGGTAAAATGCCATTCTCACAAAGTGTCATATTTTTTTTCTATCTCATTTTTCTTTTTAAGGTGGGTGTGAATGTGTAGGAGTGAAAATGTGCAGAAAAGTAAATTGCAAGGGAATAAATCAAAATATTATCAGAAGTGATCTCAGGATACCAAAGTTACTGGATATTTGTAATTTCTACTTTTTGCTTATCTTTGCTTTCTGAATGTTCTGCAATGGACATGTGCTTTTAAATCGGGGGTGGGGGGGTGCGCTGCATGTCTGTTTACAGAGCTGACTATACCCGTCTGAAAAAGTACTTAGCGTCCTGAGATGCACAAGTTCTTCCCAGGGTTGGTAAAAATAAGGAGGCGTGTGCAGACCTCCCATGTCCTGGGGAGGTGTCCCTTCCTGAGCAAAGTCAGAAGAAACCTCCACTCCCTGTTACAGCTGTTTCTTGGTCAATCCCAGCAGCTGACAGAAAGCCAGGGAGGAAGTCTGGAGGGGGAAGGAAAAGAGTGAGGAATTACTCTACAAAACTATTCTTACTTCAAGCATGGCGGCACCAGGAGTTCTCTCCTCTATGTCTTTCTCTGTCTTCCTGTCTCCGTTTCTCTCTCTTCCTTCTGCTTCATTCATTCCTTCATTTATCCTCTCAGCTAGTATTTATTGAGTGCCCTGAAAATTGAGAAAGATCTCAAAAGACATCCCTATCCTCGAGGCACTTACTTTCTAGTGGGGTAGGGGCATCTGGCCACAAATACTCTGTTGGGTGGTGGAGAAATGTCACGAAGAAGAAAACGGGGATAGATCTGGAAGGAGCAAAGGGGATTTGCTATTTTAGAGCAGGTGGTCAGGGAACTCCTCTCTGATGAGATGACCTTGAGCAGGGATTAGGGTTCTAGGCGGAGGAAGTAGCAGGGGCAAAGGCCTGAGACAGTATTTGGGGTCCAGCAGATGTGCTGCGGGTGTGGGAGTGCCTGTAGACCTCCAGATACAGGGCTGTATTCTGTTAAATGGGAAACCATAGACAAAGCTTCAGTTGAATAGTTCAAGCAATCTGAACTAAGTATTGAAAAGATCATTTCTGTTTGGAGATTTGATTGGGGGTGGGAAGGCTGGAGTGGGGCATGACAAAGCAGGGAAGATTGTCTGGAGACAACTGCATTAGTTATGGCAAGAAGAGAAGATGAATTACAACAAGGTGCTAGCAGTGGAGGTGTAAACAAGGAAGTAGATTCCAGAAATAATTTGAAGGAAGAGACAATGGGATATACTAATTAACTTCCAGGTTTCACACGTGCATATAAAACTCCTGTGTACCTAAAAATATTATTTCACCCAGGGTTTCAGGCATTGAATTGGTTGTGATTTGACAGATTCTTATATCTATATCTATATATCTATATATATACACTCTCTCTTTGAGGAGATAAAGGAGAAATGGAAATAGAGGACTTTTTTTCCCATTTATTTTGCTTTTCAGTTCTCTTCTCTCTCCATTCCCTTCCCCTCAAACCATCCACTCTAACATATTTGAGTTTTTCAACAGGCTTATATCCTTGCTAAATTCATAGTGTTTTTTTATATATTGTGTTTCTTATTTACCAAGAGGTATTGACTTAAAGATCTCATTTTTATTTCTTATTTTTTTACAGGACATTTTATCTTTAGGATCTATTCATATTGCTGTTTGTACATCTAGTCATAGCTTTTGTTTACTGTGTAGTAGTCTGCAGTATCTGTAACCCTCCCGAGGAATAACTAGGTAACTTGCAAATCTGTGCTAATATAACATCACTTCTAGGAATATTCTTTTTTTTTTTTTTAAAGAGGGAGAGAGAGGGTGGGGGACAGAGGGACAGGGAGAGAGGGAATCTCAAGCAGGCTCTACACCCAGCCCAGAGCCCGACGCAGGACTCAATCCCACAACCCTGAGATCACAACCAGACGCTCAACCAACTGAGGAACCCAGGTGCCCCTAAGAATCTTCTTATATAGATTACACTGTGGACCTCTGTGGGTATCTCTAGGACAAGAAAACTCTCCTTTCTATTCACATTCTTTTGCTTTTTTTCCAATTTTAGGAGTTCCTCATGTTCTGGATACTAGTCCCTGTCAGTTTCAGACATTGTGTTTATTTTCAGTCTGTCATCCATATGTTAACTTTCTCAATAGTTTGCTTTATTTGAACTAAAATCTTTCATTTTAATGTGGTCAAATGATCTGCTATCTTTTTAAAATCCTTAAAGTGTATGGAGTTCAGAAGAATCTCAAGGAGGGCTTAGACACAAGGTAGGAGTGTGATGCACAAAGAGCATGTTTAACACTGGCAGATTGCTTTTCTGTTGAAGGGGCATGATGTGAGAAACATCAGTGTTGAAAGTTTCATCCGCTCACGGAGCTATGTCCTATGCCCACCCATTTTCCTTCTCCTCCATACCTTCTCCCTTGGGAGGTCACATGCTCCACTCTCTTTTTTTAAGCAATGCAATCGAGAGAACTCTTCCATTCTAGCCAAGATCTTTGTTTAAATTCCAGACTCACATTTTCAACTACCTGATCTAGGACACAGTAGAAATGTATGAGTTTCACCTGCCTATCATTGTCTCTCTCTTCCTCAAACAGAATAGAATTATAATAGCAAACACTTGCATGCCACTAATGACATGATGTGTTTCCTGTGCTTTACAAATAGGAATTATTTGAACCCTTATAACAACCCTGTGAAGTAGACAATATTATTATTCCCATTTTTACAGATGAGAAAACTGAGGCTCAGAGAAATTAATGACTTCCCAAGATGATACAGCTAGTAAGTGGTAGAGCCAGGACATACCTCATATCCATGGGGAATCTATGCTATACGTTTGGGAGTGAAGTTGACACCATCACACCCCCCAGCCCATACAGTGAGCATATGACCCCAGTCCCTGGCACATGACTGATTCGAGGATGGGCATGTGATACAAAATGAGCCGAAGTCCTTCATGCCTGGAGCAATGTTCTATGTCTGCTCATGATTCTAAGGTGATGTGTATGAATCCTAAGGACCATCATGATCTTCGCATAAAAGAATCTGCCAAGAAAGAGAGACTAATACCTGATGACATCATTTGAGTCCCTTCATCCAACCACAACAGAAGCCAGCATGAACCTCGACTTTCTAGTGGTGGGAGTTAATCATTTCCTCTTTTTCTTAACCTAGTTTGAACTGGGTTTCCATTAGATATAATTTCGAAAGTCCTGATTACAATTAATGATCCGTGAGCACCTTTGTCAGACGCCTGGCTGCTATCATCATTTAGAAAGACTCTCTCTAATGGCAGAAATTCCCACATTATGAATTCAGCCTTGTCAACGTGCTTGTCAATGACAATTTCCCCCGTTGCCAGGCACGTGAATTCAGAACCCCAAATTCCAGCCTCCTGAGCAACCAGGATGCAAATATGTGACCCAGGCTCTGATGATCCACATATGCACAGAGTTTCCATCTTTGCTGGTGCAGGAGGCAGGCGGTCTACGTGTCTAGCTTTCAAGAGTCACAGGAGTTACAAAGACAAGCTCTTAGTGTAAAAGTAGCCGTGGTGCTGGAGGACCAAGAGATGCAGCGAAGTCAAGTTCCTTTTGCTTCCTGTTTGCCAGCTGCAACAACAGCAAAGGTAGCGCCTTCTCTGGGGCATCGCTGCGTAGGCTTAGCCTTGCATCGCTTTCTCCAGGTCCCCTAATCATTCTGGGTAGCAATCAACATCCTTTCATAAATCGCATTTCCACTTGAACTAGGCAAACAGTTTTGTTCTTTGCAACTAAGAACTCTGGCTGATCTAGTCGGTCATAAAACACAAGTTCCCAAAGAACAGGAGCCAGCCCTCTCATTTGCCTTGTTATCCCCAGCATATAATACATTGCCTGACACATAACAGGTGATTAATAAATCACAAAATGCAACTACATTCATATCACTATTCTGCTCACCATTCTGCGAAAGAGGAAAAAAAAAACAAGAAAAATTGCATACAGTCCCATCACCAGAGATAATGGCTATTAAAACTTCAGTGACTCTACTTTTGAATTTTTTTCTGTATACATAGACATATAAATATATAAAGAAATAGATTTTTAAAGCAAAATGTGATTATAAGATACATGTTTCAATCTGCTCTTCTTTTCTCCCTTTCTTACTTTTTAAAAACTCAGGACATCCTAGGCATTACTCCCTGTCAACGAGTTTTACCTACATCATCATTCTTACTAGCTAATGGCTTTGTATAAACCATAATAAACCAATTTCCCATTTGTGGAATTTTAAGTTGGTTCTAGCCTATATGTACTACATATGTAATACATCTTATATATGTATTCAATTGTTATTGCATTTGCAGTTATATATATATGACATACGATTATGTAATATTCGAGGCTCTTAAAGAAATATCTTTCACCATATATCTCTGCTCACATGATTGGAACCTCCTCTCTTCATTTCTCTACAAGAACTACCTTGATTCCTACATCTTTTACCTTAAATCCCTGGGATCAAACCAGCAAAAATTAGAAGCGTATCAAATTATCCCCATTACATATTAAAGGGTTTGGGGATTTGTTTATTTGCTTGCTTGTGCGTTTGCTTGTCTATTTATTCGTTTATTTTGCTAGATTTGTGAAAAACAAAATTCATTACACTTTAAGCCTAGATTTTGCATTATGTTTTCAGAGTCAAACAAGCAGTTTTCTCAGGTGAGTTTTTAAAAAGCCACCTTATGTGTGCATGTGGTGACATATTCTAGGTAATTAAGTATAATGAACCATGCACTGTGGAGAAAGCCCTGAACCAAAAAAGAAACCGATCTGGCAAAGAAGAAGAAATACCTGCAGATTGCTGAGGACTGGGTCTGATATGTGAGGCCTGCCAATTTCCCTGTTTTGTGACTAGCACAAAATGCCACTGGGCATCGAGGATCTCCCTGGAGGCCAGGTGGGCAGAGTATGGGGCCCCTAGTGATGAGCAAACACGTATTTCCAATTTGGGGCACCTGTGGTTAATTGTCTTTTTTTGTCTCAGGGATAGCTTTTCTGGCTATCTGTATCATCCTCTCTAAGATACCTCAGTATAAATAATAGAAAAATTGTAAAAATGAACAAATGTACTCCTCTGCATTCGAGTGGTTACCATGGCAACGAGTGAACCACCAGTGTAAATTTCCCCTGTGCCAGCCCCTCGCTGAAGGACCCAAGTCTGCCTCTCTTCACCACAGGCCGCTCTGCAGCCGAGCTTGGGGAGCCCTATTTTCATGAAGTTAGAGGACACGCAAACCTACCGCAGAAGAGCTGCCCACCTTCTAAATCACAGATCTCTCAACTTCTCTCTCCGTAATCCCACTCAAACTGCACACTCAGTCGGTTTCCTAATGGAGTCAGCGGAGAAGTGATTCATACCAGTCCTAAGTGTTCATTAGAAATATTGGTACTAATGAACTAATTTATTTGAAACATGCACTTAAAAATCACTCTTCTTTCTGTTTCCAGGTTAGCAAACCATTTTCCCTCTAAGTGACATGGGAAGCTCTCTGTGCAATTGTCATAATCTCTTCTATACTCGGGGGCCCGTTTCATATTCTATCTTTATGTTCTTATATCTTTCTCTTTCTTCCCCCCTTCTTCGAATTCCTCTTCTTCCTAAGGGTTTACTTCCATGTCAGCAGTTAACGTCCAGAATATATTAAGGAAAGCAGTATTATCAGGATTCATAACTGAGATACAGCCAGAAAAAGCCAATAGTGGCAAGAGCTTGGTGGTAGAGAGAGGGGGAAGGCCAGTGCCCAAAACACGGCATGTTTGGGTTATGTTTGATAACGATGGAGGGGATACGAGGACCTCAGAGTTTCCCAATCAAGTTGGCCTTTGATCTCTGGCCACCTCAGAACCCTTCCTCCCCAACTCCATCTCATCCCTAAGGCTTCTAATTGTAAAATTCCTCGTGTCTAGAGGACTCTTGACTGGTTCTGAAAAAGCACTCAGTCTTTGCATTATCCATTTGCCAGCACTGAGGAGAGGGAGGGAGCTCATTCTTCAAGACGTGAGGACCTTGGACCCCTTTAATCTGACGATGGCTGAAGACTTGACCCCCAAAAGTGCACATGCACACACACAAGCACAATTTCACTAAAATGGTACAGTTTCCCAGGGTTCACGGATCTGCACTGGAACCCAAGGTAATAATCACAGAGCAAAATGTGTTGGTCAGGAGGAGGGTGTATGACCCCAGGTCCTGGCCTCTAGTTTTCTGTCCTAACAGCATTTCATGCATGAGTGCTGATTAAGCATTTCTTTGATGCCTAATTTCAGGCTAGATACCTTCAAACAGAAAACAAAAGAAAAAGAAGATATATAATCCTCATTCTGGAATATTTTGTAGTTTAATGAAGGGGATGGGAAAGGCAAATATCTGAAAGTAAATAGAAAATAATACAGAGGCATACACGCATGGAGGCACATGATGGTGTGTGGGTGTGTGCGCGTGCGCGCGTGCACACACACACTACAGGAAGGAAGAGACCCTAGGGGCTGAAATAAGTCACAAAAGCCTTCCTAGGGGGCGCCTCGGTGGCTCAGTTGGTTAAGCACCTGCCTTTGGTTCAGGTGCTGATCTCAGGGTCCTGCTCAGCAGGGAGTCTGCTTTTCCCCCTCCCTCTGCCCTTCCCCGCACTCATGCTCTTGCGCTCACTCTCTCTCAAATAGAAAGAAGAAGAAGAAGAAGAAGAAGAAGAAGAAGAAGAAGAAGAAGAAGAAGAAGAAGAAGAAGAAGGAGGAGGAGGAGGAAAAAGAAGAAAGAAGAAGACGACGACTTCCTAGAAGAAGAAATTCTTGGATAAAAATCCAGATTACGGGTTGTACCTCACCACAATGGGAAGAAAATGAGAAACTTTCAAAGAAGTTGGACTCTCTGAGGTTAACAGTGTGATGGATATTTTGGCTTCCTTATTAATGCTGTTGTTAATTTTTTCCACATCCGGAACTGGCAAGGAGAAAAGATGAACAGTTTATAGGAAATGAGGAACTTTTCTATTTGCCTAAAAGTGGTGTGGTTCTGCATATTCTCTCATCATTTTTAAAACAGTTGTGGAAAACCAACAGTGCCAAGAAGCCATTTCCTTGTCACCCGGGGCAGAATTACTGAAGTCAGAGTACGGCTCTGTTATGGGAAGAGTTCATGGAAGTATTTCTTAGGCAAGGAGAAAAATAACAAAAGGGTTTTTTCCAACTTAAAATATTTATATGAACAGGAATACTGTGCTATATCCATCAACTGCTAGGCAAGGCAAGAGTGCAAAACCAGGCACCGTTCCTTGGGGCCGAGGCTCAGCCTAGCAGCTGAGCTAGGGAAGGCCGAGTTTATGTAAGAATGCATAACCAGCTCTTGACTCTCCATATGTAGCAGTACTGAAGAGGAGGGTCTTGCGTCTGAAGTATGAGCCATTGGCTTTTCCAAAACAACAGGAAAGGATGTATACTTTAGATAACAGGTTCTGGTTTCTATCATTTTTTTTAAAGATTTTAATACAACTGTCTGAGCTGACCAAATGATTTAGACAAACCTAATCATGGCTGTGAAAAGAAATCATTGCATTGGCGTTCCACTCCAAGGCTGCATATCTAAAGTTCAGAAAATGACATTTAAGAGCATGAAGTTTTCCCAGACACAGAGGCAAGAACGCACCCAATTTAAAGTTCTCCAAAGTGACAACTTGCTCCCAAATTGTGTAGATTAGAGCACTCTTAACAGCTACAGAAATAACCTAAAATAGCACATGAAAGCAAAGTAGGGAAGTGAACAATATTATTAGAATTTGAATGTTTCTATTTTTTCAGCTGATTTTTAAATTGGTGACATTATTGCTGAGCAAGGACATTATAAATTGGGAAAAAAGTCACTCCTGAGTATTGCATGAATATGCCACTTGGTTTTACATTTAATTAAAATTATTTGGAATCACTTGCTAATTATTTGAGAAAAAGAAGTGGAAACGGTCAGCAAGCCCTTCTGTTGGTCACCAAGGGAGGCTGGGATCCAGCTTCCATCCCTACTGTCGGTAAGGCTCACTGATGATGTCCCAGCTGCCTGATCAAGGAGGCTATTGTGATCCTCGTTCTACCCCAAGCCCCTGTAGCAGCTGGCACGACTCCTCCCTTCTTGGAGCTGCTTCTCAGAGCCTACCGCAGAATGCCCTTTGCTGTCTCCTTTTTTATGTGGTTTTTACCCTTTCTCCATCCCTCGGCTCTATTTCCTGGATCTCTCCTTCCGCTCTCAGGTCTGAGTCTTCACCCAAGTCTCCATCTACTCACTCATTCAACAAACACTTACGGAGCACTTCCTGTGTGCCAGGCACTGTTCTAGGTGCTTGGGATACATCATCGTATAAGCCCAAGACCCCTGCTCGCGTGGAGCTGCCGTTCTAGGGAGCATCTTCAGTAACGCAAGCCAGAAGCCTGGGAATCTGTCTCCGACTTGCCCCTCCCACTGCCAACGCCCTAATGAAGGTGATTTTCATCTCCGCCTCATGTCTTTCAACAGGCCCATGATGACCTCCTGTCTCTTCCTACTTCCATCCCCCCTCCACATTACTACGAAATAATGATTACATTTTAGAAAGAGGAATCTTTTTAAGCAACCACGTAGCCCAGGGTTTCAGTGACTTTTCATGGCCCAGACTGGAGTCCAAAGTGAGGCCCTGTGCCGCCGAGCTTCCTCCTTCCCCTTGTTCCTAGCCTACGCACTTGGCAACCGGCAACTCTACCCCAGACACGCCAAGGTTTTCCCCACCCCCGTGTCTCCTACAGAGCAGGGACAATGTCCCCGTATTATTTCCTAGTACAGAAAGAATAGCAATAGTTACTGCGTATTAAGTGCTCATTTAATGAGACTGTTGTCAAATACTTCAAAAACACTTGAATTCATCCAATAATCGTGTGAGAGAGGTACTATGGGTATTGACTCTGCTTTACAGAGGAGGAAACTGATGCTCAAAAATATTAAATAACTTGCCCAAGTTACATGACTGTGAACTATTCCAAAGTCCCTGCTCTCTCTGCACTGGCTGAAACCCACCCCCACCCCTGCACCCCCGAGACCCGGCCCACATCCACGTCGCACTGAATTCTGATTAAATAATTGAATTTGCTCTCTTATATCTGTATCTTTTGTTGGAAACTGCCAATAACATCTTAAGAAGTAGATAAGGTATACATAAATTCCCATCAAAATTAGTTTAATTAACAGGGATATCTTAGCATCTGCTCTTCAAATCTCAGAATTCATTCTTTCAAGGTTGGCGTAAGGTTTTCTTTTCTTCTCTCCTTCCCTTGTTTTCTTAGCTTTAGAGCACACCTTAGAAGACTGTGATGGTCAGAAGTCAGACAGGATGAAAATAAAAGTGTGGAGGGGATCCCGGAGAGAGAAGAGGATGAGGCCCCCCCCCCCTTTGATGCCCAAGGTAAAATAGACCCCCACCTCATGGCCCAACTAATTTTCTCCCCTTGTCTTGGCTTCTTCCTCATTCTAATCTGGCTAGGGTGATAATAACTGTGGGCAAAAGCAACAAGGAAAAAATGTGAGCTCCCCTGTGCTTGTTCTGGAAGCCTGGTTCCCACAGATAACTCAGAAAACCCCCCTGGGAAAGCAGTCAGGTTAAGAGAAAAGCTCTGGCAGCTCCAAGTCATAGATTTTCTTCGGTAATCTCAAATCCAAATAGTTTGTCCTGTTTGCACTCACTGTAACCCAGCACTTCCATCCAAACAGTACGGAGTTTCCCATGGCCCCATGAGCAAGTCAGAAGGCAGAGTTACCCTCTATTATTTCCCTGTTTGAGGGTCAATGGCAGCACTTGACGGAAATACTCAGAAGGGAAGGGCTTTGAATCTACAACCCAAACTGATGTGGCCATTGGACCACACGGGCCCACACAGAGGGGAGCAGGGATGAGGGGCTGCAGGCAAAGGAGGAGTGCCTGTGACACAGTCGTGGACACTGTGGTGGTGGGTCCCTGTGCTAGGGTGGGGGTAGGGATGAAAAACCGGTGTCTGTTTCTCCCTATTGGTCTGAGTAATGTCCACAAACTAAGATGGAGCTTAAAAGAGGGAGCTCCCTCATTGTCCCATGTGACCTAGAGAGTGTGTGGATGCCTCATCCAGGAAGGCCTTCTCCTTGCTCCTACAGGCCAGAGAGATGGCTGTAGCCAGCATGGAGGCAAGGCTTCGTCTCTGCCAGCTGTCAGGAAGGAGAGGGAGCTATGGTCAGCCCTGCCCTGTGACCAGGGGTCGGAAGGTGAGCCAGGAGGTGGGGGGAATTGGTGTGAACTCTGGTCTGCAGCACACAGGAACTACTCCAGAAACCAAAGTTTGCATAAATGGCCTTCCTGGTGGCTCTGAGGTACAGGCCTCCTCCTCCTGAAACAGCTCCCAACATCAAAGGAATAAAACACCCATCTTCTCAGTAGCCCTCAGCCTCCCCATCTCAAAGCCTCAATTGTGCCCCCTGCCAAGCCCACTGTCTTGGCTTAAAGAAGGAAGAGGGAGGCCTTTTGGTTTTAGGGGTGAGTGTACAGCAAAGCTGTTGGTGGGAGGGCAGCACAGAGGTGGCCTTCTCTTCCCAAGGAACTCGGGGGGGGGGGCACACGTCCTTCCCACCTCCATTGTCCTCTAGAACAGCAGGTCCAGCTCCTCCATGATGACAGGCCCCCATGGGGGCGAAGGGGTTCAGTCCAGGCTCATTGGCCCCCAGAGCTGAGGGTCTTAACCCAAACTCTGCACACAGACATCTTCTTGACTTCAGGAAGGGCAAGGAGGGGCAGGAAAGGAAGCAAGCAGCACTGAGTGACCCAGAAGAGGGGGTGACAGGGGACTAGAATAGAAAGGTGTTGGGGCACCTGGGTGGCTCAGTCAGTTGAGCGTCTCCTTTGGCTCGGGTTGTGATCCCAGGGTCCTGGGATTGAGCCCCGTGTCAGGCTCCCTGCTCCTCGGAGAGCCTTCTTCTCCCTCTCCCTCTGCCTGCTGCTCCCCCTGCTTATGCTCTATCACATAAATATTTTTTTAAAAGAAAAGAAAAGAAAGGTATCTGTGCCACTGATCCAAAAGGCAGGCAGGTCCAGGCGATGTGTGAAAGGGAAGAGAAGTTTTTTGGGTTTTTTTTTTGTTGTTGTTGTTGTTGTTCTGTAACTTACAAATAATCTCATTTCATCCTTATTTTGTTATCCCCATTTCATAGATCGGGGAATCAAGGGCTTTTGAAGTTGAGCTTCGATATTTGACAGATCACTGTGACTATCTACACACCAATTTCTTCCTCTGTCACTAGATAGGTCACCAGTATGTTCTAGACTTCATGTTCCACAGGGCTGAGACTTCTGCAGGGAGCATGTCAAGCCATCGGGTCCACCACACTTGTTTGCACAACCCTGCAAGTTACATCCATGAGGTCATGCCCCCTGCCTCTGCCAGTGACAGAGGGCCCCTGGGGCAGGTTTTCCAGAACCTCTTCTCAAAGTGAGCCACTTCAGAGGTCAAGGGACACTTTCAGGAGGGAAGTTATCAACCTACCAATACGGACTTGCGACTTACAAGACCTCTCCTAGGCCTGGGGACAGAAATCCAGAGTAGCTTTAATGACGGGGAAAGGAAAGAGAGAAACCCTGGTGACTGTGACAACAGAAATGTCACAGGCAACCATGTCTGATTTTGAAGAAATGATGCAGGCATGTGTGGATAAAATCAATATTGAGGCTAGTAGTACTTAGATCCTACAAGACCTGTTTGGGCTAGGGTGGCAGGTGAAGAGAGTATTAACAGAACAGTTAACCTTCCAGGGCACCTGGGTGGCTCAGTCAGTAAGTGTCCGGCTTTGGTTCAGGTCATGATCCCAGGGTCCTGGGATTCAGTCCCACATTGGGCCCCCTGCTCAGCAGGGAGTCTGCTTTTCCCTCCGCCTCTCCTCCTGCTTCCTCTGTCTCTCACTCACTCTCTCTCAAATAAATAAATAAAATTAAAAAAACACACACACAACAGAACAGTGCACCTTCAGCTACGCTTTTCTCATTGTTTGTCAGTTTCCAAAGAGTTATACACAAGTATACGGTTTCTGGTCCTCCTTGCCTTTATTAAATAACTAGGTGACTTCAGCTACCCTGACATTCATGGGAGCCCGCCTCATGGGAGGGTTGCCTTAGGCCCTGGGAGAATCAGACTCAATGCTACATTGTTTTTTTGCTTCAATCTTTTATGGACATAATGCTGATTTTTAATATAGATCTTTTTATGATGAGTTTGAGAGTAGCAGAATGACTTTTATGAGGACAAACCTGGTTACTATGTATGTAATTCACTGGGGCTTTTAAGATGTAGAAATTTGATTGCCTGCCTAGTGTGAGGACTTTTTTTTATTGCACATACTAGTTTGTTTATGAAATTCTCCGGCACCAAATAATATTGTTGTATGATAAGAACAGATCATGTTTATGTGACCTTGTGGTGATGATGGTTAGGGTTTGAGGGTCTCTTCTCTCAAACACTCACTTGGTATGGCACAGGCAGTGACTCCATGTAAAGATGGGATGACAGAGAGAGGAGACCCAACAGCTCCATAAGAACAGGGGACCAGGAAGGTGGGTGCCATGTCCACCTCTTTTCGGAAACCTGGAGATCCCATGCTCACCACACCACAGGGCAGGCCAGACTCCCCCACTGTGGAGTCAGAGATGCAGAAGGACAGGGGCACTATCCAAATGGGCAAACCCAAGAGGATCAATCGGACAAAATGTCATAATGGAAGCTGTAGGCAGAGTTTCCACGGGCCACAAGGCAAGTCCCCGCTGGAATTCCCCGCCAAGGAAGAGAACTCCTAGAAAAGGCACATTCCCAAGTTCTGACCCTTCTCTCTAATAAAGTGTCAGCTGCCACTAATTTCTTAGTGCTTTCTTAGACAGTGTTCAATGCTTTGCAAATATTTCATCGTCTAATTCTTAGAGCGATCTTGATGGTGGGGAAACTGAGGCTCGTGGAGAGGAAGTAGCTGCCAGAGGTCACACAGTGTTCGTGCTTCTAATGATTAACACTATGAATCCGGTCTCCTAACACCTAGTAACAAACGGGTTCAGTGTGTTTACTATCAAAGTCACCATCTCTCCTCCCAATTTGTCAATTTCTTATGACTTCCCTACAGTGCATGGCAACACCCATTTCCTTTGTCATTATCTCAGTTCAAGCCCTTACCAAATTTTTCATTTTTATATTTGCCTCCTTATCAGTCTCCCTGCCACCAGCCTCTCTCCCCACATCCATCTCCTATGCCACAGTTTGCTCGATCTTCTTGATACATTCTGTAACCAGGTCAGGTCCCTACGCCACGGTCCTCACGGACGCCCAGTGTATGTAGTGTGATAGAAGGGGCGTGAGGTTTAACGCCAGACAGTCCTGAGCGTGACCCCCGGCTCTGCCTCCTGTTACCAGGCGACCTCCGAGCCTCGGTCCCCTGATGTACACACCTGCTAGCCTCCCAGAGTCGGCGTGAAGCCAAAATACACTAACACGTGTCGCACCCTTTCCAAGAGCGCTCACTGCCCCTGGAAACCACACTACACTTCCCACCTCCCTTCCTTTCTGACGCCGGCTCTGCCACACAAAGCCCTTCTGCTAGCTAAGCTCTGCCTGGACCTTTCACTGTCCTCACTGCCCGCCTTTATACGCACACGCCATTTCCCGTGCCATCCCTTTCCTCCAACAAACAAACACCTGCCCATCTCCAGGGTGAAGGGGGTCTGCCTCCTCCGTTTGTGCTCCTAGACCTTCCGTGGCAGGGAAGCCTTCCTTCTCTCTCAGATGCTATAGAACAGGTCCGGACCACTCATTCAGGCACAAACCTCTACCATATTCCAATTGCAATATTTCCTGGCATCTCTGTCTTATCTCTCTAAATATATTTTAAGCACGTTGCGGGCAGGGCCCAGGCTTGTATATCTTTCTCTGTCTCCCCACGTTGCCTTCCCTGTCTTCTTATACCAAATGAGTGCCCAGGAACCGTGACTGAGGCCAGAGCATAGGTGGATGGAATGGGAGCGGGTTCCGGGGCATCTCACTCCTTTCCGTGCTGTGCTCCCTCTGCCTGCGGCTCTCTGGTTCCCAGGCTCTCTACCAGGAGAGGACCACATGTGTCTGCTGCTTGCTTGGCCCATCACGCAGACGGATCGATGTTTAAATAAATGGTGGGGTTGATGATGACAGCCTGCACTAGAACTTTAAAAATGATGAGCTATTACTACCCTGGTTCTCATCTCCCAAATAACATCTTTATGGTCCCCGCCAGGCCCCTGGTAATGAATTTCTTCAGTGTCCAAAGCAGTGCTGTGGGAATTAATCAGTCCACTCATCCTCCAGGCTCAGTGGCGTGCTGCTGGAAGCTCAGAAGTAACTCTGCTTCATCCTGCCCTCTGCTGTCCCTTAGGTCTCCTGCCAGACTGAAGGTCCCTGAGGACCAAGGTCACAAAGGTCATAGCTTATGGGTAATCCTACCTTCTCCGGGGGGCTAGCACCATGCTTTGCACAGAGCGGGTATCCTGTAGCTGTCACCCTAGTCAAATATGGCCTTCCTGGAATTGCCCTGGAATTCTCTCCCTCCTGGAGCTGCACAGCCAGCTCCCTCGGGCATGGGTCAGGCAGATGACACTTGCGCTCAGTGGGTGGAGGACCCGGTGGTGACTGCCACTTCCAGGCTGTAGCACTTATTTTCTGGTCTAAAACTATCTACAGCTCCATTTTCCCTCTGGCCGTGGGCAACAGCACTGTTTCAGGTAATGACCACCCCGTCCCCAGGGTCACTGAGTGACTTCAGTGAGCAGAGCCCCCTTGCCAACCCTCACTGGGTACATAGCATGAACAAGAAATAGACCTTGAGTGTTGTAAGCCACTGAGATTTAGAGGTTGTTATTACAGTAAACCTGGCCGATCTCTACCAATATCCTCAAAAAATGTTTATGGATGGGGGAGAAGAAAGGAATTTGGGGTAGAATGCAGATTTGTTTTGTAAAGTCTTTTGTAATAGTTCAGGAAGCAATTCATATCAAGGAGGATATTTGCTACAATGCTCACCCCTTTGCAGAGTTGGCATTAAAATCCCGTACTGTAGAGTCAAGTGAGTAACAAGGCCACAACCGGACTCATTGAAAAATAGTAATAATAATGGATAAGAATTGTTATCCTTTATTGAATGCTTACTGAATTCCAGGCACTGGCGGTGCCTGGGTGGCTCAGTTGGTTACAGGGCTGCCTTCGGCTCAGGTCATGATGCTGGGGTCCTACCATCCAGCCCCATGTCAGGTTTCCTGCTCGGCAAGCAATCTGCTTCTCCCTCTCCCTCTGCCCCTTCCCCTGTTCATTTTCTCCCTTTCTCTCTTTCTATCCCTCTCCCTCATAAATAAATAAAATTAAAAAAAAAAATAAGAAAAAAGGAAACACTTCTTCAAAATATTATTTTTTAAAAAAGCACACAAACAGAAAAAACTAAATTCCAGGCACTGGACTAAAAGCTTTGCATAATTGTCCTGTTTAACCTTCACAGTGACTTCACGAAGCGGTTCTGTGTGCAACCAGCTCCCACTCTGCGGACGATAAAGCTAACGCAGGGAGAAACTAGCTCACTTGCTCAAAGGCGCGCAGGTCGTGACAGGACCCTGTGCTGAGTACTCAGGAGAGATGATTTCCAGTCCTACTAAGACTGCCCAGAATTTCCGTCTGACTAATCAGAAGAACGCAGGGCTGAGCACTGAGATGGATGCAGGGTGGAAAGGTCAACAATAATTCCTCTGTAAATGTAAAGTCGGTCTACTCATCTAGATTGACCATCCGGACAATCCGCAGGGAACCCCGCCTTCATTTCATCCAAATGGCTTTGATGTCTGTGTTCACGGGCTTCCCCAGGCAGAACCACCCTAAGCTAAGACCTTAAGGACAAGTAAGTGTTCCTCAAGGAAAAGGGTGGGACAGAGTGCGGAGCGGGCGAGGGATGGAGGGTGGAGCTCCAGGTGGAAGGTGCAGACAGGAACGCCAGGGGGCGCACAAGGGTGTTTACAGGCTCATTCGTTTTCTCAGCTGTGCAATGAGCCATTAGATACGAATAACATTGGGTAAGGGTGTACTGTATGCCGGCATTATTCAAAGTGCTTCACGCGTATTGGCTGATTTATCTTTGCCACAGTCCTCTGAGCAGGCGCTGTTACTGACGTTCATTTCACAGATGAGGAAACTGAAGCACAGGAAGTTTAAGTAATTTCCTCAAGGTCACACTGCTAGTGAGTGATGAAGCTAGGAAGTGAACCCAGAGCCCTCCCTTAACCACTAGGGTCTGAGTTCTAAGACAGAAGTTCCATGAAGCCAGGAACTTTATGTTTTTCTTTGCTGCTGAATCCCTGGTATCTAGAACATGATAAGAGGCCTTAAATAAGCAGTGGTTAAATGAATACATAATACAGGTAAATAGGCAAGTAAAAGATTACGGTTCTGCTCCTCTAAGTGTTCTAGAGTTGATTTCCTTTTTAGTTACTTCTAACTGTGTAAACCCACCCTGAACGCTGTCAGAACATACTACTGGTTCTTGCCAATCGCCTAGGCATTTGGTATTCCACCTCTTCTTTAAAATATCATTCCATTCCATTCCATCCAGCAAATATTCCAAGAAGAATATGCTCAGATATCGAGACTGGAGCAAATCCCGCAAAGGAGCAGATGTGGGAGCAAATAGTAACGATACCGTCTGACAACGTCGTAATAAGCGAATATATAAAGACCTTGGTAAGCAGACACGCAAGCGGTAGTTCTCCCGCAGTGGGAGTTTCTCCTAGAGGGAAGCAGATGTGAAGGCAGAGTTGCAGGAGGCCAAGCACACAACATGTGGAATGGCATTCCAGCAGAGGAACGGCATACGCAAAGACATGTGGTGTTAAAATGCATGGGAGTCCCAAGGAATCAACCATAATTCAAACACAAGTGAGCAGCCAGCAAGGAGACCGGGAGAGTATGATGAGATTAGCTTGTAAGAGACTTGCATGCTAAGAAATGTGGGCTTTTTCCCGTGAGCCCCCAGCGCCATCCGATTTCAAACAGTATGGTGACACAATCAGATGGGACTTCTTCCGAGGAAATACATGTGGAGATAAAGATATTTGAAATGACTATTTCTATTCAACTCTTCCTTCTTTTTTTTTTTTTTTTTTTTTTTAATCTCCTTGGGGGACTAAAAGGGACTGATAAGTGTTGTCAGGAGATCTGAGGGAGATAGGCCCAGCCCGATTAGAGGATTTCTGGCCATTTCTGATAGTTTCTTAATCTTACAGAGAATCTGAACAGCCTTTGTCTTTGTCATTCACCGTATTTTCTAATCCCCACTTTGGTGCCTGATTCGGTGCCTCCATTTAATCTTTTGAAAGATTTATGGCCCCAGCACTTCTGCATGTGATGAGCTCATCTGATGTCGGTTACCATACACAGAGGCTGGTGGGGAGATAGCTGGTTACGGTTGGGGACATGTGACAGGTCTGATCGAAATGTACTATGTGAGGGAACTATTTCTCTGGGGAAGTAACTTGGCATTTCAGCCTCATCCCAGGGCTCCTTGGGGAGAACAGAGGAGGAGATGCCAATTTGCTAATGGGAATCTCCAGCCTTGAGCCCCCTTCCTGCAGAGAGCTTGGATGCACGTTGGCACGGATTGTTTGCATTTAGTTACATCTCGGAGGCTTTGGTGGAAATACAATCTCTAAATATTGAAGGCAAAGCCAGAGACACAAAAATCACTTTGCTTTTATTCGCCCCAAACCACATACACTCAAACAGATGAAATATGTATGAAGCGAGAAGCATCTGTAGCGTGCAGGGAGGGAGGCCCCCTGGATCATCTGGGGCCTGGTCCTGATCCTCGGGTACCTGCCTGGGTGACTCACGACAGAGATGGAGAGAGAGTGGCAGCGACACCTTTGATTCGGGCCTTTTGTGTTTCACATGCAATTGATCTCCATGCAGTCTTGAAGACTCACCTGCCCACGTTTCAGTGTTAGGCCTCTCTGTCCACTGGCTTCTCTGAGACTGCCCCTTAGGAACAGGGGACGTACAAAGTAAGAAGCCTGACACAGCGGGGGTGTGCTGAGGGCCAGGCCGGTGTGCTGAGGAAGGCTGCCGTGTCTCAAGAAGAGGCATTTTTACCTAGCTTGCACGAGGCACCGCTGGCCTAGCATCTCGGGGGCATGGGGTGGGGGTCCACACAGTGTGGGGCACTCATGGTGGGAAGCCTCCTATTACTATTTCTGCCAGTCTGGGATCAGGAGGTGAAGGTGGGAGCTGGCTGTAGATGCTGGCTGGCGTGGGGGTCCGAGGGTGGCTCAGAGGCAGACACAGGTAAGCCTTCCTTACACACCCGATGTACTTCACTAGTCTCGGCTACGTCCTTCGGAACAGCCTCCCACCCCCCACCCAGTGCTCATCGTCCAACACACAAAAGCCCATCTCCTGTGTGGCTCTGTGGAACTCAGCAAAGCTCTCGTGATTCTCCCAACATCCTCAGCCAGGCTTCCATACTTTTCTTCATCATCCACCACTGGCTCTGGGGAGATGGGAATGCCCGCTCTGCTCCTGGCTATCACTCTACACAACCTCCCTTCCGTCCCGAGGAGGCCGCTCTTGGGGCTCAGCTCCCCGCCCCAGACATGCCTCCGGGCTTCTCCTGTTCTCCACCCAATCAAACCCTAAACTGGTAGACAATGTCGGGGGCAGTGAGCAACAGGGATGCCGGGTTCGAGGAAGAGAGACAGAGGGAAAAAGAAAGTGAGACAGCTTGCCCCTTTACCGCTCTGCCTGGGGACCAGGCATTAGAACACCTGCCCAGATACACCTGTATGCCTGGCCCTGCCCTCGGGCCTCAGGGGCCAGCCCTTCTCTGCAAAGTCACAAGTAAAGATGAATAAAGAGAAAGGAGTCAGATGGAAATGCAGGAAACATGAGCTAAGATCCTGAGACTGGGTCACCACCCTGATTCTGCCACCTGCCAACAAACCCATGATGTCACTGCCCACAGAACCAAGTCCAGATTGCCAAGCACAACGTACAAGGCCCTGCATGACCTAGCCCCTGTTTGTCTCTCCAATCTTATCTCCTTTGTGCTCTGCTCCCCTTGGCCACCCTTCTGCCCTTCCACATATCCCCACTCCTCCAATCTCCCCACAGACAACCTGTACTTTTTCAAACATCTCATACTGCCTCTGGCCCCAGTGCCTTTGCTCATACTGTGTCTTCTGGCTTCTGTGTCCCTCTACCAATCTACTCCATGAACTCTTTTTGATCATCAGATAGGTACCGGGACAGAGAACAAGAACCCGTAGTTCCCGCCCTCATGATCTCATGAGAGCGCTCTCTCTCTCTCTCTCTCTATCTACTTGGTGAACTTCAGTCCATTCTTCAGAATTTGGTTTTATCACCACTTCCTCTGAGAGACACACTCTGCTTCTGCCTGAGCAAGAACCCCTATAATGTTGCCCTCCTCACAGAATGAAGTTCTCTGCTTCCCAGAAGTCTGGATGCCAAGACCCTTCGGTATAGAGTGCAGTGCAAAATCCCTGTTTGTTTCAGTCTTGGTGGATAGAACGAGGCTCAAATCTTATTTGGGCGGGGCAGTGTTTCTGCCCCTCCAAGTATTACATACACGTGGATATACATTTGGACATATTTACATGCTTTAAGTGTGAGATCTATTGCTTTTGGGGGCATCTATTGATTCATTTTGGTAGGTGTAATATGCCATCTTACATATGATTTTTCCTTCATAAAAGGCACATAGATAACATGACATGTAATGAAACTGAACAAGGTGGAACTTACATTCCTCCTTCTCTAAGAAGTCTTTCCAGAGAGCATGCACCATGGAACTAACTCTGTCTTAGTGCTTGGGCTACCAGCACAAAATGCCACAGACCCTGAGGCTTAAACAACAGACATTTTATTTCACACGGTCCTGGAGGCTGAGAAGTCCAAGATCAACATGCCGGCACATCAGTTTCTAGCAAGAGCCAGCCTCCTGCCTCCTTGTACATGGAGACATTGTAGTGGGCCATGTAGAGGCCCTGTCCCTTCTGTGTCCTCACAAGGCAGAGTGAGGGCAAGCTCTCTGGGGTCTGCTCTTCCAGGGACACTAATCCTATCAGATCAGGAATCCACCCTTGCAGCCTCACTTCACCTTAATCACTTCTTTACTCCTCACTTCCTTAGCCTCCACCCTGGAGGCCATAGCTTCAACATATGAATTTGGGGTGGAGGGGACACAATTCAGTCCATAGTTCCCTCCCTCCTTTGCATCCCTTTGAAGCCCCAGCCCGCACAATAACCCGAGTCCGTCCTACTCAATTCCCAAATAGAAAGGCCCTGAATGCCTGGTGACTTGAGGACTCTGACACTCACCTACTCTCAGTTGTATTTTTAAGGAGCTCTTAAAAAATAACTCCCCAGCACTTGGAAAGTATAAAATGTACCAAAAAAGAAAACTGAGAGTGCCTGACAAATGCCATAGCCCAGAGATAACATTTTGATGTGCATCTTCCCAGATGATCTGCATAACTACCTCCTTGTCTACATTTTTCATAGAAACGGCGCCATCCTGCAGAGAGGCAAGCTCGCAGCTACAGAGGGCTCACGGATGGATCACAGTTCAGTCTGGTTCTCTGAAGATTGATCACGAACCAAGTGACACACTCAAGGATCTCATAAACCAAAAATGGCTCTTAAAATTAGAATCTCAAAGAATTTTGGAGACTCACTTTTTATCATGACACCTGTCACCAGAGGGTTGATGTGGATGAATGCACACACACACACACACACACACACACACACACACACCAGGCTTCCATTCATTGCTTTGGGATAAAGATCAAGTATTTATCATACCCGGGAAGGTCGTGCATGGGCATGCACCGGCGCTGTCTACCCTGCAGCCTCATCACACCACTCTGCACCCTGCCTTCCAGGGCTTCATGTGATGCACGCTCGCTCCCACGTCACCATCTTGCATTTGCTGGAAACTCCATCTACAATACTCACAAACTCCTCATGCCTTTGCTTGATGAACTCCTACTTCTCTTTAGATCACAGCATGGAGAGGCCTTTCTCAAGAGCCCTCCCCAAATCCCAGATGAGCTTAAATTTCCCTTCTCTACATTCATGTAACACGTCGTACCTCCCTTCTTGACACTGATCTGGGTTGTGATGTAACATTTACGCCTGTCTTCCCAGATGGGGGGCTCCACCCTCTTCACTAAACCCCCAGCCCCTAGCCCCATGCCCATCACATAGTAGGCACTCAGGATCTAATCAAGGAGTGACTGAAGAAGAATGCGTACTTGATTTTTTTTAATTCTCATTTTCTGATGAGATAAGCAAAACTGAGGCCCTACGTTTATTTTCCTACCGGGATCACACAGCCAATTAGACATAAAAGAGGTTGAGACCAGAGCCTGGGGCACCTCCAGCCACTGGCACACTGCGGGACCAGCCTTCCTCCTGTGTAATCAATGACTCTGGCTAAGCTGAGTGGCAGATTTCCCAAATCGAACTTTTTAAGCAAGGTCAGGAAATCGGGGTTTATTTTTGGGGGGAAATATGGAAACCGCAGAATTGTGAACAGGATAAAAAGTTATGACTTATGTTCGAAGGAAATTGCTTTTCACTATAGAAAATTACTGCATGCTTTTCATCTCCGAACACAATTCCGTCTCTGGTTATGAAATCATATTCTTTTCCATATATCATTTTTTTTCTTTGCTTCTGTCTATGGTCTGTATAAAATAAAAGCTATTTTCCTTTTTTAAAAAAAAAAAAAAAGGAGAAGAAGAAGAGAAATAAAAAGAAAAAGAGAAAGTGACCAGGCAGATTATTTTCTCAGGGTCACCATTTGTTCCTTTAAAAAATGCAATCGGGTTTTTTTTTCCATAGAACAATTACCAATATTGACTCTGGCTGTACTGAACAGAAATAAAGGGAGAGAAAAGACAAGTAGGTGGTAAACAAGTCCTAGAAAACATACCTGCTGGCATGATCAGTACCTGGCTTGTTGAGAGCACCAATGGAAAGAGTTTCAGACAGCAATGGCAGCTCGGATGGGGTGATGTCAATGACAAGCACAGTGGGCATTAATCTTGGTTCACACACTTAAGTATACAAGAAACAGAATGCTTCTTTTTATTATCTCTCATAACTTTTCACAATAAACCTCATTTCTTTGTGAGGTAGGCACCCCTCCCCCACTGTTTGCACCAGTGTCCTAAATCTCCAGGGTGCTGGGGCATCTGGAAGTACATGGAGAAGACCTCTCAGTCCACACAGACTGGCATCAGAGTGGCCCTGTTGACATGGCCATTCAGGTCCTATACCATCTACAGTGTTCCAAACTGGATGCCCCATTATTGAGGCCCTTTCTCTCTTGGATCTTATCACCATCTTTTCCACAATGCCGGGAAGCCAGGCAGTATGGAGAAAGTCCAGTGTTATTGGGTGGGACTGTGCCCCCCCAAAAAGATATGTGGAAATCCTAACCCCAGGTACCAATAAGGATGTTACCTTATTTGAAGATATAGTCTTTACAGAAGTAATCAAGTTAAAATGAGGTCGTTAGGATGGGCCTTAATCCAATGTGACTGTGTTCTCACAAAAAGGGGAAATTTGGACACAGAGACAGACACACAGGGAGAAGACAGCCATGTGACTGGAAGGGTACACCTACAAGCTAAGGAACAGCAAGGACTGCCAGCAAACACCAGAAGCTGGAAGAGGCAGGGAACGATTCTTCAAGAGAGCCCTCATAGAGCGTGGCCCTGTTGACAGCTTGATTTTGGCCTTCTAGCTTCCACAACTGTGAGACAATTAGTGTCAGCTGTTTTAAGCCACTCAAGCTTTAGAACTTTGTTACGGCAGTCCTAGGAAATGAATACATCCAGTGGTCCCCCTTCTCCTGGCCAAGAAACTTGGTGTCTACAGACCAATCCACTTCCCTCAAGGGCTTAGGTTTTGGAGAACAAGGACCGAAAGAACTGCTCGCTGGCTGTTTTCCTCCTGGAACACATATTTCTCCCAAGGTCATCAGCACAGGCCCTGCTACCAGCTTGAATAGGGAGACACAAAAAATGGGGATAGTAGGGTAAGAAAAACAAACCCAAGGATTAATATCTCAAAATATGGTCCAAGGACATGGCGCCAGTAACCTCAAAAGTACCCTCAGAAGGAGGGCATCGAAGTCCTCAGCAGCCCTAACACGGGTTCTAGAGTCTCAGCTGGGTGAGCTACGGGGCCGTTTGGATGAGAGTCAGCAGACACGAGTCACTCATGCCTCTACTTCATAATCCAGCCCCTCTAGAGGCATTGCGAAGCCATCCCTGCCCTCTTCTCCCTGGAGCCTGATCCTGGCCATCAAGTCCTCGATGTAAAGTTCTAGGCACCTGCCACTGAACAAGCACAGGTGGTAATTAAAGTGGGTAACGTAGTAAACAAGCACGCAGCAAGTCTCAGGTCCAACTGCTCTGAGCCTGTGCCAGGATGCGGGCTGTGCTGGGAGAATCAAACAACTTCATGGATTTGAGACTTCACAGATTTACACTCGTTGGTTTCGACCAGGTCCTTCACGCACATATATGTCTCTTCCATCATCTATGTCTCTTCAGTCGACTTCTTAGCCCACACCCATCAAGAATCCCAAACTCTGCTTTTCTCAGACTTTCCCCTCCACACTTCCCCCCTCCATGCAACAGTTTCACCATTACTTACAAGAGAGCAGAGCACCATCCACTCCCTGCTCTTCTCCCGACAAACTTACCTGTATCCTCATCCAACATTTCCTTCCTCCTTCTGCCTCAGTGGACGTGAAATTCCTCCCCTTTGACCAGCGTCCTTGTTCTGGGTCCTCTGCCATCACTCCCCTACTTCTGTGGACTTGAGCTAATATAGAAGCCTCAAGGCCCTTTCTGGTGTGTTCACTAAGTCCCTGGCACCTAGTAAGTATTCAATACTTATTTATAAATGAATCTGTCAATCATTCTCTTTCTCTCGCATCCTCAGTTTCTATACAAATGTTATCCCCTCAGCCCAAGAATATGCTAAAATCCTTTCTGTTAAAAACTCAGCAAACAACTTTCTTTCAACCTATGACTATCCATCCACACCCCTCCCCCGCACCTGGTCTCTTTCCCTTCCTCGACGGCTAAATTTCTTAGAGGAGCTGTGCATATTCCCTTATGTACACATGAACTGGCTCACCCCAAGAGACCCCTCCCTTATTTATTCCTCAACTCAAGAGAAGCTGGCCCCCCACTGTCTCACCTCTCTGTGCTCCTTGGATGGGGTCTCTCTCCCCAAAGTCACCAGAGGTTCTGTGACAGCCAATGGAAATTCTTCCGTCCTTACCTGGTTTGCTCTGTTGCCCTTCACACTTCTGAACAACACCTCTCCACTGACACCTTTGTTTCTTGTTTTCCCTCCCCCGATCAGTCCTTCTCTGTCTCATCGAAGGCTCTTCTTTCTCTTTCCTGTTCTCCTCCCTCCTCCCTCTGGACAGTTTCATCTGTACCCACATTTACTCTCCAGCCTAAATGTCTTTAAGAATAGCAGCCTCCTATTTCATACTGGACTTTTTCAACAAGAGTCCCCAAAGCCCTCTTACGTGTACATGTGCAGAACTGAGCCCATCCTGTTTACATCTCAGACCTGCTCTCCCCCTGCATCTTCTGTCCCTGCAATAGGCAACACCACTCATTTTGTTGCCTAAGCAAGACACATGGGAGTTGCCCCCAATTTCTCCCTCCCTCTCACTTTTGGGCACCAACTGGTCACTAAGACCAGTCAAATTTACCTCCTAAAAAGTGCCTTTGAATCAGGCCGTCTCCCCGTGGCCAAACCCTTACAACGGGTGCCACCATTTCTCATGCAGGACCCCGTACAGCCATTCTAATTTCATTCCTTCCAACCCACAGCCTCCTGTGGTCAGTTACCTTTCAAAAATCCGAATATGATCACCTAATTTCCTGGCTTAAATTAGTTCAGTATCGGGGGCACCTGGGGGGCTCAGTCGGTTGAGCCTCCAACTCTCGATTTCAGCTCAGGTCAGGATCTCAGGGTTGTGAGATCAAGCCCCATGTCAGGCTAGCACTCAGCGTGCGGTCTGCTTGGGATTCTCTCCTTCTTCCTCTGCCCCTGCCCCACCTCCACATGTGTGCGTGCACTCTTTCTGTGATCAATTAAAATAAATAAATAACTTCAATACTCCCCTTCCCCCAGAGCTCTCGTGCTGTGGCATAAAAGACCGCTGGCCTGCCTCCTGTGGCTCCTCAAGCCCCGCCTCCAGCCCTGCTCAGGCTTCTGTGCATCGCACCTTCAAAATGCCCCCCCCCCCTTTACTGGCTGACTCCTACTTGCTTATCAATACTATATTAATCAGGACTCCTTTGGTCGTACATGATAAAAACCAAACTCAAAATAGCTTAAGATAAAATAGAAATTTATCATCAGGATAATGTGTGCTATCATGAACTCCATGAACAGGAATGTGCCTGGACTTTGGATTATATTCGTTTTCCAGAACAGCCATAGCAAAGGACTACAGACCTGGTGGGTTAGACATAGAAATTGATTTTCTCACAGTTCTAGTGGCTAGAAGTGTGAGATCAAATACCAGCAGCATTGGCTTCTTAGGAGGGCTTTTCTCTTTGACTAGTAGATACTGTCTTCTAGTCTTCACACATTCTTCCATCAGTGGGCATCTATGTCCTAACTTCTTCTTATAAAGACACCAGTGGAACTGGATTAGGGCCAACCTAATGACTTCATTTTACTTTCATTAACTCTTTAAAGACCCTAACTCCAAAGACAGTCACATTCTGAAGTACTGGAGGTTAGGGTTTCAACATAAGAATTGGGGATGGGTGGCAGGTTCAGCCCATTCTGACCCTCCATCTCTAACCCTTGCTTCTCCATTCAACTTTATCTATTTGCAGACTAGCAGACAACATGGCGGTCAACAGTCTTGACTTTTCATCTTCTGGCTTCAGTCATGAAAAGACTATCCCAACTTTCTCATCCCTAGGCCAGAAAGTCCTGGAGAAAAGACCCTTTGGCCCATGTGAGGTCAGAACTGTCATGGTGCCATCTCCAGACTGAGTTTCCAGGAAAGAATAATGGAACGGCTTCCATTCCCACTCCCCCAAACTAAATTCTTCATTTTCTAATTGTCTTACAAAGTCCACTTTTTGTGCCAATTTCCATTCTTCCTTTCAGCAAAATCGATTAAGAAAACATTCATTTCATAGGTAGGCTGTCTTGAAGAATGTATGTTCCCTCAGGCTATGTTATTTTAATTTTGACTCAACTGAGAAGATTGGAATCTGGAAAGAAGGACAATATACCTCCAGGTGCCCACTCCAAATAACTGTTCCTCACTTATAAAACTAGTTGAAAGTATCTTCTCTCACCCAACACATGCTGCCTATACGCCAAACCAGCTCAGTCTTAGAGTAGGCAAGACATTCTAGTCAGCCCCCGCAAAGATGTCCTTTGTCACAAATGCCATGTCCCATACTGTACACTGTTTCTGTCCTGCTGGGTAGCAGGGTGATTGCTCTGAGGGGAAAAAAAAATCTGGACCCAGTACATACAAAGGATCCACCAGCACTGGGTTGTTGCTATGGATGGAATTGTGTCCCCCCAAAACTCGTATACTGAAGCCCTAACCCCCAAAGTAAAGGTATTAGAGTTGAGGTTTGGGGAGGTGATTAGATTTAGATGAGGTCTCGAAGGTGAGGACCTCGTGATGGGACTAGCGCCCTTATTTAGAGGAAGGGCCACCGGAGTTCATTATCTCCCTGCCATCTACAAGCCCGAAGGGAGCTCTCACCAGAAAGTGACCATGCTGGCTCTCTGATTCTAACCTCCAGCCTCCAAAACTCTCAGAAAAGACATGTCTTTTGTTTACGCCTTCCAATCTGTGGTATTTTGTGATGACAGCCCTAGGTGACCAAAATAGTATTTCCCCCTTTTATTTCCTCCTTCCTTCCTTTTATGTATTAAGTAATCCTTTGGGGGTGGGAGAAAGCAAATGTAATACTGACTTGACTTCAAGGTTAGCTGTGATAATTCTTATTTAACTAGTTTCATCCTAGATTTTGAAAAAAGAAGAAGAAAATAAGAACTAGACTGCCTGGGTTCAACTCCTGGCCTGGCGCCTTACTGTGTAATCTTGGGCAAATAACTTTCACTGTGCCTCAGTTTCCTCATCTGTATAAGAGGTAATATTAATGGTATTTTAGAAGATGGCAGCTCCTGCAGACACCCTATAGATGACATGAGGAAAATGGTACCGTGGGAGAAGGAAAGGGTGGTGGACAGGTTGTCCTTAGTTATTAAGAAAGCCTCCATGCACCTGTCACCTACTCCAGGGAGCCTTCTGGAGTGCAGAGGAGAGTCTTGCTAGCCAGACCATAAAACTCCACAAGGGTAGTTATCCAAAGACATAGATAAACTGCATGTTTGTATTCTGTTAGTTTAAACATGTTTAAATCTTGCTACAGAACACAGCGTGTTCTGAAAACTGGCAGCATCAACATTGCCTGAAAGCTTATCAGAAATGTCAAATCTGTGACTCACTGGCATCAGAATCTGCTTTTAACAAGTCCCCAGGTCATTCATTTGCACGTTAAAGTTTGAGAAGCACTGGTTTAGATGTTTCGTCTTCCCATCCCGGAAGGGGTACACAGAGGGAAACTGAAGGGGGTTTCTCGGTGCATGGAGGTAGTGAGGGTTGCTTAGCCCCCCAGTCACTGGCCACTGTGTGTCTGTGGAAGGAAACCAAGGGAGGCCAGAAGACCTACTCCAAGACCACCTCTTCCATAAGCATTTTTGTCATATCCTAACCAAAATCAACTGTAAGATACTGAGTCCTGAGCACCACGGTAAGTATGAAAATGTGACATATGTAAATCATGAAAATTGAATACACAGGTAAAACTGGATCATTTGCATGCAGTTCAACCAATTGGACAAGTGAAGGTCCATTCTATCTCCTCCGGATTTAATGTACACAAACTATAACCTGTTTATACCTCCATCCTACCACTTACTATCAGGTTCTCTAATGCCTTTTTATCCCCCCCCCCTTCCCGAGCTCATCGACAGTGGGACTTGTGACTTTCATTTTGGTATCTTTGACACCTAACACAGTGCCAGAGACACTGAAATGTACACAGTAGGCGTTCAAATGTTTGTTGAAATGAAATTGAACGGCTTTCACTTTGGAAAACAGTGTGGAGGTTCCTCAAAAAGTTAAAAATATGACCCAGCAATTGCACTACTGGGTATTTACCCCAAAGATACAGATGTAGTGAAAGAAGGGCCCATACACCCCAATGTTCGTAGCAGCATTGTCCACAACAGCCAAACTGTGGAAGGAGCCGAGATGCCCTTCAACAGACGAATGGATAAAGAAGATGTGGTCCATATATACAATGGAATATTACTCAGCCATCAGAAAGGATGAATACCCACCATTTATATCGACATGGATGGAACTGGAGGACATTATGCTAAGTGAAATAAGTCAAATAGAGAAAGAATTATCATATGGTTTCACTTATTTGTGAAACATAAGGAATAGCAGGGAGATCGTTAGGAGAAGGAAGGGAAAAATGAAGGGGGTGGAAACAGAAGGGGAGATGAACCATGAGAGACTATGGACTCCGGGAAGCAAACTGAGGGTTTCAGAGGGGAGGAAGGTGGGGGGATGGGCTAGCCCAGTGAAGGCCATTAAGGAGGGCACGTATTGCATGGAGCACTGGGTGTTATAGGCAAACAATGAATCATGGAACACTGCATCAAAAGCTAATGATGTACTGTATGGTGACTGACATAATAAAAAAAATTTTTTTTAAGAATTAAAAAAAGAAGAAAAAGAAAATGAATGGCTTTCCACACTGTTACCTGTAGAAGTACACAATATAAGGAAGCTGTACCACACTCCACTAGAGGTGTCTTGTTAATCCTAGAATTTATTTTCTTATGTTGAATTACAAAGAAATTAACGTAGGCATTGTTTACGTTTAAATCATAGCTCTCTTCACAATCTGAGGATGATACTGACAAAAAACATATCAGGGGGGACAAAAAGCAGAGATGTATAATGGGTCAGAGATGGCCAAAGAATTTCTGGATAGAAAGTTTGGGGAGGGGGATTTAATAGGAAAAGATGAAAGAGAGGTCCCCCACCAGCTTCTAAATTCTGTGAGGCGGCAGGGAATACACTTGTGCTTGGATCGTCCAAATCATCCTGGGGTCAGGAGCAAGACTGGGCCATGGGAAACATTTCAGCAATTCATTGTTTTCCTATAATACATGCTATGATGTTCTGCACCAATTTTTTTTTTAAGATTTTATTTATTTATTTGACAGAGATAGAGACAGCCAGCGAGAGAGAGAACACAAGCAGGGGGAGTGGGAGAGGAAGAAGCAGGCGCCTAGCAGACAGCCTGATGTGGGGCTCGATCCCAGAACGCTGGGATCACGCCCTGAGCCGAAGGCAGACGCTTAACAACTGCGCCACCCAGGCGCCCCTGCACCAAATTTTTCAATGTGGAAGGAGAGAGATTTCCCGCACCCCCAAGGAATTCTCTATCACCAGCTGGATATCCTACAATTCAACTCAATTCTGACACTGTCCACGTGGAGGTAGCATAAGATCCCACCAGTGAAGGGTTCAGTCCCACAAGACTGCCCCCCACACACACTTCAGACGCCAGCAAGTCCAGGTTGTCAACTGTGCTTCTGGCCCACAGGCTACAGATCAGAGATGCCAAAGACTCTCTCCTAGGGTTTGATTCATTTGCTGGGAGGGCTTCCAGAGCTCAGAGAAACATTTTCACCTACTAGATGACCAGTTTATTATAGAAGAGTGTAATTCAGGAACAGGCAGACGAAAGAGATGCAGAAGGCAAAGAACGGGAAAGGGCCCCGAGTTTCTGCACCCTCAGAGCGCACCATTCTCCCGGAATCTCCACACATTCACCCCTGAAGCTCTCCAAACCCCAGCCTTAGGGATTTTCATGGAGGCTTTGTTATATAGACATGATTGACTAAATTATCAGCCGTTAGCTATTGAACTCATCTTCAGCCCCTCTCCCTTCCCCCCCACCGGAGGTCAGGGGGAGGGGACAAAATTCCAACTCTCTAATGGCAAGTTGTTTCTTCTGGCAACCAGCCCCCACCCTTAAGTGCGGTCCAAAAGTCATCTCATTAACATAACAAAGGAGACCTTTATCACCCTCATCACAGGAAATTCCAAGGGTTTTAGGAGCTCCGTCAGAAAGGGGAAGGAAGACCAACCAAATATATATTTCTTATTATAAATCACAGTGTCAGACGTGTCTCACAAGTGCAGGTTCTGTGATGAGGCTGGGATTTCTTGCAGTCATTGGGGTTGTCTCTACTGCTACCAAGAACCACTGGGCGAACCACTGGGCAGTTACGCTGGCACATCCCTGGGATTGCCTCCTGTAGCCTGGTCTCCATGGCCTTTTCCTTATAGTGAGTCAGAGCCAAGCATGTGAGGGTCAGTGGTGCAATGTACACCTATGATTTTTATGTAGAAAAGAGAACTAAGACAGAGACACACAATCAGACGGATGGAGATCACAGGTCAGAAGCTGTGTTGGAGGATGTGGTCCCAATGTCTGGCCAAATGAGCCAGTTACCTCTGCTTCCTTGAATTCAACTAACCCACCAGCCATAGATCATCCGGGACCACACGGTGTCCCCTGCATGGACAGGGCCTGCCCTGCTACACTGAGTTTGTGGCTGAGTACCCATTTCAGTAAGTGTCTTCTCTGTAGGCCGGCAGCGGCCAAGAGAGAGAATTTTGAGAAAGCTGAGGATGCTCCCAAGTTCACCACAGACACAGGGCAGAGAGGAAGGAGGACTGTTGCTCCAGCAAAGTCCTCCACACAGACACGTGGGAGGAGCAATGCAATGTTCTGTAGGAAGTCCTGTTTCCACTTTCCTGAGGCCTCCCCTTACACCACTGACCACTGTTTCTTTAGGGATCCTCCTGAGTCTACAGGTGAAAGTGTCTATAGAGCCACCAGGAAGTTCACCAATGGATCAAGCTAATACATTAATCAAAGGTCAAATAGTACGTTAAACTGGGGCTGGAAATACACTCTCTTCTATTTCTCATACCAAAATATGTCTTCCGATATGTGTCATCCGAGGTTCTGAAATTAGATGTACTAACAACAAAAGATACTCCAATAATAAAAATGCATCTTTGTTGTCAAATTCTTGGGGGGGGGTGGATTTAAGTCCAAGAATTAAATCCTCTTGCAAATTAAAACCCAAATGAATCAAACTTCTAAAGTAAAATATATTGCCCTTTTGAGTCTAAAATCCAAAGTTTTTAAGTCAGAGAGTTCTTGATGCAAAAAAAGAGGGGGGAGGGTGTATAAATTTCAGAGGGGAATTCAGGTTCTTTCTGTAGCTATCCCCTGTCCTCCTCTCATTGGGATGGATATAGCTTCTTCAAGCCTCAAAGTCTCCCACAAATGTCATCTTTATAGAGAATCCAAAAATTTAATATAACACATATAACTATTATAGTGCTAGCTTCATACCCACAAATTTCAGAAAAAAAAGCACTGTCAGCTCTTCCAGAAAAAATTAGGTTCCTAGAATTAGTGTGTGAGGTTGCCAAAGACCATAGCAGAGGCTTGGTATCCAAGGAGAAAACAGAAAATTGCAGAGTCAGTCTTCCCAGGAGCCTTCCCAGATGCCCAGAGCTGGGACTTAAATCCAGTTGGGAGAGTCCTCCAGGTGGGCCTTAACTGTGGCACCATTTCTGGGCCGCGTCTAGAAGGAAAATGTCTCTGCTCTGAATGAGGACTTCTTAGAAACGTGATGATCGTCTCAGACACCGGATTTTATATGAGGCCTTTCCTTTCCTTGCAGTGCCTACAAAACCTCTGAGCACCCATTGCTCTTGGAGTCCTGTGTGTCTGACACCTCAGTCATGAACAGAGTGGAGGCTGCTGGGGACACTGGCCCCCAGATTCTCTCAGAACTGTGAACAGACAGTACTGAGCCCCAAGGGTGCTTCAACTGTCTCAAAGGCAATCAGAATGCGTCACCTGGCAGAACCTGCTTCTTGGGGATTTGCCCCCCTCACCTTCACGCCTGCTTCTGGTGAAGACCCACCCTTGGAAGGTCCCTGAAGTGAACATGACCCTGCTGGGTCCAGAACCTACACCCTAGGGCACCCAGTGAGGACTCAAACTTTCGGCCATGTGCTTCTCAGGACGCAGTTTTCCTCAGGTGTGGATGGTTCCGGGCTGCAAGGACTGGTGCTCTCCGCTCTGTCTTTACTTGCTGCAGGGGGATATACCCCAGTGCTCCATTCCCCTCTGTGAGTTCCCTATGTCTCTCAGAAAAGTGAGTTTCTACAGTTTAATCTTCTAGAACTGATCCCCTTTCCTCTCTCCTGCAAAGCCTAACACACTTGCCAGATTCAAATGTCCTTCCCTTCTCTCTCCTATGGCACCTGCTGTTTTTTCTAACACATTCCTCACGTTTGTTCTATTCTTCTATAGTGGGAGACATAAAGTCAATGAGTTGTAAGACTGACAAAAACAAGCGTTGTTCAAGTCTTGTTCACTGTCCTTCTCTGAGTAGGATAATCCCCTGGTAGATACACTCCCATCAAAGTAACATCTAGCCCAAGCCTGACTGCCTCTGTCTGGTAGATCGCATCTTTGCTCAGTCTTCCTTTCATGTCATAATTCTATAAATCTATTGGTCAGGAATCCCCAGGTAATGGGCAAAAACCTACAAGCCTCCTTATATTCATCATTCCTACACCCCAGTACTACAGTGTTTTATGCTGGTTTGTCTCCTCAGTCCTTCTCAAATCTATCCCCATATTATGGAATGGCTTTGGTCAGATAACTTAGTCTCCAACGGTGTCTCCCTAACAGCTCTTACTGCGGACTCTAACAATGTCTCTAAGGGCTGCTTCTCCCTGTTTTTCCGGATCTTAGCTCCTTCTGGGGAAGCCATCTGGTCACTTCTCTTGCCTCCCTTCATCTGTTGGATTTCATGGATCCCCAATCCAGGTTTTCAGATCTAACGACAATTAAAACATCTCCTCCTTCCTAACTTCCTAGCGTTGTTACCTGTATGCACCTCCTCTTCCTGTTTCTCCATCTCAGGCTTCGTGGTCTTCTTCTGAAAATATACCAACCTTTCTCTTAAGGAAAACTTTCCCTTTTCCCAGCTTTATCAGCTTGCTCTCCCGTATCTCACTTTCATTCTTCCTGTTCCCCATCCTGGTAAGAATGAAGCATATTTTTCATGCTACTCTAGTTTTTCCTTGATTTCCAGACCAATCTGATTTCCTAGAGTCAGAAAGTTCCAAGCATGGGTCCTTGTAATTGTTTTCTTGGGCTAAGAGGATGCAAGAATGTTATGTAATTGTTTCTCTGCCTCACCTCAAGAGCATGACACATTCCCTTTATAAGAATTCTTCTTTTTGGGGGGCGCCGGGGGGGGGGGGGGCGGTGTCTGTTTATCACCTTGTGTGGATGAAGCCATCTACAGCCATGGTCAGAGCTTATATAATCAGTAAACCCAGAGTCAATATGAAACCACGTGTTAGGAGTCAACAGACAAGCCAGATAATTGTGGGTAGCTACTCCAGTTCCCTCCTGGGACCCTGCAGGCCATTAGCAGATTTGGGGGTGTCTTATGTCACATTGTCTCCTAGGTCTGACACTCACCATCTAAACTATAATCTCCTATATCAGTGTTCTGTAGCATGCGTAAAACAGATTCTTGTTTTCTTTTTTTTCTCCCCCCAGATTGCAGTCTCTGCCTGCAGACACAGCTGAGAAACACAATAAAGGCAGCAAATATTGTTCTGCCTGCTCATGCCTAAAACGATCTAATCTCTGACACAGTCTTGCCTGCGAACCAGTGCCTACGCCAAGCAGTACCTGTGAAGTTTCAAGCCAAGTGGCAGCCCTTGGCATACTGAGACTAAGGGGCTGTGTCACAAGAAAGCAGCCACTCCCCGTGAGTAGTTTCTGTAAGAGCACTATCCCACCCAGACAGAAATCCCAGGGGCCCCACATTACTGAGCCTAAGGCTTACACAAAAGCAAGACTACTTCCGAAGCCCCACTTTCCACATGCTAGTTTGCTCTTCGAATGTTCATCCTTGTCAATAGTCATGGTTCTGGGTCCATACAACAGATGCTATGGTTTTAGGGAGCCCAAAAAATAACACCCATCCTCCTCCTCCTCCACATTCAGATACTTACCCCAGTGGAGCAGAGGGAGAGGAGAATATCACCCTTATCACCAATAAAGCTGTTGGAACACATGGCCTGGGTCTGTAGTCAGGTGGCCCTGCTGGTGACTCACCCTTGAGTCCAACAACACTTAGTCATCTGGACAAGGGTTCATCACCACCACCACCCCAACCCCAGGATAAGAGCAACCAGAGTTGGGACCTAGACCTGGATTCCTGCCATGGATAGTTCTGGGACATGTCACCATAATGGACTTCAAGGTTAACTAGAAGGTCCTTGAGACATCTTCAAGAACCAATGATTCTGTAGCTGCTGAGGGAATAGAACTTTTCTGTTTTTTCTCCAAATCTGAACTATCTTTCAGTCTCAACTTCTTGCCAGGCGGGTCCTAAAGCTCTGAAGGGTCCCATCCAACTGGCCTCCATTCACAAGCTCTCACGTGTCCCACCTCTAACTCCTGCTATGGGCCATCCCATCCTAAATTAGCCTCACTCACATTTTGTTGGATCCTTCCAGCCTTTCTTCTCCTTTTACCCACTATTGGTACATGCAGACATTTCTGCTACATATGCCACAATTTCCTTGTCTGTTCACCCATCTTTGGACACTTCGGTTGTTTCCATGTCTTGGCTATTATGAATAATGCTACAACGAACATGGGCCTGGAACCCTTAAACTTAAGTCCCAGGAATTTTCATTCCTGCCGCTCCACTTTGGGAGCCCGTAACTTCTCCCTAGGCCCTAAGTCATGTAAACCTCCCAGCGCATCCCCAGGCCTCAGGACAGAAAGGGAATTAATCAAAACAAGTTTATCACATGTGCCATTCATAGAAAGGTATTTCTCTCTCTCTCTCTCTTTTTTTTTTTAAGGCATTTCTCTTTAATCCAGGAGTCTGCCGAAAACTACTTTGTCCCTTTTCTGATTGTTTACCCTGGGGACAAAACCATCCAGCTTCGGGGGGGGGGGGGGGGGGGGACAGTTAAACTCTAAAGATCCTCTCATTTGCATGTCATTGGGACCCTGGGGGAAGCTATTATTATTTAACACGTATCAGGAGCCTTCAACTCCGTGATGCTTCCCACGGATCTCATTCTCACTAGTTATATGCTTTGCACAACCCCTGCTGGCATTTCCCTACAGTACCTCTGCTATATGAATGTTGATAAATGCTATATAAAAGTCTATTAAATTAATCTAATGGCTACCATGCTGGTCCCCTAATGACATGGCAGATAAGAGGGTCTTTAAAGCTGAGTGCTTCCAGGAACGCTCGAATTGTTCCCCTCAATGGACAGTGGTCTGTCTGACCAAGCTGTAGCTATTAAAGGGACTTCCTCACACCCTCAAACTTCCGCGCCCAAATGAGAGGCTGCATGTGGGGAACCACTTTGCTGGGGCTCTTAGAGACAAACTTTCAGAGCATCCAGATTTATTACTTACGTTTTCTCTTCCATAATTTCCCATCTCTGCTTCCCGTGCTCTCCTCTCCTGTTGCCATTTTCTTTCTTAGATTCTACATATACGTGAAATCACAGCACTTGTCTTTCCTTGGCTGACTTATTGCACCTTGCCTAATGCCCTCAAGGTCCATCCGTATTGTTGAAAACGGGAGGATTTCCTTCTTTTTATGGCTGAATAGTATTCCATATAGACATGTATACCACATCTTCCTTACCCATTCATCCATCAATGGACACTTAGGTTCTTTCCATGTCTTGTTTATAGTGAATAATGTTTCAATGAATATGGGGATGCAGAGGTCTCTTCAGATAGTGATTTCGTTTCCTTTGGATATATATCCAGAAGTGGGATTTCAGGATGATATGGTAGTTCTATTTTTAATTTTTTGAGGAAACTCCATACTATTTTCCATAGTGGCTATACCAATATATATTCCCAACACAGTGCATCAGGGTTCCCCTTTCTCCACAGTCTGGCCAACACTTGTTCTCTCTTACCTTTTTTTAAAGACTTTATTTATTTATTTGACAGAGAGAGAGAGCATAAGTTGGGGGGGAATGGGGGATAAAGGAACAGAGGGAGAAGCAGACTCCCCCTTGAGCTGGGAGCCCCACACAGAGCTCGATCCTGGAACCCTGGGATCATGACCTGAGCTGAAGGCAAACACTTAACCAACTGAGCCACCCAGGCACCCCTCTTATCTTTTTAATTATAGCTGTTCTAACAGGTGTGAGGTGATTTTTTCATTGTAGTCTTGATTTGTATTTCCCTGATAATTAGCGATGTTGAACATCTTCTCATGTACTTTTTGCCCATTTATATGTCTTTAGAAAAATGTCTATCAGGTCCTTTCCCCATATCTAGATGGAATTATTTGGGGGTTTTTTTGTTGTTGTTGTTGGTATGGAGTTGTAGGAGTTCCTTATATAATTTGGATATTAACTCCTTATCAAATAGATGGTTTGAAAATATTTTCTCCCATTCCACAGGTTGCCTTTCATTTTATTGTTTCTTTTGCCACGCAGAAGCCTTTTGGCTTGACGTCCTGCCACTTGCTGAGTGTCGCTTTTGCTGCTTGTACTTTTGGTGTCATAACTGAAAAATCATTGCCAAGCCAAGATCAAGGAGATTTATCCCCTATGCTTTCTTCTAGAAGTTTTATGGTTTAGTTCTTGCTTTCAAGTCTTTAATCCACTAACATAATTTTTGTGAGCAAGGTCTAATTGCATGCAGATATCCAATTTTCCCACCACCATGTATTGAAGAAACTACATTTTCCTATTGAGGATTTTTGGCTCCTTTGTCAAATATTAGTTGATCATATTGCATGGGTTGATTTCTGGGCTCTAGATTCTGCCGCATTGGTCTATGTGTCTATTTTCATGCCAGTGCTATACTGTTTTAATTACTACAGCTTTGTGACATAGTTTAAAATCAGGACATATATTGTCTCCAGCTTTGTTTTTCTTTATCAGGATTGCTTTTGCTATTTGGGGTCTTCTGTCATTCCACATGAATTTTAGAACTGTTTTTTCAATTTCTGTGAAAAATGCCATTGGAATTTTGATAAGAATTGGATTGAATCTATAGATTGCTTTGGGTATTATGGGCATTTTAATGATATTGATTCTTTGATCCATGAACATAAGATATCTTTCCATTTATTTGTGTCTTCTTCAAGTTCTTTTATCAAAGTCTAATAGTTTTTAGTGTATAGATCTTTCACCTCCTTGGTTAAATTTATTCCTAAGTATTTTATTGTTCTTGAAGCTATTGTAAATGGGATTGTTTTATTTCTTTTTCCAATATTTTGTTGTTAGTGATAAAAATGTAACTGACCTTTGTATGTTTTGTATCCTGCAACTTTACTGAATTTGTTGAGTAGTTCTAACAGGTTCGTGTATGTGTGTGTGTGTGTGTGTGTGTACATATAATCTTTAGGGTTTTCCCTATATAAGATTAAATCATCTGCAAATAGAGACCACTTTACTTCTTCCTTTCTGATTTGGATGGCTTTTATTGCTTTTCCTTGTTTAATTGCTTTGGTTAGGATTTCTAGTACTATGTGGAATGGGAGTGGTGAGAGTGGGCACATTTGTCTTGTTCTGGATCTTAAAGGAAAAGGTTTCAACCTTTTCCATTGAGTATGATATTAGCTGTGAGTTTATCACAGATGGCCTTTATTGTGTACATTCTATACCCAATCTTTTAAGCCTTCTTATTGAGATATAATTGACATATAACATTATATTAGTTTCAGGTGTACAACATAATGATTTTGATATATGTGTACACTATGAAATGATCACCACAATGAGTCTAGTTAACATCCATCAGCACACATAGTTACAATTTGATTTGTTTTTTATGATGGGGACTTTTAAGATCTACCCTGGTAGCAACTTTCAGATATACAATGTAGTGTTAACTATAGTCACCATTCACGTTTTTAACATGAAATAAACTTTTCAAATACTTTTTTCTCCATCTATTGAGATGACCATATGATTTTTGTCTTTCGTGGGATTAATGCATTGTATCACATGTAATAATTTGGGAATGTTGAATGATCTTTGCATCACACATCTAGAAGTGTGCAAGAACTTCTCTTTTGGACTTCTGGAATTCCACAAAGCCTCTCTCTCCTATAGGTGCTTGTTTAAATCAGGGTTCTTTGGAAGCAAGAAAGACAGTAGAAAACTCTTATTTCACCATGATGATTACTCCCTATATTTTATTTATCCATTTATCAATTGATGGACATTTGGGTTGTTACCATTTTTGACTGTTATGGATGATGTAGTTATAAACATTTGTGTACAACTTTTTGTGTGAACATGTGTTTTCATTTCTCTTGAGTCTGTACTTAGGAGTGGAATTTCTGGGTGATATTTATAACTATGTTTAACCTTTTGAGGAATTTTTTACATTCTCATCAGTAGTGTATGAGATTTCCAATTTCTCCATATAATCATGAACACTTATTATTATCTCTTTTTTATTCAAGCCATCCTAGCAATTGTGAAGTGGTATCTCATTGCAGTTTTGATTTGCATATTCCTGATGGCTAATGATATGGAGCATCTTTTCATGTGTTTATTGGCCATTTGCATAGTTTCTTCGAAAAGAGATCTATTCAGATTATTTGACCATTTTTTCAGTTGGGTTGTCTTTCAGTTGACCTCTTTTATCCATCCACTTTTCTCCATCTCCCTAAGACACCATCATGTTTCACCTGGACCACTACATAAGCATCCGAATTGATCTTCCTGTGTCCACTCTTGCTCCTTTCCAATATACTTTTCATACAGCAAGTTAGAATAATATATTAAAACTGAAAATCTGATTTCATCACTTTTTTTATTTTCTTATTTGACACACAATGTTATATTAGTTTCAGGTATACAACATAGTGACTTCACAAGTTTATGCATTATGCTATGCTCACCACAAGTTCCAACACTTCTTTACTTAATATCTTTCAATAGTTTCCCATTGCTTTTAGGACAGAGCCCAGATCCCTCCATGTAACCCACAAGGCCCAGGATAACTTCTACATCTCTATTTTGAACGTCTCCATCCCTCATTCTATGCTTTCCCCCACCAGCCTCCTTTCTGATTCTCAGAGCTCCAAATTCCTTTTCACTTCTGAGCTTCTACACATTATACATGTTACACATCCAACAGGTTTTTACTGAGCACTTGATATGTGACAGGCATTGAGCTGGGTATTGAATGTGCTACGGTAATCAAAACCAATACAGCTCCTGATCTCTTGGGGCAGACAGTCAGATAGAGAAAAGGACTTGTAAAGAAAATTAAATAAATGGCTACATAATGCCAGTTGCAAAAGGGGCCAGGAAGGAAGAGTACTGTGCATTGTTTCCTCTACTTAAAAAGTATTCTTCTCCAACTATTCAACTAAGACGTCACCTCTTTCCATGATTCCCATCTTAGGTCAAATTCTCTATAATGCACCCTATAATTTCCCTTCAGAGCTTACATCAAAAATTTAAATTGATTCTTTGATGTTTTTATAATTATTCGCTTAACATTTATCTCCTCCAACACATCTTAAGTCTTTTTCACTGCTGTGTCCGTATTACTTTCATATTAAGTTCTTAAACAGATATCAGTTGAATGACTAAATGAATGCAAGAATAGAATGAATGGATGATGATTAGCAAAACTTCAACATGACATTTATTGTCTTAGACCTCCCACCTCTTCCATTGCCACTGCTCAAGTACTGAGTAATGCCTGCTTTAACTTAGTCACAGGAATCCAGGTCTTTTTATTCCCTCATTGCATTAACATGTGCCCAAGGCAAAATAGTTCACTTGTTCTCCTCAGAGATGACTCACTGGAAACATCACACTCAGTCACTGGCATATAAGGAACGAGGGCAACACTGGAATCCTGAGGTGGGGAATTTATGTATCTAGTGCTCAGTAAAAACCTATTGGATATATAACATGTATAATGTGTGGAAGCTCAGAAGTGAAAAGGAATTTGGAGCTCTGAGAATCTGAAAGGAGGCTGGCACGGGAAAGCACAGAGTGAGGGATGGAGAGGTTCAAAATAGAGATGTAGAAGTTATATAGTTAATCATAGTTGGAGCCAGAAGTATGTTCCAGGGACCATAATGAACATGATCCAGGCTTCCTTCTGCCTGGCTGGCCAACATGTTGCTAGCCTCTATTTTATTTTCCAGCTATTCAGGGTCCAACCAGAACCTTCTCTTAGCAACTCTATGTGCAAAAGAGCCAAAGAAAACCTTTGCTGGCTAGTTTTCCAAGCATAAATCCTAAGCAGAGACAAACGATAACCCAGGCACTCCTGCCTCCCTCCAGATTCCCCATCTTCATGCTCTGAGGCCTTCTCATACCAGCTCTTCCTTGGCCCTCGCCATCCTCACTCATTTGAAACCACCACACTATGCCTCTTGCCAGAGCCTCCCCTTCTCATTCCTACTCTAAGCACCAGTTCCTCTTATTCCCATTTCCCTGTTTCTTTAAGATTCTCTCAATCCACATCCCCAGGATACCAAAGTCATGCATATTTCATTCATCTTTCTTGATAAATCCCAGTGGGCAACTTTTGATACATATTTTGATAAATACTCAACATTTTTAAAAATGAGATTTAGCAAAATTGGGTCCCTGTAATGTGGATATTTGAGGAAGAGATCCATACCTGTCTGATCATTGGGCTCTGACCACACACCTGCTTCCTACAACCTGTCACTGTCATTCTGACCTTTGTTGATTCCTTAAGGCAGAGAGGTGTCTTTAATTTCTGCTCCTTGGTCCCAGCCACAGAACTTGCATGTGGTAGGTACTCAGAGCAAGTTTAATGGAAGGAAGGAGAGAAAGATGACAAAGATGGAGAGGAGAGAGGAAAGGGATGGTCTCAAGTTATACAGAATTCTATTTCTTTAGTACAGAAGCTAAAGCTGTCCAATATGTCTAGAAGCTGAACCATCCAATATGGTAGTCACGATGCACATGTGGCTGTTAAAATTAAAATCAATTTAAATTTAAAATTCAGTAATCAGCACTAGTCATATTTCAAGTGCTCAAAAGCCACATATGGCTAGTGGTCACCATATTGGACAAAGCAAATATAGAACATTTCCATCACTGCAGAAAGTTTTGTTGAACTGATTCTAGAAGGCTCCTAAATGTCCATAAACATTTAGTTTTGGGGAAATAGGGAAATGTTCGGTGGTGGTTTTGCTAAGGATGCGAAGAAAATAAAGATTCCAGTTCTTAGACCCTAAATATACTGCAGGTGATTCTACTTGTGTTTAAGAAGAACAGATTAAAAAAACAAAAACAAAAACAGAGAGATGCTGGTTTATCTGAATTTATGAAGGTAAAATAAGTTCATGGGCCTATAGCATAAATTTGAAAAAGATGTAATCTAAAAAAAAAAACCTTTATGATGAATTATTTCTATTATTCTTAACCCTAACTTATGCTTAAACATCATCAACCTGCCACAGGGATCACATTATTCAGGCAAGTGGGCAAGCCCTGTAAGGGAACATCGTCCTCACTAATTGTTACCCACTAATGCAGACTTTGTGAAATTGCAATTTTTTAAATATACCAATTTAGTTAATAATATGGAAACTCGTAAGGAAAGTCTCTTTTCAGGCTATTTTTAAAAAGTACTTTAGCAATAATGTGCATACATTATATATTTTTTATACTTATTAAAGTACATTTCAGTAGGACTTCTGCTTAAAGAATTTTTATTAACTTAGTTCTTGTCATTGTATTTACTTAAAAGAAATAAGGTAAAAACAAAATTCTTTAGCTCAGAATTTTCATTAATTTTAAGTCAGAGCTTTTCGTCTCCTGCCCTCCCAAATCCTTCTCCCCTGCCACCTCTATTCTGAATTAGAGCCATTTTACTATCTTCCCAGACATTGAAGGATCTGTTCATTCACTGGAAAACAGGGCGCCATTTTCTCTTAGGCAATTTCTTCAACAGTGAAGTAAGAAGAGCTACTGCCAAAGTTTAGGAAGAGAGTAGTAGTGAAGACGACAAGATGACGCACCAAATAGAAAGCAATACATCCCTTGCAGAACAACAAGAAAATCTGTGACAAAGAAACCAAGAGAATAGTCTTAGCAACATATTCCAAACTTCCTGAGGTTGTTTATGCGTTCAGACAGATGAGAAGTTTCTATATATAGCTGTGCTGTCGCAAAATACTTCTCAGCTCCAACTATAGCCAAAGAATTGTAGGTAAAGCACAATGGAATTTTTGCAGCCAGAGAAAATGTTTTTTTCAGTTTGTAAATCAAATATTCAAGGTATTCGCATCCCAGGCTCTTTCCTGAACCACGCCAACCTCTTTGGTAGTGTAGAATCAAACATTGAATGATTGTAGCCCAGGCACAATAGTAAATAATTCAATATTGACCAAAGTCTTTGGAGATCAAAGGCTTAACTCTAGCCCACTGTTTTGATTCTAAAGGTCTAGAGATACACCCTGGTGACTTTCCCTAACGGAGAAATCCGAAATGTGAGTAACCAGTAACGGACATTGAGATAAGATACTCTTGACCCTAAGTCTCGAACCTGAGAATGCATGACCTCCTAGAATAAGACTATGACCTCAAGGTCCTCAGACCTCTTGGCAATGCCTCCTTTTTGTTTGGTCATTGTAAAACCATTTAATACCTTGGTGATCTTAACCATTAACTCCTTCCTGGCTCTTCTAAAATTATATAAGCAATTAGTAAGACATCTACTTGAGTCCAAACCTCTTATGTGAGCACCAGACAGGCCTGCCCTCAAACTTGTTTCACCAACGGTCTTCCCCATGTCAGTCAATGGCAGCTCCCCTCTTCCTGTTGCCCAGGTCAAAAACCTTGGGGTCAGCCCTGACTCCTCTCTCTCGCTCTCTCATTTGACACATATAAACTCCACAAATCCTGAATCCAACCATTTCTCACATCTCCGCAGCTATCAGCCTGGTTCTTCAGTGACCTTCAGCCACATTTGCTAATTTCACCTCCTAGTGAACATTTGGCAATATCCACAGGCACTTTCCAACGTCACAGCTGAGAGGGCACTACTGGCATCTAGTGGGTGGAGACCAGGGAAGCTGCTAACCATCTTTCAGTGCACAGAACAGCCCCCCACAACAAAGAAGTACCACCCCTATGTAGAGAATTGTTGAGTCACTATATTGTACACCTGAAACTAACCTAACACTGTATGTTAACCAACTGGAATTAAAATAAACACTTAAAAAGAAACTGAGACTTATCATCCCTAAAATACCAATAGTGCCATTCTGGAAAAGCCTTGCCCGAGACGACACCAGTATCTCTCCTGCCCGGATGATTTCAGCAGCCTCCTAACTGTTCTCTCTGCTTCTCTACTGGCCTCTTCCCGCATAGCTATTCCTCACACAGCAGCCAGAGTCATCCTGTTAAAATAAGTCAGTTCAGGGGCGCCTGGGTGGCACAGCAGTTAAGCGTCTGCCTTCGGCTCCGGGCATGATCCTGGGCTCTCGGATCGAGTCCCGCATCTGGCTCCTCCGCTAGGAGCCTGCTTCTTCCTCTCCCGCTCCCCCTGCTTGTGTTCCCTCTCTCGCTGGCTGTCTCTATCTCTGTCGAATAAATAAATAAAATCTTTAAAAAAAAAAAAAGTCAGTTCATGTCACCTCTCTGCCAAAAACACTCTGCTCTCCATCGTGCTCAGAAGAATCCAAGTCTCTCCACGGTTAAGCAGTCCTATGGCCCCTGATGCACTTTCGGCCTCTCATCCCCGCCCTCCGGCCACACTGGCCTCTGGCTTAGTCCTAGACACCTCCAGGCAGATTCTCGGCTGGAGGCCCTGCTCTTGCTCCCTCTGCCTAGAACACCTGTGTTGGTTCAGAAACCCCGGCCCTTCCCGGGGGAAACCTGAAACCGGCCCCGGGCGCGGAGGGCAAGGAGACACCCGCGTGAGAGGCAGCCAGTCTGGGCCGGCAGGAGTCAATAAGCAGGGAACTCACCAGGCTTGTCCCGGGCACCACAGCATGGGCAGCTCTGCGCTTCCACCCACCAGAATCTTCTAGTCTCTACGGAGACCTTAATAAGGTTGAGTCTCACACAGCACGCAGGTGTTCCAACTCCTCGTTCTCGCGAGGCTCCATCCCTGCTATGGCTCCCACCTGGGCACGGTGGGCAGGGCATACAGGCAAGCACGGGGAGGGCCGAGCAGCCCCCAGCGGCCGGGCCAGGTCAGCCTGCGGGTCAGCCGGCGGTCACGGCCGCTCCGTGACCTCCTCCAGCTCTCTCCCCACTTCCGTGTGTGGCCGACTTCTCTCCCCTCAAGTTTTAGCTCAAGTGTTAACGTCCCCAGGCAAGCCAACACCGGCGCATGCTATTCCAAGTCACAACCACAACCCCCAGCGCTGGCACACACCCTACGTCCCTTCCCTGCTTTATTTTTCCCACGGCCCTGTCACTTTCAAATTCACTGTGTACTTTACGTATTTATTTAATTGTCTGCCTCCTTCCATTAGAAGGTAAGCTCCCTGGGAGCAGGGCTTTTGGTTTTGTTTGTTCCCACTCTATTTCCAGGGTGAGAACAATACCTAGAATGCAGAGAGTTTTCCATAAATATTTGTTGAATAGATGAATGAAGGAGAGAGAGAGAGAAAGAAAATGAAAGAAAGAGAGGAGGGAGGGAGGAAGGAAGGAAGGGAAAGAATACCTGTGCACTGAAGAGAAATTAGAATTTACAAATAGGCAAAAAGAAGAAAATTAAAACCATCTGTGATCCCACCATCCTGAATTAACTACCATGAACATTGTGTTATGTATCTTTTCAGATGTCCCTCTGTCTCTTTGAGCATGTGTGTATTTTAAGCCAAAAAACAGACTGTGAGAATCAGAGCTTGAATCCCAGCTTTGCATGTGACCTTGAACAAGCATCTCAGTCAATCAGGCTGCCACAGCAGAAAACCATAGACGAAGTGGCTTGAACACAGACATTTATTTCTCTAGAGGCTGGGCAGTCCCAGATCAATGCTCTAGCACATTCAGTGTCAGGTGAGAGCTCCCTTCCTGGTTCATAGATGTCTTACTGTGATGTCCTCATATGGCAGAAGGGACGTGGCAGTTCTCTGGGGTCTTGTAAGGACACTACTCTATTTTATAGGGGCTCTGCCCTCATAATCTAACCACCTCCCCAAGGCCCTACCTCCAAATACCATCACAATGGGAATTAGGTTTCAACATATGAATTTGAGGAGACGCAAACATTCAGTCTATAGCGAGGAGGGCTGTAATTTCCTCCAGCCTCAGTTTTCTTATCTTGGAAATGAAAAACATCCCTCCTCCTTCACTGGAGTATTATAAGTGTTGTTTAGGATAATGCAGGAAAAGCATATAGCCCAACGCCTGGCACACAGTAAGCACTCAGCAAATGGTGGCTTTTATTACCATCATACCGTGTGTGCTACTTTGCATCTTGCTTTCCACTTAGTATTTCTGAACATATTTGTATGTCCATAAATATGATTCTATGACAATTTTAGTGGCTCTATCATATGGATACATCATAACTTATTTAACCAATCCTCTATTGATAGATAACTAGGTTGGTCCTGATTTTTTTTCTCTATCAATGTAGAGATAAATACCCTACTTAGAATCTTATCCCAGATCCTTACTTAAGTCCTTGAGTCAAATATTTAAGGCTTTTGCTCTCCACTGTAAATATTTTATTTATTTATTTGAGAGAAAGCACGAGCAGGGGGAAGGAGAAGCAGGCTTCCCTGCTGAGCAGGGAGCCCGGTGTGGGACTTGATCCCAGGACGCTGGGATCACAACCTGAGCCGAAGGGAGTTGCTTAGCCAACTGAGCCACCCAGGTGCCCCTGCTATCCACTTTAGAGAATACTTTTATGGTGGCTCCAATGGAAAGCTGTTAAGAAATTAGATGAGCTTTAAAAGCTTGGCATTTGAGAAAGTAAATACCCATTTTGAGGAAATCATCTCATGAAAGAGGTCAACAGCGACCAAGTCTGGGAAGTTCATCATAGTAGAAGAGGCTAGTTTAGGTAAGGGGTGGTGATCCCCATAAATGAAGCAGTGCTGATGTGCTTAGGGATCCAGAATGCACTATCAGGCTTGTTAGGGTCTCCCCCATCCAACCCAACCCCACCATACTCCTAGAGTTCTAGTCCCCAGACCTGAGCCATTTGGCTATTGAAGTCAACCATCCAAACTACCTCAACCATCTTGCTCAAGGAGATGGGAAAGTCAGGTAGTCAGAGAAACTGAGGAGAATGAAGGAGATCCCCTGTAACACTGCTCCATCATGGATGACTTGGGACCACGTATGAGGCTGGAATGCACTGGGAATGGAAAACTGGAGAGGCAGGGATGACCACTCTCCCCATCACCCCCTGCTCTTGGCACAGACATATTTCAGACACTCTAAAAGGTGTGTTTGCTGCCAGCATGGCTCTTTCGCTGTCTTCATCAATAATGTAAAATGGAACATTTACATTTTCATAATATCTATCTCTCCACCATTTGTACCCCCCTTAGGATCAATATTTTTCTTCGAGTTCCATCAAAATGAAAATGACGGTCCTAGGGTGCATTTGGGGAGCCACTGGAAGTTAGGGCGATCCCCAGAAATGTTGCCACCTCGGGCAAGTTGTAAGAAACACCCAATAATAACTTAAAAATGCCTCATAGCTTTCCCAACTGTTGCATTTTATTTTTTTTTATTTTTTTTTGAAAGATTTTATTTATTTATTTGACAGAGATAGAGACAGCCAGCGAGAGAGGAAACACAAGCAGGGGGAGCGGGAGAGGAAGAAGCAGGCTCATGGCGGAAGAGCCTGACATGGGGCTTGATCCGACAACGCCGGGATCACGCCCTGAGCCGAAGGCAGACGCTTAACCGCTGTGCCACCCAGGCGCCCCTCAACTGTTGCATTTTAAAATAACTTGGACGAAAAGAAGGATCCTGAACAGGCTGCTAAGGAGTTACTGGCATCTTCCTTAGAGGTGTTCCCTGGGCGAGTTAACACCCGAATTAAAGAGAGTGAGCTGAGGTAGATAATGTGGTGGCTACTCGATCAATAATTGAATTATAAGTAATGAGAACAGACTCACCTGCTCCATCAGCAGGACTTTGAATGAGCAAATGAAGGAATCTGCATTGATGGCCCTCCCTGTCAGGTGCAGGCGGCCTGGACTTAGGTCTGGTCTCTGGTCTGCATTCTCCGGCTCTCCATTCCCCCCACCACCCTCGGTCAAGAAAGGGAACAAAGGCGCAGATCCCAGTGGCTCGGTTGGTTAAGCCTGGGACTCGATTTCAGCTCAGGTCATGACCTCAGGGGCCTGGAATCAGCCCCGCCTCGGGCTTTGTGCTCAGCGGGGAGTCCGTGTGAGGTTCTCTCTCCCTCCCCCTCTGCCCCTCCCCCTGCTCATACTCTCTCCCTCTCTCAGATAAATAAAATCTTTAATAAAACAAAAAGAAAGAAAGAAAGAAAAAGGGAATGGAACAAAGGCAAGAAACCGAACTGCTCCTTGCTGCTGGTCTTCCTGATGACAGCGGGTGTGGCACTCCTGCCCGTGGAAATGGTAGAATGTTCCGAGGCTGCCCAGGCTCCACCCAGAGGCCAGTTCTGAGCCTGCTTTCAGGGAAGCCATCTGGGCCTATCTAGATTGGAGTGGGACTCATCCCACAGCACCCACTTTTCTTCTCCCAATCCCCACGTTGCTGTGTCCATTTCTGCCCACTTCTTCCCTTGTCCAAAACATTATCTGCCCATGTTTGAACTACAAACTTAATAGTGTTCCTTTTGTATTTCCTCCACTAGGTGTGCTGAGGAATCAGGTTACTGTTACTATTATTATTACTGCTAACAATAACAATAGCTATGTGCCAGGCCCTATCCTAAAGATTCACTTAATTCTCATACCCACCCTATGAATTAGAACTACATGGTGGGTTTTGATGGGTTCCAATGCATCCAGACTTGCTTTCCATCAGTGCAGAGAACTAACTGGAAGGTAGACATGGGTATTTGGAAAATAGAGATCAAAATATTCTTTACTGTAATACAGCGGATGAGGGAGAACATGGCTTAGGGCTTGGGCTTCCTAACGTTGCATGCCGAATAAAACTTACCCCCAACCCCACTTCCCACTGGGTCATCACAGAATCACCTCCATAAAGCTTAGAGCAGAGCTGAACGTGGCCTTTCTGTGAGCAGCCAGACACGGAGCAAATCAGAGGAAGGGTAATAAGGAGCAGAAAGAGGCCAGGATTACCTGCTTCAGGGAAACTCAAACACAGAGCAACAAAGATCTCAACATTATTATTATCCCTAGGGTCATATAGCTGACCAGACCAAATTCCATCCATCCTGAGCTGTGAGGGGAGTCTGCACCTTGAGTTGAGTGGGAGGGAAATTAGGGTTGAGTACCCCCAGGTTCCCCCACCTGGTTTTCAGAGGCCCTGGGAGACATACTTCTATTCCTGTCCCCTGTCTGGGAAATCCCACAAATACTAGGTACCTACTATGAGTCTAGGCTGTGTTGCCAGATAGTTTAGTAATATTTGAGTAAATTTATGAATGAATGAACACATGAATGAATCTTATGGAACTCACCATTTCTACCCTTTCGGTTTTTTCTCATTTGTTTCAGCACGCTGTGTGCCAAAACTTGTTATAATCCAGACAGTCTTGGTCACAGAGGATGTTGGAAATTCCAGGAACCGCTCAAATGGAAATGAGAGAAAACCAGCTGAGACAATAGAGGGCAAACCTTTCCAGAGGAGGTCCAGCTGCTCAGCTCCAAGGCCAGGGGCCACAGTGAACTCAAGTCTAGTGTAGTTCTGGGACTCCAGGTCTAAGCCAAGCTTGTGGGTGGGGAAAAATTTGAGGCTGGGATGACTGTCATAGGTCAGAAAGGATCAGGAAGTTGGGTCCAGCCCTAGGAAAAAGGGGCTGGAAGATGAGAAGATCAAGGTCCCAGCTGAGTGGAAATCAGGGGTGGCCTCTAGTCCAGAAGAATTTGGAATGCAACCAGGAAGTGAGGATGAACTGAAAGCCAGACAAGTGGACAAATCAAATATTCTTCAAGGGCAGGGAGGGAGGCAGACTGTAGACCACTGAGTAGAAAGACATAGCCCCCCTACCTTGGCCCTCTAAATGTCCAGATCCCCTGAGCCAATGGGGAAGAGAGGAGCTCCTAACATACCACAGTCCTGGACATTGTCCTGGACCTTGGCTCAGGACAGAGGTGGACACAGAGCTCTTCATGACAGTAGTTGGGGTGGCTGCTGTCATGGCTATTTTCTAAGGGTAGGATGACCAATTAATTTATTGTCCAAAGCAGAACTCTTTTAAAAAGGAAGTAACATTAATAATTACTAAAACTAATGACTGAAAATATTGACCTCTCTTATAACCTTCCAAAACTATTGCCCAAGCCTGCTTTAACGAGTGACCTAGGAGCAGGTGTTTATAAATGGGAAACAATGATTTCATGCTCCCTTCCTCTCTGACCCAGGAGGCTGGATGCAGCGGCCCCCGCTGCGGGCCCACCGCCGCCGCATCCCACAGCACCGCATTCACCTGCAGCTGGGGAGACAGATTCAGCCTGTGACTGCTTCCCACCTCAGCAGCCTGCCACTCTTTGCTACTCTACCTGGGGGCCTTCTCACTCCACGGGGCTTGCTCTGACGCCAAGAACAACCCAGAAGTGTGGGCAAGTTAACTCCTCTGGGAGACAGCCTTCAACCAACAGGAAGCGGGAGCTGGCGGATGCGCCCCTACCTCCCAGTGTGGTGATGGACGGCCCTGTGACAGAGCCACGTGCTTTCTCAGCGACTCTCGGTGGGACTGGGCCCACTGCCCACAGCAGCAATTCATTGGCTTTTCTCTCTTCACTCTCTTACTTTCTCGACTCCTTCACTTTGCTTCCTGGGATCACCTCCCAAATAAAATAAATACCTGTGCCCAAGTCTTGTCTCAGAGTCTGCTCTGAGAGAAATCCAAGCTAAGACACCGGAGAGTAAAGGAAATCTCATTCAAACCTGCGTTTCCTGAGCTTTTATTTGGGCTGGACCTTGGGGATAAAAAGGTAAATAACCCAAAGTCCCTGCTCTTGACAGAAAAAGGAGGTGGTCAAAGCAAACATATATACCGGGACCAAGTCACCAGTGCTAGGTCTCCCAGATATAGATAGATACGATACAGATACAGATACAGATACAGATACAGATACAGATACAAGTACAGATACAGATACAGATACAGATACAGATACAGATACAGATACATACACTGAGAGAAGGACACTGATTTCTTATGAGGAAGTGGCTTATGCAATTATGGAGTCCGAGAAGTCCCATCTCCGCCACCTGCAAGCAGGAGACCCAACAAAGCCAGTGCTGTAATTCCAGTCTAAGTCAGAAGGCCTGAGAACCAAGGGAGACCATGGTGTAAATCTCAGTCCAAGGGCAGGAGACTAATCTGGCTTCTGAATGAGTTTGCCCAATGGGAGACATAGCCAGGGATTGGAGGACAAAAGCAGAGAGAGGTTAGGGTGCTTATTTACCTTCTTCCCTTTGTCTTCCATAGCTCAGGGAGCAACTGTGTTCTTTCCCTATCTAAAGCCACAGCTCTGGCCAGACAAGTCCTTTCTCTATTCCAGCTTTCATCAAACTCTGGCATCACCATTCATTCCTCTTGCCCTTCGAGGCCTGGGATGATAATGATTTCCTGCTGCTACCAGTCCCTGGGTGCCCTTAGCCCTGTCCGCATCACCCTTCAGTTCAATCGTTGGAGTACCTTCTGCCTCCCTGCTGGGACCCTCACTGATACAGGGAGTAATTGTTTTATCCAAATGAAGACTGATGCAAAGCAGAGGCAGGAGGAGGGTACAAAAACATAGAGATTCAAGAGCTCTCAGCTCATCAGCCAGGGCTGGGATCTCATCTGAAGGCTCTAACTGGAGAAGCATCCACTTCCAAGCTCATATGATTGTTGATTATCAGAATTCAATTTCACCGAAGGCCTCAATTCCTTGCCAGCTACTAGTCAGAGGCTGACCTCAGCATCTCACCATTCGGGCCTCCCCACCATAGCAGCTTGCTTTGTCTAAGTCAGTAAGAGAGAGAAAGTGTTCTAGCAAGACGGAAGTCACAACCATATGTACCTTAAACACAGCAGTGACATTCCATCACCTTTGCTATCTTCCACGGGTTCGAAGCAAATCACAAATCCTGCCCATGCTCAAAGAAGGTGGTTACACCAGAGTGGGAACATCAGGAGATGAGGACCATTGGCGGTCATTTTACAGTCTACCTGCCATGGGAGGAAGAGGGTGGGGGTGAGTCCTCAGATTTTTACTTACAAATGGTGCCATTGATCAAAAAAGGGAACTAAAGAATAAGAGAATCAGGTTTGAGGGGGAAAGAGTGGTGTAGTGAGTCTCGGGGTCAGTGGAAATCAGAACAGGACATTGTCTCCCGAGAAGTTTAGAACTGACTTCAGTCCAACTGTGGAAAGAGAGAGAGAGGATCTGGGGACAAAGGACAAGGTGAGGACACTGAGGGCCCTGAAGGAAGTTTTTCCAGTCCTATTCATTTTTCAGAAAAAGCAAGTGATAAAGCAGGCCTGTGACCAAATTCTCTGCAGCAAGGACGCAGGGGAAGAAACACACTTGTATCTTCAAGAGCAGGAGCTGGAATTTTTAAAGGATGCGTTTTCACGTTTACAGAAAGAGAGCAAGAACCAGACCAATTGTCTCAAGCTCTGAATTTATTCCCTGAAGAAAAAAGACTGAGGCTTCTTTAGAGAGCAAAACGATACTTACATGGACCTCTGGAGTGAGTACGTGCTTTGGATTCAGAGATAAAGTAGCTAAAGGGCTGAGCAGGGTGCGGGATGATGCCAGGGTCACTGGGGCAGGAAACCTGGAAACCACTGTCCCGCCCCCCACTGCCCTGCCTCTAAGGTTTCTGACATGCAGCCTGCCACCCAGCCTCTCAGAGCCTCAGTGTCCAGGCCTGTTCCATGGGGAGACCATCTGTCTTCACCCTCCTGAGCTGTCCCAAGGACCAAACAAGAGTGTTCATCTCATAGGAATTTAGAAGGCACCTAGTATGTGCAAGACACCACGGTGACTACAAAAAGATGTAAGACTCAGGCCCCATCCTTACTTAGCTTATAGGCCTGCTGATATGTGCAAATCTGCACTATAAACTAGAGAGTGGACAATAAATGTGAAAATCTTCCCACAGTACACTGTTCCATAGGGCCAATGCCATCCCTAGGCTGGTGTACAAAGCAGGGATAGGTAGAAAGTTTGTTGAACTGCCCACAAGAGTTCCCTTTTCTGTGACTGTCTAACATTTTCTAATATGATCACACTTTTTACCAATACTTACCCATTCACATTACAAGCATGTCCTGATGGAACTTTTTAAATGGATCTCATGAATATCGCAGGAAGTAGAGGCAACAGAGACCCACACATCAGCTTGGGGTCCTTGAAGAATATCCCTAATCTCTTTGCATCTCAGTTTCTTCATCTGTAAACTAGTAATAATAACAATAATGGAATATTTATCCACCTCAAATGAGAGGACCAAAAGAGAGACGGGATATCAAATTGTTCTTTCAACTCTAAAATGACAATACAAATGTGAGCTAATTTTACCAGGCTCCGTGTCTGTTGGAGCTCAGTGTGAAGATCCTAGGGGCAGATCTATGACCACGCAGCTGTCGCTGACATTGCCAGAGAGCTTAACAATCATTGTTCAGAGTCGTTCTCTCCCCAAAATACTATGGCATGCTGCTTCTTCTGGCCCTTGTTAATGGAAATGGAAACCAAAGCATGGACGCTTTGGTTTTTAAGTCCCGAGTCCCAACATCCCAGTCGAGAGGCTGTGCCTGTGACCACCCAGATTCCCGCACGACATGGGCCACACCAGCTCCCAGTTTCTGCACTGACCCCAATGATCGTCACAGGGTCACCAAACCCCAAAGAGTTCAGGTAAAAACTTAGTTCTGAGTTTCAAAGCAACAAGAACAACGACAAGAACAAAAACCCTTCAGTTGAGTTCTAAGTCAGGACTGATCAGTATGGTATGAAACCGTTAAAAATACAGTTATGGGCGTGAAATTACTTACCTTTGGTTTTGTTGGATATGATATCTATTTAAAAAAAAATGGGTGGAGGAAAGATGGATACTCACCATTTATTTAAAACCGACTATCTAAAAAAAAAGTTAAAAAAATAATAAAAAATAATAAAAACAAAAACAAACAAACAAACAATAAACAACTAAATAAATAAATAAATAAACCCCACTATCTGCAGGTAGGAAGGAAGCTCTGGAACCTGTCAGCAGCTGCTCTTCGGTGGCCATGGACTCACCCCAAGCCAGTCAGACACACTCTCGCCTGGTTCCCTTCACACCAGGAGTGTTGAGGAGATTGCTGTCCCCCCCCATATCCACTCACTTCTTCCTTTTAGCAATAAACCCCCATTTACCAAGTATTCGCAGAGCCTATAGCCTTGGAGGTAGAAAGAAAATCTCCGAAGCACCCTCGCAGCCATATGATTAAGTTTGTGCCAACGGAATTAGAAAGCAACTTCCCTAAAAGGAAATGACAGCTACTGATCCCCTCTTGCTCCTCCTCCCCTTGGACTGGAATGTGGGCAGAGTGGTGTCGCTCTAGCTTTCATCGTGTGGACAGACTCCACCTGAGGGGACAGCAGAGCAACGAGAGAGATGGAACCTGGGGGTCTGGATGCCCTCCTAGGTCGAGCCACTAACCTAAACCTAACACTTGTTTCCAAATTATCGTATAAGAAAGACACAAGCTCCCATCATACTTAAGCTACTGCATTTGGGGGTATTTTCGTTTTATCAGCTAAGCCTGTACCCTAACACACCTGTGCACTTGTGAAAATATGACTGAAATGTAGTGTGATCCCACCATCGAAAAGTTTTTTTACCTGATCAGCTCATACAGATATCAGACCTGGGACCAGGGCATTGAACATCAAAGGGCATAATGAGTGATGGACTCAAAGATCATGGGCTTCTTTTTCTCAGTCCTCACAGCTTACAGGCAAGTATTAATCTCCTGGACTACTGAGTACATGGAAAAGAACTTTCATGGTGGCAGATGTGGAGAAGGGCTGAGGAAGGAGGAAATGACTGAATGTTAATTAAGCATTTACTATGTATCAAAGACTGTTCTTCATGCTTTACAACTGCCAACGGTGGAAAGTAAATATTGTCCCCATTCCCACTCCCCCCACCCCGTGTTAGATGAGGAAATGGGCTCAGAAATGTTGAATTTGCCCAAAGTCACCGTATTCAGAGCTGGAATTTGAAACCCAGTCTACTGGTGTCAAAGCCGCTTCTCAAGAATGGAGAATCAGTAAGAGTAAAAGCAGATTGCTACAACCGTGAACCTTAAAATTATGAGCACTTTATGCTCATCTTCAAGCTCTGATAAGACCAAAAGAAATACGACTCTGAGTAGGTAAAAGGACCCTATATTTTTTTCCCCTGTAAAATGTTGGTGAATGCTGCCCTTGCCTCTGCAACCCTCTGCTTCAGGATGGGGACCAGGCAGGGCATGGCGTTCTGGCCGTGCCTGCATATATGGCCATTCTCTTCGGCCGCGCGTCTCCTCCGAATTGCTAGAACTCTCCATCCCAACACAGGCAGAGTCTGGTTCTCCAGTGGAACTCGGTTGACTTGGAGGGACCAAAATCTGGAACGAAACTCCCTCACCAAGACAAGTTCCAGGAGGCCCAACCACCTGCTATTGTTGGATTCTAGATAAAGTCCTTATTCTTCTCAAGCTCATATTCAAGAGGGGAGAGACAGAGAAGAAACACATCCCTATATGTGGTAAAGACATTCGATTGGGTAAGAAGATAGAGGGGCAGAGGAGGAAGTCATCTTATGGCAGCAGAGGAGGTCAGGGAAGGCCTCTCTAAAGAGGACATTTGAGGACCACTCATTTCCTGAGTGAAACGAGAGAGCAAGTTAATCATACAAAGTAGGGGAGGAGTGTTTGAGGGTGAGGACTCACAAGCTCAAAGGCACCTGAGGAAAAGGTACGCCATTTTTGAAATATCAGGAAGACCAGTGAGTACAGGGATTGAAAGACAGATTCCTTGCTCCTGTCTCTCCTCCTCATGGTGCCTCCGGTCCCTGCATGGACTGATCTGGAAGCACTCTCCTGCCCAGACCAGAATTCAGGTCCCCATTCCTTGGAAGCATCTGGGAGAGACCCGGTCATGGAGTGAGTTACAGAGACAGGGCTTGAGGCCAGGGCGCCAACAGCAAATCTGAGTGCAGGCCAGGAACTTGGTCTCAGGGACCCAGAAACAGGCCAGTTAACAGACCTAGGACATGAGATCAGGGTCAACAAATAGGGCAGATGTCTGGATGTGGAATCTCAAGGAAAGGGGTGGAAGGCCCTCTACGATCCACACCTCCCTCACCCCCACACAAACTGCGGACTACGCCTTTGCCTTGGTCTCCTCTCTGCCCTTTATATACCCCTTTCTTGGCACATCTGCCACCAGGCCGGGTACTCTTCTGCCTCAGATTCTATGAACTTGCTGTTCTGTATTTCTGGAACTCCCTTCCCCTGGATGCCCTCAGGGCTCATTCCTTCACCCACTTCAAGCTCTGGACAGATGTCATTTTCTCCATGACCACCCTCTTCCAAACTGCAAACACCAGGTCTGGGGAGAAGCTCCCTCGATAAGGAAGAGGACCCTGGGGAAGGTATCTGGTTTAGCCAAGGACAAAAACCAAATGTCACAGCACTTCAGGTGTGAGTGGGGCAGTGTGAGCGCCAGATGCCAACCCCTCCTGGCGTGCAGGATTCTCTTCTGACCACCTAGAGAGATGTGGGCGACCACAATTAAAACCCCAGTACTCACAGATATACCACTAGTACTTGGTCTGTGCACATGATTTTTTTTTTGAATTTTTGGAGGGGAATATAGATCATACATGCACCAGGTTCAAAATTCAAAACATGCAAAAGAGTATTTCATAAAAGTCCCTCCCACTCCTCTTGCCATGTAACTCCCTGCTCCCTCACTGAAACCCACAGATGTCGTCAGTGTCTGCTGTATCCTTCCAGAGGTATTTTATAGCTATCTTACCAAGTATGTTTGTATTTCCCACCTTTCACCCAAATGGTAGCCTACTTACTATACATATGCTCCTTGCTTTTTCACTTCAACGTCTTAAACATCTACTCATTGCCCCTCTTCACTCCTCTTGATAGCTGCTGAGTGCTCTCTTTGGGGGCACGATCACCTTTATGAAAGCACCTCCCTTTTGGGAAACATGCAGCTACTTCTACTACTTGGTCAGTACAAACAGCACTGCGGAGACAATCTGGCTCGGTCATTTCACTGTGGCTGCCTTCCAGCGGGTCGGACTGCTGGGTCAAGGGTGCAAACCTTCTCGGTTTTGACAGCACCAAACTGTCCTTCCTGGGGGAGACCCTTTGCTGGGAGGGGGGGTGGCTTAACCTTGGCCCTCACAAGCCGAGAAGCACCCGTGGCTAAAATACGACTATTTCAGCACAAAATCCACTTCAGCCTAGCTGGTGCGGGGTGTGCAGAGTGGAGCTCAGTAAGTGTTCGTAAGGGGGGTGGCAGGGAGGGTGAGCGGAGGAGTAGATGGAGGAGGGAGAGAGGGATGTACAAACGAACCAACGAGGACATGAAAGATGGAGTACAGCCTCCTTCTGGGAGCTCTGTGTCAAGGTCCGCACCGATGCCTCTGTTGTTTATTGTCAGGGCCACAGAGTTTAAGACAATTGTTCAGGGCACCTGGGTGGCTCGGTTGGTGGAGCATCGGACTCTGGATTTCAACTCAGGTCACGATCTCAGGGTCGTGGGATTGAGCCCTGTATTGGGCTCTGCACTCAGAGGAGAGTCCGCTTGAGATGCTTTCTCTCCCTCTCCCTCTGCCCCTCCTCCTCAATGCTCTCTCTCTCTAAAATAAATAAATCTTAAAAAAAAGAAGACTTAATTGTTCATATGTGTCCCTTCTGTGTCGTCAGATGAAGGGCAAATTCCTAAAGGACCACAGAGAATAGCAGTGAGGCACATAGGAGAAGGACGCCCAGCTCCACCATTCCCTCTCCGGAGGACTCTGGGCACATTACAAAATTGACCTGTTACAAGTTGCCTCGACTGCCGGAAGGAGGCGATCAGGTTTGTACCTACCTACCTGCCCCCTGGGTGGTGCTGAGACTCGGACACGCCAATGTGAGTAATGAGCTTAGTATATGCTTGGCCAAAGCAAGCCCTCAGCAAATGTTCACTGTTCCTTCTGATTGTGTGTCTATTGTACCTCCTCTGTGGCCTCGAGTAACGGTGGGCACATGAGAGGCATTCCAATGAGATTTCACCACTAATTCCGTACCCTTTAATTAGCAACCAGTTTTTGTTGGAAGATGCCATTCTTTTGGCATGCATATTGCTTTTGATTCCTGCGGAACATCTCAGACCTTATTTGCCTAGCTCGGGTCAAGGCAAGCTTTGAGCAAGTATACATTAACTTATTCCATGAATATTTAATTTTATCTACTACGAGCCCAGATTACAGCAGTGAACAGGACAGCAAAATCTTTGCCCTCGAATTTTAATGGAGAGACAGCCCATGGAGCTGAAGTAAGAGAAGCAGCCGCTCTGGGGAATTCACCACCTGAAATGACTTTGTTTGGGAAGTTGCAGAGGCAAAATTATCCAATGTCCCTGGCTGTTTGCTCTGCTCTCTAGTTCATTTATTTTAGCTATGAAGCTTTACCTAAATGCTCTGAATTTCCTCTCTCTTGAATATTCCTTTCATCAGATCCATTCTCCTCCTCACCTCCTTGATCTTGCTCCTCAAATATAGTTGCTAATGATGTGTGCATGTGCCAGACTTGAACAAATGTTGAGCTGCAAACGGCTCCACGTCTGTTAATTTCATCCTCAGCTCGAGTGGGGATCCTTGAGTTACAACAGATGCTGCTTCCCCGGGGCTTTAGCGCCCATCGATCAGCTTTGTGGATGAAGAAGGAAAGGAAAGTTTCCTCCATGACTGCCATTTGAATATAATTTATTGTGTTCTGAAAGAAAAGGGGAAAGAAGAAAAGGTGCTGACAGGCTATAACACAAATGAATGGTGATGAATGACACTCAGATTTCAGTTTCAAAGGGACATGCTATAAATGATTGTGAGAGTGACGTGACATTCTCCACAGCTGTGCCAAACGGGCTCCTTCTAAATGGTCAAGGTGTTAGGAGTCCTGTGGGGAGTCCAGATTCATAATTATAATAAAGAAAATAATAAAATCATCGCATAGCCTTTAAGAGCAAGGACACGGTAAACAGATTTGAATCCCAGCTCCCGCCTTGGGCAAGTTACCTAACATGGCCTCCTGTGTAAATGAGGATAATAGTAACACCTTAGTGGCAGGGTTGTTGGGAAGTTTGAGTTAATACAGAGAAGGTGATTAGAATCGTGCCTGGCCCTAATGAAGCTCCAGATTGATGTTCGTTCCATGTACTGTGATTAATAGTGAATGTTGTCCTCTGCCCGGTACTAACCTACTCTCTGCTCTCACCACCACCCACCCCATGACATCATGATTCCCCCCTTACTCTTTAGAGGAAGGAATGGCTGTATACTTGTCTTCTAAAGCCACTTGAATTTGACTTTGCTCTAACCCTTATTTATATGAGAATCTTCTGTTTCTTTATTTATTTGCATTTCCAATTATGTATAGAAAATAATTAAAAAGACTGGAAATAAATACCCCCAAAACTATTCATAGGATTCTGAGGGTCTACTTTTCTTCCATCGATTTTTTTCTGTATTTTGCAATTTTCTAAAAATAACCACGTGTGTTTTTACAATAAAACATTTAAAATAAATGTTTAAAAATGAAGGAAGAGCAGATTAAGTCCGTTCTTCCTCATCCTCAAATAACTTAATCAACCTCCTCATCGGGGCATATTACGAAGAATTCAGGAACCCAAGGCCACACCACGGACAAGACTGGCTCTGCTATTCTGGCTGTTTGCCGAAGGGTCGTTGCTTTCTCTGGGAACTCGCTTGACCTCTGAGAAGCCCAAACCCATGCGACAACACGATATCCTATGAGCAACTTCTTCTACCTACGCTGCACTGAGAAACACCACACTGGGAAAAAAGGTGCATACATATCCTAAACTATGTACTAGCAGAAGGAAAATAAGCAACAGCAGCAGAACCTCCCCCTACAGAAAGGTGAACTGCTTGAATTTCAGGTGGTTTGTTAGTTCCTTGTGAACTGGGCACTTCATTCTCAGGGGCCTCGCCTGCATCCAAGGCTAATTAGATGTTACCTTGCAGCCATCCAGACCACTTCTCCTGTAACAATACCACTCAAACTTGTATTTATCTTTTCTGGTTTCCTGCTCACTTGAAATTCCGTTGAGAAGAAATTGTAGGCTTGATAGATTGGATACAAAAGAGAAAATAGAAAATAAAGGCAGTCTTACTCACATTCACCTCATTGAAGAAAGCAGCGCGCAAGCGCTCGGGTAGATGGTCTGGGCTCAAGCATTCAGTGGAGAGTTGAAGTACTTTTCAGTCAATCTCTAGGCTTCACAAATCTTTGGCCTTTAGTGGAAGATGGGTGATGGCAATGGGGAGCAAGGCATGTTCCTTCCACTTCAATTCTTCAACTTCATGTTACAAGAGAAACCCAGGGGGAGAAATTAGACTTGTCCAAAATGTCAAAGTGTGATAGAACTTTTTTATCAGTTACATATGGCCAAACTAATGCTGTTCAATAAATCACCCACAGCTTAGTGGCTTAAAATAGTAACAGCCGTGGATGACTCTCAGATGGGTGGTTCTGCTCATCTGGGCTGGCTCAGCTCACCTTGACTGGATTCACCCACGCATCTGTGGTCAGCTGTGGCTGGACTGGGGCTGAGCCTCCATTGGGCTGCCTTGGCCCTAATCCACACGGTCTCTTACACCTCAGCAGGCTAGCCCAGGTTAGTGTGGCTAGGCACACAATCTCTGAGTCCAAAGCTCAGAACTGACGTTCCATCACTTCAACTGCATTCCATCGGCCAAAGCATCATAGAAGCCTACCCAGAATCCAAGGAAAAGCTGCAAAGTCATGTTGCAAGGGTGTGGATACAAAGAGAGATGAAATTTTGGGGCCACATTTGCAATCAACCTACCATAATCCTGATACTCAATGGTATGTGAAATTAGAGATGGCAATTGAAAAATACATTTCACTGTTGAAAATTGTTTTGAGACAGTATAGATCATAAGATTTTCATTGAAATCAAAGCCAAAAATACTCAAAATTTTAATCAAGGACCACCTGAGAAGACATCAGCCATAACCACATCAGTTTGTGCTCCTGGTCCCCCACCAACAGGGTTTTCCTCCCTGTAAGGTCTTCTGATCTCACAGTCTTTCTAACACAACCTAGTTTTAACAAAAGGTAGAAACAAAACTTGAGCAATTTTTCTGTACCCCAAAAACACCCCCTTTTAAATGCAACTCTAAAAATTCATTCTCAAAATTGTATACATCGTACAATTGCAACCATGCAAAGCCCTGTATGTGAAAGAACAGAGAGGCACCAAGAATACACAAAAGGGAAAATAGTTATATTCAGATGATGAGATGATGGCGTTTTTCTCGTTTTTCCAAATGCTCTTTAATGCTGGGGTTATACGGTCTTACAATAAAAGAGGAGAGGATGTAAATAAGTTGAAAGCAAAGATTAATGAGCATTTATCGTCACTAGGGTACACACTGTACAACAACAAAAACACGGTCCTTGTCTTTCCAGTTTATAATCTCTGTGGCTGACAATGAAATATTTAAATGCCAAGAAACACAAAAGCAGTTCAGAATTGTACTCACAGAAGAGTTCTGTGACTCCACTATCATTACTTAATTCATACAAAGTGTCTTAAATAAGTGGTTTTATCTTCATCTGGTGATTTTTTTCATTTATAGATCTCTATGAATGTGTCTAATGATGACAAGCCGGCAGGGTCCATGTGCTGAAGCATATCCAACAATCCGATCACAGTAAGTTAAAAAAAGTAACAAAAGAATAATCACAGCTATATATTCTCTGGGTGGTTTTGAATACAAATGCAAAAATTTTGGTAAATGTCATAATTAATGTATCCGAAGAAGCCAAAAGCAAAACCTAGCTCAGTAGGAAACATTTCAACTCAGAACGTCAAATAATAAAGTTAACTTAATGCAACCGCAAAGGAAACATGTTCCATATTTTGTTTTCTAGAGTTGAGCACAAAGCTTTTAATCTTAATTAGACACTTGATAAAAGGACGCAGCACGGTTGGAGTCAGAAAAGTCATTTTTGCTCTTAGGACTTAGCTTGTAAGAGGTGGATTGATGATTCCAGCCTATTCTTAGATTCCGCGCCTGCCTCAGACTTTCCTACCAAGACCAGAAATAACCACAATAAGAACATTTTATATCCATGCTGATTCTTTTAAAATTATTTTTGCATACATTTTCTCATTTAATACTCCCCCAACCCAGCAGATTAAATAGCACAGACATTACCATCCCCACTTTACTAATAAAGAAATTAAGATGCAAAGAAATGTAAGTAACTAGTTCAAGGACGTACAACTGGTAAGTGGCAGGCTGGTCAGGATCACCTCTATGAGCGGCAGAAAAGGAGGGCACTGGGAAAAGACACCTATTACTACGAAAAAAGATATAATATTACACATTTGATAGAAATCAAAACTACAAAAGTCAAAAGAAGATAATTTAAAATGCCCATAATTCTACTTATGAGAGAGACACGCTTACAGCACCGTGGAGTAGCTCCTTCCAAACACCACGATCTTGCTTTGTATTTCACTGAGCCAGTAGCAGCAATAAGAAGAGAACTCGTACATTCTCCCCCACCAGCCCTACCAACCCCACATCTGTGCCCACGTACTCTGCCTTCCCGGGCGCAAAGGATGAACTAGGTCCCTGTCTATGTTCCGTTCTGCGCTCCATTCAATTTCCTTTCACCCACTCAAAGATTTGCTCTGCGGTAACTTCTTATCAATCCCTTCCCATGCCAGATCATTTCCATCAGTAAGCAAACACTGTAATTTCTCTCAACGGGAACAAAGAAACAATAACGAACAAATCTTGGTTGCCCCCATATCCCTCTCCCACTCCAGCCCCATTTCTCTGCTCCCCTTTACGAACACCATAGGCAAAGAGTTCACTAGACTTTCTGGCTCCAGGTATCTCTTGAACACATTCTAAGCAGGATTCTATCCCAGCAACTCCACTAAAACTGTCCTTGTCAAAGTCAATGACTTCCAGATTCCCCATCCAAGGATCGGTCCTCGGTGCTCTTCTTAACCCTGCAGCAGTATTTATCACCATGAAATACATCCTTCCTTTGGCACTTAGAACATCACCCCCTCTTCGTTTTCCTCTACCTCAATGGTCACTTCTCACCTTTGCAGGCTGTTGTCAATCCTCAACCTTTTCCCTTGTATATGTCTACACCCTCTCACTTGGTGGTCTCATCAATTCCATGGCCTTAAACTATTCATCTCCAGCCCTGACCCTCTCCTAAACTCCAGAATGACCTGTCTCCACTTGGATACCCTATAAGCAGAGCCGACACTCACTGGCACGTGTCATTATGGTGTTACCATAGGTTTACAAGTGCCATAAGCTCCGAATAGTGGAAAATCCTTTCTGATTGGCCAGTCTGTTGAACATCTGTTGATACTTTTTAATATCACCCCTACTGGGTAGGTATCTCAACTTTTGAATGGCCCAAATGAAATCTTGATTCCTGTCTCCCGCTACTTGGTTTTCTCCAAGTACTTCTCCATTTCAGTAAATGTCCTAATACTTACTATTCTTCCTGCCAGGTGTCCTCCAGATACCTGCATGGATTGCCCCTTCACTTCATTTGTGTCTATTCAAGCATCAGCAGTGAAATTCTCCCTCAGCATCCTACTTAACGCAGGAGACTCTACCTTTCCCACACTGTTCTTTATTCCCTTACCTTTTTTGTTTTTCTGCATTCTTTTTCTCATTAAATGATTTATGAGTTGAAAGACCATGGAAGAATGTTATATATAATATGGCAGGTCTGCTCATTCATTTGTTTATTTTCAGTGTCCTTCCACTAAAATTAAGCCTTAGGCAGGCAGGGACATTTTTAAAATTTTGGTTCAGTGCTTTATACCCAGGGTCTAGATTAATGTTTTACACACAAGACTTTCTGTCTTCTAGGGGAAAACATAAATTAAACAGATAAATGGGCAAATTTATCATGACATACAGACATACCTTAGAGATATCGCAGGTTTGGTTCCAGACCACTGCAATAAACGGAATATTGCAATAAAGCAAGTTAAATGACTATTTGGGTTTCCCAATGCATATGTTTGCTTACACTATACTGTAGCCTAAGTGTGCAAGAGCATTATATCTTAAAAAAAAATGTACATACTTTAATTTAAGAATAATTTCTCATTAGAAAATGCTAACCATCATCCGAGCTTTCAGTGAGTCGTAATGTTTTTGTTGGCAGGAGTGCTCCCGTGTTGAAGCCTGCTGACTGATCAGGGTGGCGGTTGCTGAAGGCTGGGGTGGCTGCGGCAGTTTCTTAAAATAAGACAACAATGAAGTTTGCCCCATCGATCAACTCTCCCTTTCACGAACAATTTCTCTGTAGCACACAATGCTGTTTGATAGCATTCTACCCGTAACAGAACTTCTTTCCAAACTGAAGTCAGTCCTCTCAAACTCGAAGTTTATGCAATAAACTTATCAACTAAGTTTATGTCGTCTTCTAAAGCCTTTGTGTCATTGCAACAGTCTTCACAGCATCTTCACCAGGAGTAGTTTGCATGTCAAAAACCCACTTTCTTTGCTCATCTATTAGAAGCAACACTTCATCCATTCATGTTTTATCATGAGCCTGCAGCAATTCAGTCCCGTCTTCAGGCTCCACATCTCATTCTAGTTCTCTTGTTATTTCCACCCCATCTGCAGTTACTTCCTCCGCTGAAGTCTTGATCCCCTCAAAGTCCTCCATGAGGGTCGGAATCAACTTCTTCCAAACTCCTGTTCTTGCTGATATCTGAAACTCTGCTTGAGAATCACAAGTGTTCTTAATGGCATCTGGAATGGTGAATCCTTTTCCAGAAAGTTTCCAATTTACTTTGCCCATATCCATCAGAGGAGTCACTATCTGTGGCAGCTGTAGTCTTATGAAATGTATTTCTTCCATAAGACTTGAAAGTCAGAATGACTCCCTGATCCATGGGCAGCAGAATGGATGTGGTGTCAGCAGGCATGCAAACAGCATTAATCTCATTGTCCATCTCCATCAGAGCTCTTGGGTGACCAGGTGCCAGTGAGCAGTAATCTTTTGAAAGGAATCTTTTTTTCTGAGCCGTAGGTCTCAACAGTGGGCTTAAAGTATTCAGTAAACCATACTGCAAAAAAGATATGCTATCATCCAGGCTTTGTTGTTCTATTTATAGGGCACAGAGTATGTTTATAGGACACAGACACAGACATAATTCTTTTTTAAAATTTATTTTCATTTATTCATTAGATCATTATTTTTTTAATTTAAATTCAATTAATTAACATATAATGTGTTATTTGTTTCAGGGGTACAGGTCTGTGATTCATCAGTCTTATACAATACCCAGTGCTCATCACAACACATACCCTTCCCAATGTCCATCACCCAGTTACCCCAACCCCCCAACCCCACCCCTTTCCCCAGCAACCCTCAGTTTGTTTCCTAAGATCAAGAGTCTCTTATGGTTTGTCTCCTTCTCTGGTTTCATCTTCTTTCATTTTTTTCCTCTCTCCCCCTATGATCCTCTGTCTTGTTTCTTAAATTCTTCATATCAGTGAGATCATATGATAATTGTCTTTCTCTGATTGATAAGGACTTTCAGGATGGTGAGCATTAGCTTCAACTTAAAGTCACCAGCTGCATTAGCCCCTAACAAGAGAGTCAGCCTGTCCTTTGAAACTTTGAGGCCAGGCCTTGGCTTCTCTCCAGCCATGAAAGTCCTAGACGACATCTTCTTCCAATAGAAGGCTGTTTTGTCTACACTGAAAATCGCTGTTTAGTGTGGCCGCCTTGATTCATCATCTTAGCTAGATCTCCTGGTAACTCACTGTGCTTCTCCATCAGCACTGGCTGAATCACTTTGCACTCTCATGTTACAGAGATGGATTCTTTCCTTAAACCTTATGAATCAACCCTCTGTTAACTTCCAACTTTTCTTCTGCAGCTTCTTTCCCTCTCAGCCTTCATAGAATTGAAAAGAGTTAAGTAAGGCCTTGCCCTGGATTAGGTCTTGGCTTAAGGGAATGTTGTGTCCACTGTGATCTAACCAAACCACTCAGTCTTTCTTCATATCAGCAACAAGGCTCTTGCTTTCTTATCATTGATGTATTCACTAGAGTAGCACTTTTAATTTCCTTCAAGAACTTTTCCTTTACATTCATAACTTGGCTACTTGGTGCAAGAGGCCTAGCTTTTGGCCTGAACCTTATCTCCAATATGTAACCACCAGCCACATGCAGTTAATGAACACGTGAAATGTTGCTAGTTGAACTGAGATGTGCCAGAAGTGTAAGATACATACTGGATTTCCAAGATGAGATGCCAAAAACAGAAATGTAAAATATCTCATTAATAATTGATCATAGTCAGTATATGCTAGAACGATAATATTTTAGATAGATGGGGTTGAATAACATATCATTAAAATTAAGTTCACCTGCTTCTTTTTACTTTTTTAATACGGCTACTATGTATGTATGTATATATAAAATTAAATTTACATACACGACTCACATTTGTGGCTCTCATTACATTTCTAGTCTAGACTCCCGAGGGAGGACACTGAAATTCCATTCATTATTCATTACTCTGAGCTAACCAGTCATTCTTTCAGAAATCAACACAATCCAAGCCTCCCAGCCTTTCATATCAGAGTCTTAATTTTTTTCAAATTGAAGCTTCCTACCAAATTCCTTAGGAAAATAAGAATTTTTATGTTGTTATAGGTTAAAAGTAGCCACCGCATTTTATGTGCTTATTCTGATAGTTTGTCTTGCTGGCATCTTCAATCTACAGTCCTGTGGTCTTCTCTGGAAAGAGTGGGTGCTCCCTGTATCGTTCATACAGGTAGGGGTCAGTGGGCAGACAGGAGGACGACACTTGGAATGTGAGCCCCAGGCAGGCAGATGAGGAAATCTGACATTTTTCATTCATGAAGGCACTCTCTAATGAGAGGCTTAAACAGGCCTCTGCCTATGCCCAAGTTTAGAGGAAAAGGCAGCCATTATGAAGTTACAGCCAAATATGTATAAGCCGTAATTCACAGGCTGGCTTTTCTGGTTCATATCCCTCTCGATATTTATCTCTTTTGTTTTCCCTAAATCTGTAATAGGGTTCAGCCAAATGCTACAGCCATATCTTAGTTCTGTTGTGGGATAACAAAGGAAGGATAAAGTATCCAAATTTGTATATATTGTTTTGTTTGGTTTTTATTTTACAAATATACCTTTTGCATTTTCCTGTCATTATATATTTTTCCAAAGAGTTATTTGAGATGGCTGCATAATATTCCACTGTAGAAAAACAACAGAATTTTACATGTCTTCAGCTAGGTACCTCCTTCCTTCCTCCCTCCCTTCCTTCCTCCCTCCCTCCCTCCCTTCCTCCCTTTTTCTCTCTTTCTTTCTCTCCCTCTTTCTTTCTTTCTTTTTTCATTATTTGTAACATTACAATGACCACCCTTATGCATGATTCTGATCACGTGTGACTTCCTTAAAGAACTGCAGAGTCATAAGATAAGATTGTTGAGGCTTTTGCTACATTTTGGAAAATTGACATTTGGAAACATCATACCAATGTGTTCCACCACTGGCATCCCTAGATTCTTGTCATTTCAAGATTTGGAAGAATTGGGCTTATATCCCGTCTATATCAACAAGTGGAGGAAGAATGTGTGGTTTTGGGGGGCCACCATTTGCTCAGAGCTTAGTGTACCTGAGACCCCAAAATAAAATTTGTTGACCTCTCCTGATTGACCCTGCATGTTTGGTACAGAAAATGTGCAGGCTTGGGAACCCCTGGGAGCAGGGGAAGGAATTGTGAGTTGTGTCACTTTGGTCAAGATGTTTCACCTCTTGGTCTTCTGGTCTTTCACATGGAGATGCCACTACTTCCCTGGCTGAACTGCTGCAAGATTTAGAGGAAGATATGTTAAAGCAGCTGGTAAAAACTCGTCCTTAATCAATGCTAGTCCAACACCCACCCCCCACCACCAGATTTCCCTTCTCCAAATTCCCCACCCCACCAGTGCCTGCCTCTTATTTCCCCCAAAACTGCACCAGTTGGTTCTCTAACAGTTTAGAATTCTGAGTTTAAATGAATTATTTTATCACTCTGTTATTTGACTTGAGTCTACAGTCTCTAATTGAAGCTGGATGGTTTAAAAAGTCAGGGAAAGGATTTCTCCTTTCTGTGACTTTGCCAGCTCCCCTCTGGCTGAAGGACTTCAGCTCTCTGAGTATTCACCAGGGTGTTTGGTCCAACAGCCTCTCAAATGAAATTCTGTATGGTTTAAAAAGTGCCTCCTTTGGAGAAATGCCTACTTGTTTCTGTGGTTTTCTGTGTTGAACATCTATCAACAACAGCAGAATCAATGGCAGGAATTTTTTTTGCCATAGACCACGTCATAACTGTAGTTTGTATCTGACTCCTTTCCATTCGCAAATGAGTATGATTCAAGATGAACTCATGACCAAAAACCATTTGAATTTACGTTTTGGGGGTGTGGATGGGGAAGGCAGATTTTACTCAACACTCCTTAGGTAGTTCATTGATGAGTGTTTATTTAGCACTTGTTACATGCCAGGGACTGAGATAGGTGTTTGAGATCAGTGATGAAGAGGAAAAACAGTCCTGTCCTCAGGAAGTGTTCCATCCACGCTAGAAACAGATAATAAATGATAGATGGTGAATAAAAATGCCACAGAAATAATTGTATAATGTAAAATTTTGATAAGAACCACAAGGTGGAAAGGTGGTGCCTTGACTGTTGTCTGGGGTAACTAATCTAGGCAGATGGGTGAAATTTAAACCAGACCTTAAACGAGAATGAGGAAGAAAAACAGTCAATTGCAGTAGATTATATTTCCCTCAAATGGTCAGGAGCGCATGTCTGCCCCACATGCTCTTCCAGCATCTGCTACTCCGCCATCAAGTGGTGGAGGGTATGCCTCGTCCTTCACCCCTGGGCACGTCTTTGTGACCGCCTTAAGCAATAGGGCACATTGGCAAAGAGGGGGTGTGACTTTTGAGGCAGGGCATAGAAGGTGATGCACCTGCCGGTGAGTCTGCTCTCTTGGGAGCTGCCCCTGGAACCCAGACACACGGAGAAGTCCCCGTGGGGCAGAACTGAGGCCCCAGTCCTCGGGCCTGGCTGGACTCAGAGCCTCAGACATCAGCCTCTCAAAGCAGAAGGAGCTGCAAGATGTAGATGCAAATGCAGGGAGGTGTGCAGATCCGGTGGCGGGAAGGGGGTGCACTCCTCTTGGACAGTACCTATTTTCCCTGAGAAATGGAAAGCGAAGTTGCTAGTCCAGAGTGAGGGGGCTAGAGGAATGGGGAAGTCAGACGTCTGTGCAGTGAGGGGGAACAAGCTCATTAGAATGAAGGGAGGGAAATCAGAGGGGGAGATGAACCATGAGAGACTATGGACTCTGGGAAACAAACTGAGGGCTTCAGAGGGGAGGGGGTGAGGGAATGGGATAGGCCGGTGATGGGTATTAAGGAGGGCACGTATTGCATGGAGCCCTGGGTGTTATACACAAACAATGAATCATGGAACACTACATCAAAAACTAATGATGTACTGTAGGGCGACATAACATAATAAAATTTAAGAAGAAAAGAAAAGAAAGACTGCTAATGGGGCGCCTGGGTGGCTCGGTGGGTTGAGTGTCTGCCTTTGGCTCGGGTCGTGATCTCAGAGTCCTGGGATCAAGCCCCACATCGGGCTCCCTGTTCAACAGAGGGTCTGCTTCTCCCTCTCTCTCTGACCCTCCTCCCCACTTGTTCTCTCTCTCTCTCTTTCAAAAAAAAAAAAAGGAAAAGAAAAGAAAAAAAAAGACTGCTAATAAGATTACTGGGCAGTGTCAGGATTACTGAACATTATTGAAATAATACCAATCTATGAGGTTTTTTTCCCCTGAATCCTTTATCAGCTGGGAAGCAGGCATGGAGAAGGCAGGTGGTTGGGGCTGGGTTCTTCCAGAACCAGGAGATAGGAAGGACAGGGGTAATACAAGGAGTTGGCCATATTTTCAAGAGAAGAATTGTAAAGATGGATTAAGGGAAGACAAGAAATCTGATGGGACAAGAGAGAGGTTGATGGACTGGAGGGCATAGCTGGGATCGAAGAAGAGCTCCAGGAACCAGGCCTAAAAAAGCCAGCAGAAGGATAGGCAATCAAGGCACGAAAGTGGGATTTTAAATGGAGAGTTTCAGGTGGGGACTGAGATCACTGCATTATCACCGGCCCGTGTTTACAGCCTCATTCCTGCCTTAATACATAAATTTCTGGTGATTATAAAGATTGATATGGTAAAAAATAATAATAATAATAAAAATAAGGTGCAGCAGAAGGAACACTTGGGAGTCAGTGGACCTGAGCTGGGAATAGGGTTCCACTGTGTGACTCTAGGCAAGGCCTTTTATCTGCCCATTTTGGGCCTGTATTTCCTTTTCTCCTTATCAGTGTCAAACAAAGCTGCAAAAATTAAATACAGTGATAGATATCGACAGATATAGATATATAGATAGATATCAATATATATTGATATATAGTCAGGTGTATATATAGAGAGAGAGGTGTATTCAGATAAATACCTGAAATGGATATATAGTTATATCAATTTATATATATATATGTATCCATTAAATACATACCAGATATATATAAATACTAGATACAGAACTATATATCTCTTTCAGATATAAATCTATATAGAGATATATATCAATTTATGTGTATTATAGATATATAACATTCTCAGCACATAGCCGATACTCCACAAATGTTAGCCCATCACACAGAGGCACACACTCCTAATCACCCGCCTTTTTTCACACTTAAGAAAATAAGAACCAGCTGATTTAAATTATAATCCCCCGATAGTGCTCACGCCTTAAGAATCGGTACTTTCAGACCCTGGGAAGCCTTCTCAGGCGTCTGGGAGACAGAACCAGTAGTGTGAGGCTTTCCCAGGCACTTGGTCTGCATCAAGCAGATGCCCACAAACCTTTCATTCATAAAGCACCCGAGCCCGGGCTTGGGTAGCAGAGCAAACTGGAAATAACCAGGTCTTTCATGCACTTAGGCACTGAATAGAATTCCGCCCCCCTTCCTCTCTGGGAAGGCTGCTCTTGACTTTGCAGCAATAAATAGATTTTTTTTAACGTGGATATCAATTTAGAAAATATATGGATACCCAGGTTTCATCAATAGATATCAAAATGGGCTTCACCGTCTCTATAATTTAGAAACGACATTACTCATGAGGCATCTGGGCACAGCAGCCAGGAGGCCAGATTTTCTCAGACGGGCACCTTCATTTCAACTACTCTGTCCCATCAGACCCCCTATTTCAAATATTGTCAGGCTGCGTATCAGGCTATGTGCCCTGGTTTGGCGTTTTGAAAATAATGATCACCAGTTAGAGACAGAGGAGAAAGTAGGACAGTCTTTTCTTCTAAACTTAAAAGAAAATTATTTATTGCAAAAATAACATCATAGCAAACAACATGACCAGAAATTTTACTGAAAGAAAAACTCACCCCTGAACCAAACATACCAAGAAATCAAAATGTTTTCTTTTTTCCGTTGTGCCCTTTGCCATTCCTAATTTATGAAATATTTGTGATCATAGAATTAAAAAAAAAAAAAAAAAGCAATGCCAAGGTTGTGTGAGCTCCCAGACCTGCCCTCTCCCACCCTCTAGCCGGGCAGTTCTACCAGATGGAGAGAAGCAAATCCTTGCTAGCGCCGGCTCCTCCCCCACCCAGCCCACCTGCAGACGGGGGCGCAAATGAAACCCCAACCCCTCAGTCAATCAGTGTTTCAAAACATCACCTACTGAGTGTGCAGAGCCCTTGGAGACACAAAGAGGGTGGGGAGGAGGGGTGCAGAGAAGAAATAGAAGGCCCAGTCCTAACGCTCGGGGCGTTGCCATGGCAGCCGGCAGGGGGCAGCGGAGCGGGTGGAAGAAGGGCACCGTTACAGGGAGAGGCCAGGGCCCGACTGGGGTTCTTGCCCCGTTTCGGGTGTGCTGGATGCAGCTGCCTTCTTTGTCCCTTGTGAATGAAGCCACTGATTGTGGTTTCTGGGGCAGTTTCCCAAAAGTGTGTCATGAGAAAGAGGCAAGATGTTAATGGGCTAAGCAGAAAAAAACAACTCCCCGGCCAGATGAGTTGGGACAGGAGCGGTAAAGAAAACAAACAGGTTTCTTTCTTTCCGCGGCCGATCTCGGAGTGTCGGCGAGGGTACTGAGGCTCCGGTGGCCCCGGAGAAGGACGCCCGGCGGACCCGGGGTTTAAGGAACACGCTTCGCCAATTGCGGCCGCAGAACAGCCGCCCGCCCGCAGACCACATGCCGGATGAGACCAGGTGCCCCCAGATCCTTCCTGGTGGGAGGATGCCCCCCTTGCTTTCCGCCCCAGGCCTGCAAAGTGCAGACTGGAAGGGAAAGAAGATGGTAGGCGCAGTGTAGCCGGTGCAGAGAGGCCCAGAGGGGAGTGAGGACGAAAGGGTCCCACAGGGGACGCCATTCACCAGCACGTGCTCTGCTTCCTGTTCTGTCCTCGCAGGACAGTGACAGTTACTGAGTCACAGCTACAGCTGTAACCGAGATGGTGGCAGCCGCCAAACAGAAGGTTCCACGGCCCCTTTCCACGGCCACTTTCCTGCGCTGCTAGAGAAATCCCAGCCTTCCCCGGTTTCCTTCTCTGTCTCAGGCCGATCCGCACGGTTATGGGAGCCTGGAGGGTGGGGTCGCAGAGGCCAAGCTTCTGGGCTGATCAGCTTGCTCCAGGGCCTTCCCCTTCCCTCCCAGTTTCCTCCTGTGACTTCCAGGTCACTCCATTCTTCCACCCTCTAATCCAGTGGTTCCCAACCTTGGCTGCACATTAGAAGTTTAAAAATAAATAAATAAAGGCCCAATGGCCAAGGCTCATGCCAGACCAATGCAATCAGAATTCTAGGGATGAGACGCAGGCATCAGTCACTTTAACTGCTCCTGGGGTGATTGCTCTTGGCAACCAACATTAAGAACCACTGAGGTAATCCAAGGACAGAGTTTTCTCCTTCAGCAAGCCTGATCTCTCCGGAAGCAGGGTCCTTTTTATCTGGAACCCCACCATCTTTTATTTTGAGCCAAAAGTGTTCTTTCTAGGGGCGCCTGGGTGGCACAGCGGTTAAGCGTCTGCCTTCGGCTCAGGGCGTGATCCCGGCGATGTGGGATCGAGCCCCACATCAGGCTCTTCTGCTATGAGCCTGCTTCTTCCTCTCCCACTCCCCCTGCCTGTGTGCCCTCTCTCGCTGGCTGTCTCTATCTCTGTCAAATAAATAAATAAAATCTTAAAAAAAAAAAAAAAGTGTTCTTTCTAGGGTACCCAAATCCTAATTTACTGGTATCTTCCAATTATGACCAAAGAATTTTCTGGAACAGTTTTTTTCTCTGTTCTGGGGATCAAGCTTCACTTGTACTTCTCTAAGCATCTTCACAATCCAACCTATACATTAGGGAGCATAATTAGGCAGAGTACAGTGCTTGCTTCCAAGAGGCTAACCACTGACAGTCTTTGGTTCTCAATGATTTTTGCCAGTTCCCCGAGTTTCTACTACTAATCCCAATTTCACCATGTTGGTGCCATTTACTCTCATTCCTGCTAGGAGTGACACCCTCGGACACTCATCTCTCGCCATTTCTCTTATCTGAGAAGCCTAAGTGCAGAACATTAGCTCCCCTGCAAGATTTTAGTCTGTGTTTAGAAGGCTGCTGCAGGCTGCCCCCTGGTATCTTGGGAAATAAACAGAAAATGCCACCTCAGCTAAAATGAAAAGTAATAAAATCAATTTAAAAACACATGGCTTTCTGATCTCATCTAAATAACCTACTTTAAAAGAGGGGTTTGGGGGCGCCTGGGTGGCTCAGTCAGTTAAGCATCTACCTTTGGCTCAGGTCACGATCTTGGACTCCCAGGATCGAGCCCCCTGCCAGGCTCTCCGCTCAGCAGAGGGTCTGCTTCTTCCTCTCCCTCTGATCCTCCCCTGTCTCGGGCTCTCTCTCTCACTCTCTCTCTCAAATAAATAATTTTTTTAAAAAGAAAAAATATGAAAAAATAAAAGATGAGTTTGTAAGGATGGTAAAATTGAGAGCAAACTCAAAAGAACAGATGATTAAAGTGTAACTTGAGATCTGAGATGGATTTAATGCAAAAACAAAACAGTATCCCTTAAATGGGGAGGACAAGACAATTTGGGGTAGGGAAAAAATTTAACATTTCAATTTAGATTCAACTTAATTTATAGAAATAAAAAATAAATCATTTTAACATACAAATTGATAGGAGCTGGGGTGCCTGGGTGGGGCAGTCGGTTGAGTGTCCTACTGTTGGTTTTGGCTCCGGTCCTGATCTCAGGGTTGTGAGATCAAGCCCTGCGTCAGGCTCCACACTCAGCACAGAGTGGGCTTGAGATTCTCTCTCCTTCTGCCCCTCCCCCTCTCTAAAATAAATACATCTTTAAAATTTTGATAGTATGTGTGTATAATAAATAAATAATGTGGTTTTAGTGCTCAAAAAGTTTAATCAGAGGGATTTACAATAAGAAAAAGTTCAGATATTGCTCTTCTAAGCCATTGTAAAATCTCGGCGTGCATAGAAAGCCAGTGGTCAACTTGGAACGACAAGGAGATGGTGAAAATAGCAAGAGTTGGTCAGTGTTTATCCATCACTACTGAGAAACAGGGTGTCTTATCCAGAAGAATGTTTATCAGACACATATCAAAGTGTGTCCAGCTATTATGGCTTAAATGCCAGTTCCTTCCAGTTTACCCAGTTCCCTATGCCTGCAGTGGTACTTCCAAGACAACCTTCTGATGGTAATTTGACTTCTCAAGCAAACTTCCCTACAGGGACATTATGGATACACCAACCAATTCCTGACTCCAGGTCTGTTTGGAGACTCTGTGAATTCACAAATTAGCTTATTGGTTTATCAGGCAGTCTGGCAGTTTGGGTTAGGGCTTCTAGTAAGTTGGGTAAATGTGAGTGAGGTTTCTTGAGCCTGATTATCTCTGAAGGGATGTGACACCCTGGTACTCCCTGAGTCTCTGTCCTGGGCGCCATCTTGACACAGCACTACAAGGTCCTCTGTAAGCCACTGGCCTCTTTCTTTGGCATCACTTCAACACATAGAGAACTTGATTTGTCTGGATCCCAGACAGACCAGGTTTCCTTAGTCTACCTATGTTTTCAGGAAAGGGAAGTAGGTCTCATTGTTAGGCACCCAGTAGTAGAATCCGAAACACTACAGGAGACACAGAAGGAAGTACACGCAGAAACAAACCCAATGTTCATCATCAGGCAAACAGATAAACAAGACATGGCATATCCATATAATGGAATACTATTTGATCTTCAGAAGGAATAAAGTTCTGTTACATACTACCACATGGATGGCCCTTAAAAAGGTTGTGAGAAATGAAAAAGGCAGTCACAAAAGACCACGTATTATATGATTCCATAAATATGAAATGCTCAGAACAGGGAACTCTATAGTGCCAGAAAGCAGATTAGTGGTCGCCAGGGCTGAGGGAGGATGATTCTGGTGGGGAGGCAGATGAAAGCTAAGGTTATATGAGGCTTCTTTTTAGGATGACAAAAATGCTCGAAAATGGACTTGGTAATCACTGCACCTATGCATATACTAACAACCAGTGAATTGTACACTGTAAATGGCTGAATTTTATGGTATGTAAACTATACCGCAATAAAGCTCTTTTTAATAATGAAGATGAGGGGGCGCCTGGGTGGCTCAGTCGGTTAAGCATCTGCCTTTGACTCAGGTCATGATCCCAGGGTCCCGGGATGGAGCCCTGCATCAGAGCTCGCAGCAGGGAGCCTGCTTCTCCCCCTCCCTCTGCCCCTCCCACTGGCTCGTGCTCACTCTCAATTAAATAAATAAAATCTTTCTAAAAGTTTTTAAAAAATGAAGATGAGGAGTGATCAAGACATCCTGTGGGTCTTCTCACCAGGATTTATTTCCACGGGTCACTGTTTTACTTCCCGTAATTACTCTCTAAGCGCAAAGAAGAAAATTTAAAGGCTCATGAGACTCAGAATTCTCATAGAGGTCCAAGGAAGTCATCTTCTGAAGCCGACAATCCACACCTCGGTTCACGATAGAAAAGGGAGATGTGAACCATCCTGATCCCCACCTCGTACCTCTCTATAGTTCTGACAACCCCAAAATGACAAACATCACACAATCAGAAGAAACTCAGAAAATTCCAGCAAAGGTGATAATCTGGATGTTTAAAATATCTACCCAATCTGTATAGGAAGATTTAGATTCACAAAATTTCAGACCTGGAATATCTCACAGAATTTAAAAATTTAACTCTATCATTGTATAGGCACAGGATGTTTGATAAGCTCCCTTCCCACAGGATATGGGGTAGAAATTTCCTCTGTCCTCTCATTCCTAAACCTACCTATAGAGTGCTTATGGCCCACCTTCTCCCACGGTCCTTTGTCTTACTCTCTTCTCTCCTCTCCCCCCACCCCAATTCCTCCTTCTCGTACAAAAAGTTTGAAATTGCCTTTCTGTGTAGTAAGAAATTGAATTTGTCACATCCTACATTCTTCTAAATCTTTAGTTTATAAGAAAAAATTTATGCTTGGTCTTCCAAGCTCTGGTACTGAATATTTAAAGAAAAGCTTTCGGAATTTGGAAAAATAGTGGCTTTTTTCTCTCAAGTGCCTGGCTCTTGCAATCGATATATGGCTTTCCCAACCAGCCAGTATTGCTGAAATGGGCATCAAGAGTCTATCTGGGCCATCAATACCTCAACTTTGACTCTCTATTTCTTTTTGCATTCCAACTATAAAAATCCTGAGCCTCCCTGAGGACATGCCTCGGGTTGGATATTTTGGAAATAATGTCCAAAGAAACAAAAAAAAAAAAAAAACATAATGCCATTTATATATCTAGAAACTAGCTGATAATTAAGCTTTCTTTTCAAACATTCTATGATTCTATGACTTGAACCCAACCAGCCCTGGGTGCTCAGCGATCTTCTCATGGCAACAGAGCACACCACTATCAATCTTTCATTCTTCCCATAAACTCCTGAGTGGCACCTCTCTCCCTCCCTTTTCCATTTTCCCCATGTGGTTTGGCAATGGTCTTCTGAAATCCTGTCCCAGTGGGTTGTCAATAGTGAAAGAAAATGGCCACGTGGCCCCTGAGTTCTGCATCACAGCCTGAAACAAGCCTATTCTTTGAAATCCTGAAAACTTGATTTTATCTGGAAGTTTCATGTGTATGTTTCATTGTCTTCCAAAACCAATGACTGTTTCTTTTAAATGTTGCAAATGAATTTTAAATGACCTATCAAAAGTACTTAGCTTATTCTCCCAATCTCTGAATAAAACTGACCCTCCAGTGTAAAACACTACTTTGGTTCTGTGACTTCGAATAGACTCTAACACATTGTTGAGCTCCCTCCTGTAATGGGAACACACTTCAAAAATATGTGTAGGTAATTTGCCAATACTAAATCTGTGTTGGTATTTCGGGCCCCAATAGCACTGACCGTTATCAGGGAGTTGAGACAATACTTGTGAAACTAATTACCTTGAAAGAGAAAAGAAAGAACCAGCCACTTTGAGCAGGGTTGATGATCTATTCAGAAAATAAGGAGCAAAAATTGTCTTGCTCATTGTTCAGAAAAACCACCAGATCCTCAGCATTTGCTGCAGTCATATATAACATTACAACTCTGGAACATATAATGAGGATAATATTTGGGGAATGCTAAACCACCCGATTAATCCTTGGCTGTCTTCGGTTCCAGATCGTTCTCGAACATCCAGAGCAAGAGTCATTTCCTGTCTGGAGGTTTAGGATCACGGACTTCCTTGGAACCGTAGAGAAGATGGTCCTCTCCACACGGCAGTAAGGCTACAGGGCTGGCTGCAGTAGGGGAGGGAAAGCCTGCCCCTTCCAATCAGAAGAACCATAGGGGAGGAGAAGGGATAAAAGGGTTGAGAGGGAAGGAAGATACAAGGGTGCTTCCCCTTGCCATCTTGGGGCCCTAACCCTAAAGAGGGACATTGTCTGGGTTTTCCACCCAGTGTAACAAATTAGTACAAATTTAGTGGCTTAAAACAACACAAATTTATTCCCCTACATTTTCCATAGGTCAGAACTCCAGCATGTCTTAGCCAAGTCCTCAACACAGGGTCCCTCGAGGCAAAACTCAAGGTTTTGGTTGTATTTCCATCTGGAGGGTCAACTAGAGAAAGATCTGCTTCCAGGCTAATTCCAATTGTTACCAGAATTCCTATTCTTGCAACTGTATGACTGGGCCCATGTCTTGCTATCTGTCACCCAGGGATGGCCCTCAGCTCCTTGACATGTATCCTCCCTCTGCAGGCTCTCTCACACTTCCAATGCCCCTGACTCCCTGTCTCTGACCTCCAGATCTGATTAAAGGGTTCCTGTGATTGTGTCTGGCCTGAGAGAGTGGTAATCTCCCTCTCTAAAGATCAACTCATCTGCAAAATCCCTTCACAGCAGCACCTAGACGAGTGTTTTATCGAATACTAGGGAAAGATATGAGCACACCAAGGGCTGGGAATCTGGGGACATCTTAGAATTCTGCCTACCGCAGGCAGTCACAAACACCCCGATATGAATGAGACAGGAAACATCTGGGCTAGTGCATGCTTCCCCTTGAACCCTAGAAGTAGGCTTCAAGCCTCTGGGAAGAGCCTGCAGCTGATGCTGCCTTTTCTAATATGACAAGGGCAGTGATGACATCGTGGTAGAGGTGGATAATCAGATGAGCCCAAGATGATGCTTCTGGTCCCACGGTGAGCAGATGACTCAGAAGTCCCAAGCCTAAAAAGACATTCTGCAAGGCCCGCGAAGGCTGGTGTCCTGGCTTGATGGCACAGCTAAGGGAATGGAGTGGGTGGGGACTCTGAGCCAGAGCCTCCAGCAGTGGGCCCCAGGGCAAGAGCCCAGCCAAATGGTCCAGACCTGCCCAGTCCTCCTTGCTCATTCTCCAAGGCTACCCCCAAGACAGGCAGACAGGATCCAGTGAATTTCACAGGGATCCAAAGACCTGGGCTCCTCGTCACTGGTGCAAGTCAGGTGAACCACCCCTTTCCCAGTTACACCAGTGCATTCTTGGAGAAAAGAGAGGAGCAGGGGAAATTGGGAAGTCTGAGCAATGGTCCCAAAGAGACTGAGGGGGATTCTCAGGCATAGGACTTTGCGTTTTAAAACTGGGGAAGTCCAGGGAAACGAAGATGTCAGCACCCTAGCCTGAAGAGATGATGGTTTCAAGGATTAAATTGAGCTAAGACTTGTCAGTTGCACCAAATTCTCACACACACACACACACACACACACACACACACACACACACTACCCACCTCAGAAAGATCGATTCAGTATAAAGAAATAACAAGCTGCATTTTCTTTGCTCACCTAATTTGTAGTGCTAATAAATTTCTAATTCTGCTGTACCATTTTCCTAAGCATTTTCACCCATATTCTCTCCCTTCTTCCTCACACCAGCCCTGTAACATAGACAGAAAGAGATTATGGGGAGGATGTGAAAGATAAGGCCAGCAGACTTGCCTAAAAGCACAGGACAGGGAGTGCTTTGCAGGCCAGCAATGGAACCAGATTTTCTGATTCCCAGTTTTCAGCATATGACGAATCTTTGGAATCTAAGAATTTGCCATCTCTACTTATCTGTTTCGGTGATTTGCTTAATTGCATTAATGAATTAAATCTGAATATTCATCCATGTCAATTACTATTCATTGGGTGTCTATTGGCTGGGGGGCTATGTTCAAGACCACAGGAGGACGCGGTCACAGCTGAGCAACAGCCCCCGCGGTGGGCCTCACCTGCCTTCCTTCTGTGGATGACAATAGCAAAGCCAGAACAAAGAGCAGGTCTGGCCAGAACACTATCTCTGTATGATGCTTCCCCCTTGTGGCCAACTTGCTGCTTTGGACAGGAAGTAATGAATTCTCCAAAGGTCTTCCTTGCTAGGGATTACTCACCTACTCAGGTAAGAAGCCTGGGTCTCAATCTAGGGGTCTGTAGGGCATCCCTATCAGCTCCTTGCCCACAGATTTTACATAAAATCCTTACCCTATGGGTAAGGGAGGTGGAGGTTTGCTCACAATAAATGTGAGGGTCCCAAGATTTAGGCACATGAGTGGAGTCTCTGCACACGAATGGAGTCTCCAAATTTCAGCCAGGAACTTTATGGTTGCTCATGGGCCAACTCTCAAAGACACAGCCGTGCTTGCCTGTCCTCAAACACTCAGTGCATCTTGAGGACGTCGGTAGGTTGTCAGCAATGGCTGATGTCAAAGGATGGCTGGGGGAGGTGAGTTAGCTGGTGGTTAGCCATCCCATCATCCCCATCAGAGGCACCCTCAAACCCTCCTTTGTGTCCTTATTCTTTCGTTATGTATATATTCCTTCAATATTCTATAAATTTGAATAAAAGCATTTTTTGAAACTTCTACTTTTATTTATATAAAAAAGACCCAGGGCCCCCTTCCAGCTCCCTTGCCATCTCTAAGGCCCTCTTGTTCACTATCCTGGGGCCAGCACAGGCTGCAAGATTATAAGGGCCACAGCCTCACTTACCCATGGTGCCCAAGACAGGACCCTAGGGGATGGTAAATAGGGGGCATGTTTAGCTTACTATATGGAGCCTTGTTCTACAGTTTCCAATAAGAGCAGAACCAGTCTAAGATGGCAGAGTCTGAGGGTAGAAAAATGGGCAGAAAAATGGTGGAGGGAACGGCAGAGGAATCAGCAGCAAATTCCTGGATTAGTTTTTTCGAATCAGAAACTCCAAGAAGACAGCACTATGGTAACCAATGGGTTAAAAGATGTTTCAACTGAATTCATTTCACACGGGGTTTCTGTCTGTTGGTCCAGTGCAAGGCTAGGGTCCCGATGCAGGGGACATTTAGAGTTGAGATGGCAAACACATTCCTATTTATGTCCTTCCCCACCCCTGCACCGTTAATGAGGACAGGCATGTCAACAAATGTTTTTGAGTTAATGAGTAAATGAATAAAGGATCGTATCATCGAATGAATAGGTGCTAAGGGCTGTGCCAGGGACCAGGGATACAGGAAGGAACAAGACACAGGTGATCTGCCTTCAAGGAACTTACAACTGAGCAAGTAATTCGAAAGCTGATAAATTCGAACGACAAGTACAGTGAGCTATGGGAGCCGACAGCAATCTGGCATGGTTTAGGGATGCGTGGATCTGATACCTCAAAGAACGCATGGAGATTCACTAAACAAGGAGCTAGGGATCCAAGGAAAGAACATTCCAGGCAGCGAGAACTGAGTATGCCAAGCTTGGTCTGAGACGGGGAAGAACTTAGCTCATTAGCAAGACCATCGCGGAAACCAGAGCAAAGCACAGAGTGATGCAAAGTGATGTGGGCAGGGGCTCGATCACTCAGTGGCTTTTAGTCCTTGGTATTGATGGACTTTTCCCTGAGGGCAATAAGAAACCATTGATTGGTAGGAAGCTATGGAGTGACATAATGGGGGTTGTGTTTTTAAAAAATAACAATCTGTCGGCTGCTGTGTGGAGCACGGATCGGAGGGAGGGAAGCGTTGGCAAGGCTAGACTAGTTGAGAGGCTGGGGTGGCTGTCCAGGTGATGTGGGCCTGACCTTGGTGGTGGGCCAGCCGGTGGAGTAGGGGGAAGATTCGGGAGTGACTTAGGAAGCAGAGCGGGGGGAGTCTAGGAGCTGGGAGAAGATGTCAGGGATGCCTTCCAGGTCGGGGCCTTGAGCGGTTGGTGCATGGACTCTAGAAAAGGAGCAGGTCTCTGGGCTCATTTGGGGACTTCTTGAATTTGAGGGTCCTATGCGTCCTCCATGAAGAGCTATCAAGTCAGTAATTGGCTATTTGAGTCTGGAGCCCAGAGAGAATTCTCACTGGAAATAGAGACCATATAGATGGTAAAGAAAGCCAGGGGAGTTCAAGAGAAGAGAGGCCAGGCGACTGCACCTAAACAGCCACTAAATAGATAGGCATTCAGTGACTACATTAAGACAGCACAGCAACTCTCTGGGTGGTGATTCCTCTTGCATTTTGTTTTCTAATCTCTGCATTCTTCTGGGCATTAGAGAATTGAATTTTCGTATGTAGTAGAGGCAGCTAGCTTTCTACCCCAAATCCATTCTCCCTTCTGCCTTAATAACAGACACCAGCATTGTCAAAAGACACAGTGTGCCCAGCTAGAAAACTGTATCTCCGGGCATCCTTTGCAGTGAGGTTGGCTAATGGGATACAAATGGAAGTTGCTGAATGAGACTTCTAGAAAAGTCCTCCAAAGGGGGCTGACTCAGCAAGGAGGCATGTGTCCTTTTCTCTTCTGCGTTCCTTTATTTTCTCCCTGGAACTTGGGCCTGATGGCTGGAGCTCCAGTGGCCATCTTAGACCATGAGATAATCTTGAAGATAGAAGCCACACACATAAAGGGTGGTGAGATGGACAGAAAAAATAGTTCCTCAGTCTCGGGTGACTGCAGAGCTACCACTCCAGCCTAGGTGATTTCCAGGCTTCTTTGATGGGAAATTTTAAAAAATGAACCTCTATATTGTATAACCTACTGATATTTGGATTTTGTGGTTTATGCAGTCAAATGTAATCTAACTGATAGACCATGCATGTGATAATTAGATAAGACACTCAATTCAAGACCATGTAGGAATGCATAGGACAGAATAAAGCAGGTTAGGCTGGTGCATGAAGGAACAAAATGCTCGTTTATATATCATCAGGGAAGTTTCCCACGTTTCTTGCAATGTCTTGAACTGGCAGTGCAAGAGCCAAAGTAGATCAGCACAGATACCTCCCCTTGGGAGTCTACTAGCAATTGAACATCTTTGAATCACACGGGAATGTTAATTCCGTGTACTGAAAAGAAATACAAAAATAGTGCTCATTGTGATTAAGATCTAACAACTATAACGGAATGATTGCGAAGTTTAGAGTATTTCAGGCCATTTAGAGAGTGCAACGTCTCAGCTGTACGGATGCACACCCATTCTGTACAAAGCACCCTCACAAAACTTCTGGGAAAGAATTTTTAAAAAATATATATTTAAAGCTCATGCTGTTCTCCGTTCTTTTGGTTCCTTAATTCTTCTAGAATTCTGTCCCCAGGTTGCCTGACCAAAGGAGTGAGTGAGGGCTGAAATCAAGCTTGAATTTAATTCCTAAAGACTGCTCTGGGGTCAGATGGGGTCAGCCTGGAAGCAGTGGCACTTTTGCCCATTTGTTCCCCCATGAGAGGCTTCCTGTAGAAATTGACACAAAGATGATTGATGTAGCAGCTGGTTCTCTGGTGGATACATGGGCCCACCTTATTCCTTTCCTCTGAAAACCACATGGATTTAGATGGCATTCAAGAAGTTGAAGAACAGAAAAGCATCTTAACAGTTCCTCCAAACAGCAGAGAAGATGGATGAAGCACTTGGATGGACTGACATAAGGACAACTGGTATTACAAGCAGACAAATATGGGTAACCCAGGCAGAGCCATATCTGCTCAATAAATATAATACCAAATGGAAGAAAACATCTCACTTCCTCCCCAGACTAAGGAAATGATGTGGCCAACAGGGGAAATATAGGTTTCTTTAGAGCTTCTATTGCTCTCTAGCAACCCCTTGTGGTACTTGAAACAATCTACAGTTCAGCGCCTCCGTTCCAGGCCCCCCTCCCAGCTCTTGACCTTGAAAGCACTAGAATCCTTGTCCTAGGCACAAGAATCTTACAGACCTTGCAAGAAAATAAAACTAGCAGTGAGTTTATTTCCTACACACCAGTGAAACTCAATTCTGTAAGAGAACCAGTTCAGTTAAGAATCTCTCTCCTCATCTTCATCTCTAGCTCTCCAGCTCTTTTGCTGTCTCTATCTCTCCATTCTCCAAACATTTAATAAGCTCCTAGTGTGTACCAACCCTATGACTGTGGCTTAGGTAAATAGATGCATACAACAATGTCATACTTTTGTAGGGCAAAGAGCTAGCAGATAGGCAAGGGTCAAATCATGAAAGACTCTTTATATTCTGCTGAGAAATTTGAAGGTGATAGGAGGCATTCAGTATGTCAGCAAAGATGTGATGTCATCAGATCTGTCATTTACCAATGCCCCTTCTGGAAACAGGGTGAAGCTGGGTTGGCCATGGGTATAGGGGAGAATGACGGGTTAGGAGAGAGCGAAGCCAAGAGAGTCTGACCCAAGGTAAAGGTGGTAGACATAAAGAAAGAAGAGAACACACTGAAGAGACACTTAGGAGTAGAACTGAAGGGCTTAGCAGATGGCTCAGCTTTCTAACTAAAGCAACCAAGCGGCTGGTAGTGCCGCTACCTGATGTTACAAACGTAGGAGGTTTGGAGAAGAGTAGGGGGTGTAGAGGTTGCAAGAGGGAGAACCGATGAGGACTTTAAATGGTTTCCACGGAAAGAGCTTTGCATCTGGAGTCAGGCTCCTGCCCTGATGCCGTGTGGTTCTAACTGTATTTTCTTAGACTGTGTTCATCTATTTGACAGCCATTAGTCACAGGGCCAAACTAACGACCAAAATTGTTTCTATCTTCCCTACGATCCAAATGTCACAGGTACACAAAAATCACATTACAAACCCTCCAACCAGTCCCAAGTCCATACCTCCGGACCCTCCTTTATCCAACTCACACACACCGCATAGATTTCCCCCATCTTAAAGCAACCCAAACAACCAGGGGCAGCCGCTAAGCCCCAAAGCCTGCTGGAATTACTCAAACCAGTGAGTCCTATGACTACCTCGCCCTGCCTTACCTTTCTGGTAGAAATCCCAATAAGGCTATATCTATACTACCTATATTTTCTCCTTTTCATCTCCTCCTGACTGACTCTGGTGTTTCCCATGTGGCCCTGCATGGCGCGGTGTGTGCCCCCCTCCTCTCAGGAAATGTACAGATTAAGAATCTTCTTTTAATGGCATTGACCTCTCCATGTCATCACTCAGTCCCCTTTATATTTATAAATTAAGAGGGGAAAAATTATCACACCCCTTCCTTTGTAATTCTAGACATGCTACTTTCTTTGAACTTTCTTTTGCTTATCTAAAATATAGGAATAATAATAATGAGTTACTTCCTATGATTGTCATGAGACTTACTTCAAATATGTGATAAGTCTTTGCACATTATGGACGTGTTCATTATTACAATTAGCCCTCCAAATCTGATCTGCTTGGGCCTTTTTATAGCAAAATCTGCTTCTGACTTTTTTTCCTGACAATATAGTCAGTGAATCATATTCACGAAGGATCAGCCCTGTCCAGGTGAAGAGTGTCTTCTCAGAACCAGGTAAATTCAAGCAACAGATACAGAGCTACAAGGAGTTGAGTTGTTTGGACTTACCTGATGCAATATCACCTATAAAATTCTGCTTAATTTAAAAAGGGAAAATCAGTAAAAAGTGCTCCCCTAGTATATAAAAGGATGGCTGGATATATGATCATTCTAGTTAGACCTTTCCAAGAGTCCAACTAAACAGAACTTGGCCATTAAGCCTTCATTAAACGCAATTGCTAGTTTATAAAAGCTTATAAAAACTTGCCACTAGATGCTTAATTATTGTTGTCCTAAACACAATAAATGGAATAAGTGATGCTTCAGGAAGAAAGGGAAGGCGATCTGGGGGGGGGGGGAGGGAGAAAATAGAAAGAAAATGGACTTTTCCATAAGCAAAATGGCCTTATCATTGTTCCAAGAAATAACAAAGTTTCCATAGAGAGTTCTCTATAGTTTCAAGATGCTAACAGGGAAGGGCTTGTCCAAGACTAGTCAGAGAGTATCACAATCAAGATGGCGACTCTATTTAAAGGAATGCAGCATGAGGAAATTCTAGATTTCCTGGAGCACTTAATGCTAATTCCACTTGGTTCAGAACAAGAACAGATCATAGCAGGACAATGACCAGGGTGAGGTAAGTGAGATGTCAAAGGTGCAAAGTTTAAGGAGGCACTTGAGATTTCTGACTGTGAGGGCCCCCTGCTCCCCACCCTACAATACAGCTACAAGGACAAAGCATTTCCTTTCTAGCATCATTAACACAGAGAAGTTCTATCGAGTGGCTAGCCCTCAGCTGTAGCATAATCATAATGCGGACTATTGTGTGCTGTACTCCGCACTGAAGCATGCCTCTATGGACAGACTGGGTTTCTTTGCCAAGTAGCCTCCATCAAAACCTAACGAGAGTCCTGAATTTGAAGAGGAATTGAGACTAAACAATGTTTGCTTATTCATGCCAGAAGTGGAACAAATTCTCAATCTTAGTGAGGTAAAAGTCAATGTTTCTGAGAAATTCACCTCAATCTACAAATACAAATGTGCGGTGCTTATGAAAATAGCTACCACCCAACGCCACCCATGTACGTAATTCCCATAGTGCTCAGAATTTTGCCTCTGGTTTTTTGGGGATTTTTTTCCCCCTTTTGCCTCACTCCAAGCTTGGACAGGTTGACAGCAAAGCTCTGGGTTTTATTAACCCGTGAATATATGGTCAATCAATTTACCACAAAGGCAGCGAGAATGTACAATGGGAAAAGGATAGTCTCTTCAATAAATGGTGCTGGGAAAACTGGACAAACATGCGAAAGAGTAAAACTGAACCAGTATTTTACACCACACACAAAAATGAACTTAAAATGGATGAAAAACTTGAATGTGAGACCTAAAACAAGAAAACATAGGCAGTAAGCTCCTTGACATAGGTCTTGGAGATTTTTTTTTTATCTGACTTCAAAGGCAAGGGCAACAAAAGCAAAAATGAACAAGTAAGAGTACAAACTAAAAAGCTTCTGCACATCAACAGAAACCATCAACAAAATGAAAAAGAAGCCAACCCTAATGGGAGAAGTTATTTGCAAATCATATATCTGTTAAGGCGTTAATATACAAAATATACAGAGAACTCATACAACTCAATAACAACAACAAAAACATCTGACTTAAAAATGGGCAGAGTACCTGTACAGACATCTAGAAGTCATCCAGATGGCCAGCAGGCACATGACAAAATGCTCAACATCACTCATCACCAGGGAAACGCAAGTCAGTATCACCATGGGATCTCCCTATCCCCGTCAGAATGCCATTACCAAAAAGACAAAAAATAACAAGCGTTGGTAAAAAGGAAACCCTCTACGCACCATTGGTGAGAATGTAAAGGCGCAGCCAGCATGGAAAACAGTACAGAAGTTCCACAAAAAATTAAAAACAGAAATACCATACGAGGAGTGCCTGGGCGGCTCAGTCAGTTAAGCGTCTGCCTTCGGCTCAGGTAGTGATCTTGGGGTCCTAGGACTGAGCCGCATGTCGGGCTCCCCACTCAGTGGGGAGTCTGCTTCTCCCTCTGCCCCTCCCCCCCTCATGCGCACTCGCTCTCTCTCAAATAAATAACTAAAATATTTTTAAAAAACTCCTAATAAAGAAAAAAAAGACATACCATATGATCCAACAATTCCATTTCTGGGTATCTATCCAAAGAAAACAGAACACTAACTCAAAAAGATATATGTACCCTTAGGTTCATTACAGCATTATTTATATATATTATTTATAATAGCTGAGATACAGAAACATCTAAGATGGATGAATAGATAAACAAATAAATAGATAAAGATGTGAGATACACACACACACACACACACACACACAATGGAATACCACTCAGCTATAAAATGAATGAAATCTTGCCATTTGTGACAGCATGGATGGACCTAGAAGATCTTACACTAAATGAAATAAGTCAGACAGAGAAAGACATATACCACATGATTTCCCTTACGCATGGAATCTAACAAACAAAACAAACTCAGACTCACAGATACAGAGAATAGACTGGTGGTTACCCGAAGGAAGGGGAGGGGGAGGGGGAAAAATGAGCAAAAGGGATACGAACTGAAATGAGGGAAGAAGTACAAACTTTCAGTTATAAAATATGGAAGTTATATGAATGTAATGTGTAGCACAGGGAATATAGTCAGTAATATTGTAGTAACTTTATATGGTGACAGACAGTGACTAGACTTACTGAGGTGATCATTTTGCAATGTATACAAAGACTGAATCATTGTTGTACACCTGAAACTAATACAACATTGTATGCCAATTATACTTCAATTATTTTAAAAATCGGGGTTTTGGGGCATCTGGGTGGCTCGGTCACTAAGCGTCTGCCTTTGGCTCAGGTCATGATCCCAGGGTCCTGCGATTGAGCCCTGCACTGGGCTCCCTGCTCAGCAGGAAGCCTGCTTCTCCCCCTGCTTGTGTTCCTTCTTTCACTGTCTCTCTGTCAAATAAATAAAATCTTTAAAAAAATAAAAATAAAAAAATAATTAATTAAATAAAATAAAAAGTTGGGGTTTTATTCACAGTAAGGAATGTAATTCTTCCCATAAGTCTTACAAATGGCTAACAGACACATGAAAAAATGTTCAAAATCATTAGCCATCAGGGAAATTCAAATCAAAACCACACTGAGATACCACCTTACACCAGTTAGAATGGCAAAAATAGACAAGGCAAGAAACAACAATTGTTGGAGAGGATGTGGAGAAAGGGGATCCCTCCTACATTGTTGGTGGGAATGCAAGTTGGTACAGCCACTCTGGAAAACAGTGTGGAGGTCCCTTAAAAAGTTAAAAATTGAGCTACCCTATGATCCAGCCATTGCACTACTGGGTATTTACCCCAAAGATACAGACGTAGTGAAGAGAAGGGCCATATGCACCCCAATGTTCATAGCAGCAATGTCCACAATAGCTAAATCGTGGAAGGAGCCGAGATGCCCTTCAACAGATGACTGGATTAAGAAGTTGTGGTCCATATATACAATGGAATATTACTCAGCTATCAGAAAGAACGAGTTCTCAACATTTGCTACAACATGGACAGCACTGGAGGAGATAATGCTAAGTGAAATAAGTCAAGCAGAGAAAGACAACTATCATATGATTTCTCTCATCTATGGAACATAAGAACTAGGATGATCAGCAGGGGAAGAAAGGGATAAAGAAAGGGGGGGTAATCAGAAGGGGGAATGAAACATGAGAGACTATGGACTCTGAGAAACAAACTGAGGACTTCAGAGGGGAGGGGGGTGGGGGAATGGGATAGACCGGTGATGGGTAGTAAGGAGGGCACGTATTGCATGGTGCACTGGGTGTTATACACAACTAATGAATCATCGAGCCTTACATCGGAAACCGGGGATGTACTGTATGGTGACTAACATAATATAATAAAAAATCATTAAAAGAAAAAATAAATAAATAAATAAATAAATAAAAATTCTTCCCATAAGTCTGAAAGGGATGTTATGATGATAAATGAGGGCATTCGACGGAAGGTTTGATTTTGGGGGATTTAAGAGCTCTATTTAAACACTTTTCAGTACTTTGCAAATATGTCCTACTAAATACCTCCCATACAGGGACGCCTCAGTGGCCTGGTTGATTAAGCATCTGCCTTCAGCTCGGGTCATGATCCCAGGGTCCTGGGATCGAGTCCCATATCATGCTCCTTGCTCAGCGGGGAGCCTGCTTCTCCCTCTGCCTCTGCAGCTCCCCCTGCTTGTGCTCTCTCTCTCTGACATATAAATAAATGATTTTTTTTTTAAAAAAACCCTCCCATACAATCACTATCAATATTAAATAGGTCAGGTTTGGCCTCGTGGGAAAAGTGAAATTGAACAGACACATGAAAGAATGAAGGAATTATCCAAGCCTAGCTGGGGACGAGGATTCCAATTCAAAAGCTATATTATGAGTGTGTACTTGTGTTCCAGCAACAGCAATGAGGCCAGTGAGGACACAAGGGAGTGAACAAAGGGAAGAAGAGGAGAAGTTGGAGAGCTGGCAGAGGCCAGACCTTGAAGAGCCTTGACACCTATTTTCAACATTTTATGCTTTACTTTGAGTAAAAAGGAGAACCGTTGCAAGGTTTGAGCCAAGGGGAGTAACTGCGACCTGACTTCATTTTAAAAGGGTCACTCTGGCTGTGGTATTGAAAATAGTCTACTGTGAGAGGGAAGAGAGCAAAGCAAGGTAGACCTAAGAGTAATCCAAGCAAAAGGTGATGGTGCCCTGGTCCATGGTGATAGCAATGGAGGCAGTGAGAAGTGGCCAGATTCTGAATACATTAGGTAGGCTTCAGGTAGAACAAAGGTCTTGACAGATTAATAGCAGAATGTGAGAAAAAGAAAGAGACATGTCAAGAATGACTCCAAGATTTGGAGCATAAGCAATTGGAAGATTAGGGCTGCCAACAAACTGAGATGAAGGAAACTGAAGACAGATCAAGCTTGAGGGAAGAAGTGAGAATCAAGTTTTGAAGTTAAGAGGTCAACTATTTGACATCCAAACTGATGCAGTTGGACACATGAATCTGTAGTTCAGGAGAAAGGACTGGTTGCAAATACGCATTTAGGAATTGCCAGCACATAGATGGTATTTGAAGCCATGAGCTTAGATAAGTCCAGGAAAAAATGAGGTTCAGAATTTGCCTTGGGGTTCTCCAATATAAACAGAGGCCAGGAGAAGAGAAGGATCAGCAAAGAGACTGATTAAAACCAACCAGTAGGGGCACCTGGGTGGCTCAGTCGGTTAAGCATCTGCCTTCAACTCAGGTCATGATCCCAGGGTCCTGGAATCGAGCCCTGCATAGAGCCCCACATTGGGCTCCCTGCTCAACGGTAAGTCTGCTTCTCCTTCTCTCTCTCCCCCAGCTCATGCTCTCTCTCTCTCTCTCTCTCAAATTAAATAAATACATAAATAAACAAATAAATAAAATCAACCCATAGTGCAGGATGAAAACCAAGAGAGGTTGACGTCTTGGAAGCCCAGTTAAGGGAGTTATTACAGGAATCACAGACATCCCCATACAACTTTTTTACTTGTTACAAAAAGGTTGCAACACTTATGAATGAATTTATTGCAAGTGATGGAAAACATGAAATTAGTCATTTAAACATGTATTTTTTTAAGCCAAAAAAAAAAAAAAAGAATGTGGAATTAGATAAGTCAGAGCTAATGTACTTGTGCAAGAATGTCATCAGGGAGCCTGTTGCTGTCTCCTGGACTGCCATTTTTAGGATGTGATTTTTAATGCCATGGTCAAAAGATGGCTGCCGCAATTCTAGGAAGTGTCTTCAAGTTCCAGAAAGGAAAAAACAGGAAAGACAATGTAAGAAAGACAAAACCTTTTTCTCATCTTTGCCTTTTTAATGCAATAAGGAAGTCCTCCCCAGAAATTACACCCACATCTTATTGGCCAGAATCATGTGACATGGCCAAATTCTAGCTGCAAGGGAATTTGAGTATTTTGCCTTCCAATCTTTATATTTTGAAAAAGCATTAAAAGTATACAGAAAGATGTTGAGTGGGCCAATCTATAATATCTGCTGCAAAGAGTAAGAAATCATGCAGTGATAAAGATCTCATGGCTGTAGAAGTAGATGAGAAGTTGGGAATTTCCAAGACAATACCTCTCTAATAAATGAATGTTTCTTAATGATCCATATCTAAGAGTTAAAACCAGACACTGCTCTATTGCTTCCATTTGCACCTCATTTTGCCTTTGTTCTGATCAATATCCAAGAATTTCACACATGACGGTACTTTTTTTTTCACTCTCTTGGACCAATACTATTCTCATTTAAAATGGTATCAGCTAAAAGGAGGACTTCAAGACCCAAACCAACTTTCAGCCTTAACATCGCTTTTGGTTTTTGGGAATGACTGGCTCTGTCCCTACCTTTCAAAGATGTTCTATCTGTGGACTATAGTTATTAAATATTCATGAGCACACTTTATCAAGGAAATGTCAGTTCATGAATCCGGGCTTATTGTTCTTTTGGCTTAGAATGCTCTTACCTTCTTCTCTCCCTGGAAAAAAAGTCAAAGGCCAATTCAAACATTTCTCTGCAACATCCCCTTCATTGATTAAAGGCTCTTTCCTCTGTACTCCGATAATATTTTGAATTATATATCATACTGCACCTTACCAACAACTGTAGGATGCATCTAAATTAACTCTTAGAAGAAAACTTAGGGAGGAGTTAAGATGGCGGAGGAGTAGGAGACACCGTTTTCAGCCGGTCCTCCGAGTCGAGCTGGATAGGTACCAGACCAGCCTAAACAACCACGGAACCAGCCTGAGACGTAGGAAGATGCATCTGGATCTCTACAAATGAACATCTCCAGCGCTGAGTATTGAGGTACGAGGCGGGGAGCCATGAAACCGTGCACGGATATCGGAAGATAAACAGAAGGGGGAGGGAGCCGCCGCGTTCGGGCGCCGGGAAGCGGTAGCCACTTGCACGGGAGAGCGGGCGGGGCTCGCGGACGGCACCCGCAAAACAGCAGACTGAGACCGTGAGCCGGGTGCGCGCGCCACCAGGCATCTCGCGGAACCCCGGAATCCCGGTGCGCTCACTGGATCCAGACTGAGACCGGGAGCTTCCGGAGCGCGCGCGGGGCGGCTGGCGGCGTTAGAAACACAAAGGACAGAGACGCGCCGGCACTGGAAGTGAGGGCTGGGACGCCGGGTGTGGGGCGCACATCCCGGGACGCTGCAGGGTTGAGCAGCACCAACAGAAACAGAGTTAAAGTGGCCAGAACATTAGTAGAGAACGGGCCGCAATCCCTCTGTTCTGTGACAGAGGCTGAAATTTGGCCGCTGCTGCTCTGACTCTCAGAAGAGGCACAGCAAACCGCCAGTAAAAGCCGCCAGAGAACAAAAGCCTGGAAATACCGGCTCAGGGAGTGCCCATCCCCATCCCCCCTCGCAGGGGACGCCGAGACTCTACCCAAACAGGGCTGCCTGAGTATCGGCGCGGCAGGCCCCTCCCCCAGAAGGCAGGCTGAAAAATCAAGAAGCCCACAACCCGGGCGCCTGGGTGGCGCAGTCATGGAGCACCTGCCTTCGGCTTAGGGCGTGATCCCGGCGTTCCGGAAAGGAGTCCCTCATCGGGCTCCTCCGCTGGGAGCCTGCTTCTTCCTCTCCCACTCCCCCGCTTCTATTCCCTCTCTCGCTGGTTGGCTGCCACATAAATAAATAAATAAAATCTTTAAAGAAGAAGCCCACATTCCTAAGATCCCTATAAAACAAGGGGCACGGCCTGGGACCCAGTCAATAATTTGGGCTCTGGAAACCCCGCAACCTCTCTTCATCAGAATGACAAGAAGGAGAAGCCCCCCCCAGCAAAGAAAAGACAGTGATTCTGTGGCCTCTGCCACAGAAATAATGGATATGGATGTAACCAAATTATCAGAAATGGAATTCAGAGTAACGATGGTCAAAATGATGAGTAGAATTGAAAAAACTATTAACGAAAAGGTTACTGAGAATATAGAATCCCTGAGGACAGAAATGAGAGCGAATCTGACAGAAATTAAAAATTCTATGAGCCAAATGCAGGCAAAACTAGAGGCTCTGACGGCCAGGGTCGCAGAAGCAGAGGAACGGGTTAGTGAATTGGAGGATGGGTTAATAGAGGAAAAAATGAAAATAGAAGATGGTCTTAAAAAAATCCACGCCCACGAATGTAGGTTACGGGAGATTACTGACTCAATGAAACGATCCAATGTTAGAATCATTGGCATCCCCGAGGGGGTGGAGAAAAACAGAGGTCTAGAAGAGATATTTGAACAAATTGTAGCTGAAAACTTCCCTAATCTAGCAAGGGAAACAAACATTCGTGTCCAAGAGGCAGAGAGGACCCCTCCCAAGCTCAACCATGACAAACCTACGCCACGTCACGTCATAGTGCAATTCGCAAATATTAGATGCAAGGATACAGTATTGAAAGCGGCCAGGGCAAAGAAATTTCTCACGTACCAAGGCAAAAGCATCAGAATTACGTCAGACCTGTCTACACAGAGCTGGAATGAGAGAAAGGGTTGGGGGAGCATATTTAAAGCTCTTTCAGAGAAAAACATGCAGCCAAGGATCCTTTATCCAGCAAGGCTCTCATTCAGAATTGATGGAGAAATAAAGACATTTCAGAATCGCCAGTCACTAACCAATTTTGTAACCACGAAACCAGCCCTACAGGAGATATTACGGGGGGTTCTATAAAAGTAAAAAGGCCCCAAGAGTGATACAGAACAGAAAGTCACAGCCAATACAAACAAAGACTTTACTGGCAACATGGCAACATTAAAATCATATCTCTCAGTAATCAGTCTTAATGTAAATGGTTTGAACCATCCCATAAAGCGCCACAGGGTTGCAGATTGGATAAAAAGAAATGACCCATCCATTTGCTGTCTACAAGAGACTCATTTCAAACCCAAAGATGCATTCAGACTGAGAGTAAGGGGATGGAGTACCATCTTTCACGCAAATGGACCTCAAAAAAAAGCTGGGGTAGCAATTCTCATATCAGATAAATTGGATTTTAAACTACAGACTATAGTTAGAGATGCAGAAGGGCACTATATTATTCTTAAGGGAAGTATTCAACAAGTGGATATGACAATTATAAATATATATGCCCCCAACAGGGGAGCAGCAAGATACACAAGCCAACTCTTAACCAGAATAAAGAGACATATAAATAAAAATACATTAATAGTAGGGGACCTCAACACTCCACTATCAGAAATAGACAGAACACCCTGGCAAAAACTAAGCAAAGAATCAAAGGCTTTGAATGCCATACTCGACGAGTTGGACCTCATAGATATATATAGAACACTACACCCCAGAACCAAAGAATACTCATTCTATTCTAATGCCCATGGAACATTCTCAAGAATAGACCATGTTCTGGGACACAAAACAGGTCTCAGCCGATACCAAAAGATTGAAATTATCCCCTGCATATTCTCAGACCACAACGCTCTGAAATTGGAACTCAACCACAAGGAAAAATTTGGAAGAAACTCAAACACTTGGAGACTAAGAACCATCCTGCTCAGGAATGACTCGATAAACCAGGAAATCAAAAATCAAATTAAACAATTTATGGAGACCAATGAGAATAAAAATACAACAGTCCAAAACCTATGGGATACTGCAAAGGCAGTCCTAAGGGGGAAATACATAGCCATCCAAGCCTCACTCAAAAGAATAGAAAAATCTAAAATGCAGTTTTTATATTCTCACCTCAAGAAGCTGGAACAGCAACAGAGGGACAGGCCTAATCCACGCACGAGGAAGCAGTTGACCAAAATTAGAGCTGAAATCAATCAAGCAGAAACCAGAAGTACAGTAGAGCAGATCAACAGGACTAGAAGCTGGTTCTTTGAGAGAATCAATAAAATTGACAGACCACTGGCAAGACTTATCCAAAAGAAAAGAGAAAGGACCCAGATTATTAAAATTATGAATGAAAAAGGAGAGGTCACGACGAGCACCATTGAAATTGGAAGGATTATTAGAAATTTTTATCAACAGCTATATGCCAATAAACTAAGCAATCTGGAAGAGATGGAATCCTTCCTGGAAACCTATAAACTACCAAGATTGAAACCGGAAGAAACTGATTCCTTAAACAGGCCAATTAATTATGAAGAAATTGAGTCAGTGATAAACAACCTTCCAAATAACAAAACTCCAGGCCCGGACGGTTTTCCTGGGGAATTCTACCAAACATTCAAAGAAGAAATAATACCTATTCTCCTAAAGCTATTTCAAAAAATAGAAACAGAAGGAAAGCTACCAAACTCATTCTATGAGGCCAATATTACCTTGATCCCCAAACCAGGCAAAGACCCCATCAAAAAGGAGAATTACAGACCGATTTCCCTAATGAATATGGACGCCAAAATCCTCAACAAGATACTTGCTAATAGAATCCAACAGTACATTAAAAGGATTATCCATCACGATCAAGTGGGATTCATACCTGGGATGCAAGCGTGGTTCAATATTCGCAAATCAATCAGCGTGATACATCATATCAACAAGAAAAGACTCAGGAACCATATGATCCTCTCAATCGATGCCGAAAAAGCATTTGACAAAATACAGCATCCTTTCCTGATTAAAACCCTTCAGAGTGTAGGAATAGAAGGTACATTTCTCAATCTCATAAAAGCCATCTATGAAAAGCCTACTGCAAATATTATTCTCAATGGGGAAAAGCTGGAAGCCTTTCCCTTAAGATCAGGAACTCGACAAGGATGCCCACTCTCGCCACTATTATTCAACATAGTACTAGAAGTCCTTGCAACAGCAATCAGACGACAAAAAGGGATCAAAGGTATTCAAATTGGCAAAGAAGAAGTCAAAATGTCTCTCTTTGCAGATGACATGATACTCTATATGGAAAACCCAAAAGAAGCCACTCCCAAACTATTAGAAGTTATAGAGCAATTCAGTAACGTGGCAGGATACAAAATAAATGCTCAGAAATCAGTTGCATTTCTATACACGAATAACGAGACCGAAGAAAGAGAAATTAGGGAATCCATCCCATTTACAATAGCACCAAAAACCATACGTTACCTTGGAATTAACTTAACCAGAGACGTAAAGGACCTATATTCTAGAAACTATAAATCACTCTTAAAAGACATTGAGGAAGACATAAAAAGATGGAAAGATATTCCATGCTCATGGATCGGAAGAATTAACATAGTTAAAATGTCCATGCTACCCAGAGCAATCTACACTTTCAATGCTATCCCGATCAAAATACCAAGGACATTTTTCAAAGAACTGGAACAAACAGTCCTTAAATTTGTATGGAAACAGAAAAGGCCCCGAATCTCCAAGGAACTGTTGAAAAGGAAAAACAAAGCTGGGGGCATCACAATGCCGGATTTCGAGCTGTACTGCAAAGCTGTGATCACAAAGACAGCATGGTACTGGCACAAAAACAGACACATAGACCAATGGAACAGAATAGAGAGCCCAGAAATGGACCCTCGGCTCTTTGGGCAACTAATATTTGATAAAGCAGGAAAAAACATCCGGTGGGAAAAAGACAGTCTCTTCAATAAATGGTGCTGGGAAAATTGGACAGCTACATGCAAGAGAATGAAACTTGACCACTATCTCACACCATACACAAAAATAAACTCCAAATGGATGAAAGACCTCGATGTGAGACAGGAATCCATCAAAATTCTAGAGGAGAACATAGGCAACAACCTCTACGACATCGGCCAAAGCAACCTTTTTCATGACACATCCCCAAAGGCAAGAGAAACAAAAGATAAAATGAATTTATGGGACTTCATCAAGATTAAAAGTTTCTGCACATCCAAGGAAACAGTCAGAAAAACTAAGAGGCAGCCCACGGAATGGGAGAATATATTTGCAAATGACACTACAGATAAAGGACTGGTATCCAAGATCTACAAAGAACTTCTCAAACTCAATACACGAGAAACAAATAAACAAATCAAAAAATGGGCAGAAGATATGAACAGACACTTTTCCAATGAAGACATACAAATGGCTAACAGACACATGACAAAATGTTCAAAATCATTAGCCATCAAGGAAATTCAAATCAAAACCACACTGAGATACCACCTTACGCCAGTTAGAATGGCAAAAATAGACAAGGCAAGAAACAACAATTGTTGGAGAGGATGTGGAGAAAGGGGATCCCTCCTACATTGTTGGTGGGAATGCAAGTTGGTACAGCCACTCTGGAAAACAGTGTGGAGGTCCCTTAAAAAGTTAAAAATTGAGCTACCCTATGATCCAGCCATTGCACTACTGGGTATTTACCCCAAAGATACAGACGTAGTGAAGAGAAGGGCCATATGCACCCCAATGTTCATAGCAGCAATGTCCACAATAGCTAAATCGTGGAAGGAGCCGAGATGCCCTTCAACAGATGACTGGATTAAGAAGTTGTGGTCCATATATACAATGGAATATTACTCAGCTATCAGAAAGAACGAGTTCTCAACATTTGCTACAACATGGACAGCACTGGAGGAGATAATGCTAAGTGAAATAAGTCAAGCAGAGAAAGACAACTATCATATGATTTCTCTCATCTATGGAACATAAGAACTAGGATGATCGGTAGGGGAAGAAAGGGATAAAGAAAGGGGGGGTAATCAGAAGGGGGAATGAAACATGAGAGACTATGGACTATGAGAAACAAACTGAGGACTTCAGAGGGGAGGGGGGTGGGGGAATGGGATAGACCAGTGATGGGTAGTAAGGAGGGCACGTATTGCATGGTGCACTGGGTGTTATACACAACTAATGAATCATCGAGCCTTACATCGGAAACCGGGGATGTACTGTATGGTGACTAACATAATATAATAAAAAATCATTTAAAAAAAAAAAAGAAGAAGAAGAAAACTTAAAGCATTAAATCTATATATTAGGAAGTTTTAAGGTCTCGCATAAATTATCTAAGCTTCTACCATAAGAAACTAGAAAAGAAAGAACAAATTAAGCCTAAAGTAAGCAGAAGGAAAAAAGTAATAAGGAGTAGAAATCAACAAAATAGAATTGGGACAAATAGAGAATAGATAAACAATGAAACCAAAAGCTGATTTTTTGAAATTATTCCTAAAATTAATAGACCTCTAGTGAATATCTTCAATAAAAAAAGGAGGAAGATGCAAATTATCGTATCATGAATGAACAAGGAGACAACACTACAGATCTTATAATACTAAAGAATAATAAGGAATGTTATCAACAACTTCATGCTAATAAAATAAAAAATTTTCTGCTAATACATTCATAATTGATATGGACAAATTCCTTCAAACACAAACTACCCAACTTACTCAAAAACAATTAGACAGCTTGAAGAACCCTATATTTATTAAGGAAATTGAACTCATAATTTGTAACCTTCCAACAAAGAAACTTCCAGGCCCAGGTGGTTTCAATGGTGAATTATATGAAATATTTAAGGAAGAAATAACGCCAATTCTACACAAACTCTTCTAAAATATAGAGGAGGAGGAAAAATGTCCCAACTCATTATATAAGCCCATTTATTACCTTTATACAAACCAAGGCATAGAAATGACAAGAATAGAAAATTACAAGTCAATATCCATCATAAACAAGGATGGACTGTTTTATACATACCTTTTAGAACAATGTATTCTGAGTGTGCTTCAAGTAAAAAAATGTTCTTGTTGAAAAAAAACAACTTTAACTGCAGGTACTTGTTTAAAATAAAGCATATCAGAGGGGAGGTGGGCAGGGAGATGGGTGAAATAGGTGAAGGGGATTAAGAGTAACTTACAATGATGAGCACTGAGTAATGCATAGAATTGTTGGATCACTATATTGTACACCTGAAACTAACATAACATTGTATGTTATCTATACTGGAATTTAAAAAAATAATAATAAATTAAATTAAAAATTAAAATTAAAAAAAAAGAGCCTTAGAACAAAAACAGACCCCAGCCTTTTAGCATCTGAAGAGGGAACATTTTAATAAAGACACCTGAGGATACTGTAAGCAACAAGGACATTAGATAAATAACTGAAATGTACTGGCTAAGAATCTTGTGGAGTAAAATAAAGTTGGTGATCAATAAAGCTGCTCCAAGAAGAAAAAACAATCCTTAACAAAATATTAGCATATTGAATCCAGCAATATATAAAAAGGATAATAAATCATAGCTAAGGGTATTTTAACCCAGGAATGCAAGAATGTTTAGCTTTTGGAAATCAGTCAATATAACTCACCAATCTAAAAAATGAAAAAAGAAAAACTATATGATAATCTCAATAGATGCAGAAAAAAGCTTTCCTAATCAACCATTTTCATTCAACTTTGTAGTGGAATTCCTAGCCAGTACAATAAGGTAAGTAAAACAAATAAAAGGCACCCAAATAGGAAAGGAAGAAGTATAATTGTCTTCACTTAAAGATAACTTCATTTTCTATGTAAAAAAAAATATTTAGGAACCTACAGAGTTGCAGAATATAAGGTCAATTGCATTTCACATACTAGCTACAAATAGAAATAGAAAAAAATGCTATCTATGGCATCAAAAAAATGAAATATTCAGGAAAGCTGGCAAAATGTCTATAAATACATAAAACTATAAAATGTTATTGAGATATTAGTATAAATAAAGAAGACCTAACTAACTAGAGAGGTTCACAGGTTGGAAGATTCAATATTGCTAAGATGTCAAGAGCATAAGTCCTCAATACAAACAAATTTCAAGCATCCACTGTATCATGTCTGTTAATATCCCATTAGTCAAAGAGAGTTACGTGGTCAAGTCTAACATCAATGAAGTGAGAATATCTTCTACTCCTATGAAGATGAGGGGGAGGAATATAGTTCTGAAGCCACTGAACATTAGTGATATTAGTATCCCTAGGATTTAACATAATACACGAGAAATGGTTGTTGAATAATAATTAAATAAATGTCTTTTTAGAAGAGTATGCCAAAAGCACCTTATGCTTTGATTTGGAAGGATTCTTGTTTCCCAAATCATAACTAGAGTGTTACAGCCTTACCCTCACCGTGGACATCTCTTAGACTCTGCCATTACTATAGTCTCACTCTGGTTCCAAAAGGAGTTATGGTAGGAGCTGAATGGCTACACCAAAATACATCATTATTGCAAGGAGTAGAAAAATTGCTATTTGTTTCCTGTTTTCTGTAGAGTTGAGGTGTAATGATTGGGTTGAACACGCCTAAGAATAGAAAATAACCTTAATTAATTATTGTCCCATAACTTCCCTTACATACCTGTTCTATAGAGTTCATTCATCCGGTCCCTTTGGATGAAATTTAGAATCACCCCATTGCCATGCCTTATCATGCTTAGATAATAAAATGTTCTCTACTTCCTCCAGTTCGGTACAAATTCTAAACTTCACGTGAAGTTTTAATTTCTATTTGCCCATCTTGGACCTACTGAAGTCAGCAAAGGAAAGGCTGCAGGGGCAAAAAGATGACTATGGTGTTTCTTCTCTATTTTCCCCAAACTAGAGCTTTTTAACTCCTTCCCAACTCACAGTCCCTTCAAGGTTAAGAGAGGTATCATTTGGGAGGAAGTGAGAAGACAGAGATCTTACCTGGCTGGTACTATGCTGAGTTAGTGTCAAGAACGATGGAAGTTCTGAGATGTTATCCTACTTGCAAGCCTACGAGCTGGCCTACCACAGTTTCATGGGTGCTGCCAGAAAACACAAGAGACTCCTGGGTCAGAAATGAAGGACTTTTCTCCTCACAATCCAGTAAACAGCATGAACTTGGTATTTATCAGTTTTCCCGCACCCTGAACCCTGAGAGGGTAATGCAAAGTGGCCTGGGTGGGTGCTCACAGGCAATGGCTTTGTGTCACAGCTCAAGAACCCTAAGCTTAGGAAATACCAGTGTTTGGGGGTTTTTTTATTATTATTATATTATGTTAGTCACCATATAGTACATCCCTGGTTTCTGATGTAAAGTTCGATGATTCATTAGTTGCATATAACACCCAGTGTACCATGCAATACGTGCCCTCCTTACTACCCATCACCAATCTATCCCATTCCCCCACCCCACCCCTGAAGCCCTCAGTTTGTTTCTCAGAGTCCATAGTCTCTCATGTTTCATTCCCCCTTCTGATTACCCCCCTTCTTCATCCCTTTCTTCCCCTACCAGTCTTCCTAGTTCTTATGTTCCATAGATGAGAGAAATCATATGAAAATTGCCTTTCTCTGCTTGACTTATTTCACTTAGCATTATCTCCTCCAGTGCCGTCCATGTTGCAGCAAATGTTGAGAAATCGTTCTTTCTGATAGCTGAGTAATATTCCATTGTATATATGGACCACAACGTCTTAATCCAGTCATCTGTTGAAGGGCATCTCGGCTCCTGCCACGATTTAGCTATTGGGGTGCATATGGCCCTTCTCTTCACTATGTCTGTATCTTTGGGGTAAATACCCAGTAGTGCAATGGCTGGATCATAGGGTAGCTCAATTTTTAACTTTTTAAGGGACCTCCACACTGTTTTCCAGAGTGGCTGTACCAACTTGCATTCCCACCAACAATGTAGGAGGGATCCCCTTTCTCCACATCCTCTCCAACAATTGTTGTTTCTTGCCTTGTCTATTTTTGCCATTCTAACTGGTGTAAGGTGGTATCTCAGTGTGGTTTTGATTTGAATTTCCCTGATGGCTAATGATTTTGAACATTTTGTCATGTGTCTGTTAGCCATTTGTATGTCTTCATTGGAAAAGTGTCTGTTCATATCTTCTGCCCATTTTATGATTTGTTTATTTGTTTCTCATGTATTGAGTTTGAGAAGTTCTTTGTAAATCTTGGATACCAGTCTTTCATCTGTAGTATCATTTGCAAATATCTTCTCCCATTCCGTGGGCTGCCTCTTGATTTTTTTTACTAGGAAGCACCAGTGTTTTATAACAGGCTGCAAGCACATCTGACCAATGTTTGTCCCAGAAGAGGACATCTTCTTTACCATACCCGCCATCAAACAAATCTGCTTCCTGCTCTCACTACTATCTTCTGTGTTGTAGAGATTTTGTCTGTTGTATTAATTTCTGAATCCCAGGGCCTAAAATAGTGTCTAGCTCAATAACATCTAAGAATAGGGGAATAAAATTTGGGGAGGATGGATGTGAAGGGGGCCGTGAAGTGTCTGGAATCAAGCTAGGACGGGGCTGCAGGAAGCAAGTCCACCGGGTCCGGCTACCGAGCCCCGCCTTCCCATTCCCAAATGTTCCAACACTTTGTGTCCTCTGGTTGCAGGAAAGCCCCCTTAAGCTCTGCTCCATATCGTACAGAATATACACGATACATTCCTCCAGCTTTTCATTACTCCCCAGCACAGACCATGGCCCTCCATCCACCAGTTTTCTGCTCTGGGCTGCTCTGCTCTGTGATGTAATGTTCCCCTCAGGTAATTAGCCAGTTGGAATCAACCCTGCCAGCTGCCTCAGTGAGGCTTAAATATTCTAGAGATCAACTAAACAAAGAAGAAGCTGTTCTCCAATAAATATTTGTTGAAGAGATTAATTAAAAAACGACTTTCTGTAGCCAGATCATTACATCACGTCCCCGTGCATTTTCTGCACTTAGGAAACCCACCCCAACCCTTCTAGGGAAGAAGGAAACTGTCTAATCATCTCAGGCTAACGAAGGGTACTTTGCAATTGTCTTAATATACGCCAGATATTACATGCAACCGTGTGGGATAGCAAGCTCCGCAAAATGAAAAATGTAACGGAATGCTCAAGTCAGAGACGAAAACGGTTCTCTTCGTTCCAAAGAGTTACTTAATTTCTAATCAAGTCTAAAACTTTGACCAACCCAACAATCTGCAGCTTGAGCACCACACAGAAAATACTGGATCCAATTCTGTTTGGAGCAGTCAGCATGAAATGTAATGAAATTCAAAATAGACAGGATACACATGCTCCAGAGGGAAGTCATTAATACCCATGAATAATGATAAAGCAAAATACCATCTGCCAGGATAATGTGGCAAATCTTTTTAAAATTCCAATTAGCCTTTAAACCAGAAACAGGGAGCAAATATGCTCCCCTTGCCATGTGAAACCACGTGTCCTTGGTACCTCCATCGCTCTATGTAGACTAAAACGGGGGTAATGGAAACATTCCCCACAGAGGAAGAGATTTTGGAGCATGCGTTCATTATTCTTTAGGGCACGGGTACTATTTATGTAGCTGGGTGGAACAGAACATTATAATCTGCTAATGAAGGCCACATATCTATTTTCACATGTATTTAATTGTGGGGCTAAAAAATTGTGTCTGTTATAAACACAGTATATTAATTTTGCTGTTAACAACGTGGTTGGGTTTAATCCTTCCATGTATTTGGAGTCAGAGATAATGAAGCATTTCCATCACCATTATGTGGGGGGAAATTGCCTAGTTTATGATGGATTCAGACATTCTATGTCATTTTCCTGAGCTGCATTTTATGAAGCATATAACTATTAGAATCGTAATATTCATTATTAGAGCTGTTGTATTATAGCCCCAAATGAAATTATTATAAACGTTGGAAGTACTTCCACAGGCCAACTAGTCCATCACTTATCTTTTGAAGTATCTCAAGAAGCAAAGCAATCTACTTCTGAACACTAACATTTTCTCGGTATCTCTCGTTTTCCCATGATCTGGTGTGGTGTATACAGCACTGGGATTAGTGTACTTGGAATTTCTAGCCCTGGTGCTCTCGTGACTCAGCTGTATGGTGTTTAGAAGTCACTGGGTTTCCTCATCTATAAAATGTCTTCCCTGCCTCAAAAGAATCAGAAGTAAATGTGAAAAGGATCTTTAGAGTTTTAAAACCCTCCGATAGTGGTAACTGGGTGACGGGCATTAAGGGGGGCACGTGGTGTCATGAGCGCTGGGTGTTACACACAACTGATGAATCATTGAGCACTACATCTGAAACTAATCATGTACTATATGTGACCTAATTGAATTTAAATTAAAAGAAGAAATCCTCCGATAGTAAAAGTCATTTTTTTCGTCATGAGGAGATGAAGTGGGCCGCACCGTCTGCATTGTATTAAGAGGCAGAACTATACATTAAAAAGAACAGAAAGATCGCTGCAGGCTTAGCGCCTCGTGTGGATGCTACATCAGGCAGCTCGTTTCATCAGTAGGATTATTGTTCCCAAAGTTCCGTCTCCTTCTTGGGGCTGGAACAGAAGCAGAGCCAATCAATACCCAGCCTACAGAGCCTACGGTCTGAGTCTTCCAACTTAACTCCAAAGAGGTGAACTTTGATCTGCACGCGAATCCAGTATAGGTAATAAGGAGTTATGTTGGAACATTCCAATTACTAATAACAAGCCATTTCCATCATCCAGAAATTGAAAATAATTGTATAATTTTTGTTTTTTAAATCCTAAAGTCATTTGATTCGACACGCTTCAGAACACAAAAACCAACATCCTCCCAACACGTACCACATCCCAGTGAGCAATGAGACACGGAGGAAACCCTAGAAAACTATGGTTCCTAAAGTAATCTGCACAGCAGGTGATTCGAAAATTTATAATCCTAACGGGAAGACTTGGGCTCCACAGCAACGTATTTCTGCACACCCTTTGGCCTAGCCATTTCCTTCCTAGGATTCTGTCCTAACGAAACACTACTATGTGGGAGCAAGGATGTGTGTGCAGAGCTTCGTGAAGTCATTCCAAGAGCAAAGCATGGGAACCGGAAATGCCCCTCGATTCTGGTGCACTCACATACTGTGAAACTGTACGCTCTTAAAACATGCGGGAGGTCTATCTATAGGTACTTCTCACAGAGATCTCTACAACACCGCACTGGAAGAGAAAAGCAGCAACTCTGATACCGCTGTGTCAGTACAAGTTCATCGATCGTCACAAAGGCGCCACTCTGGGAGATGCTGATGACGGGGGAGGCGGGGGAAGAGGGGAAACCTCTGTACCTTCTGTTCAGTCTTGCTGTGAACCTGAAACTGCTCTCGAAAATAATGTCTAGGTTACAAAAATGGGGGGGAGCACTTTACCAAGTAATATGGAGGTGCCTGGGTGGCTCAGTTGGTTAAGCATCTGACTCTTGGTTTCAGCACAGGTCATCATCTCAGGGTCGTGGGATCGAGCCCGGCGTCACGCTCTGTGCCGCTCAGCGAGGAGTCGCTGGAGATTCTCTCCCTCTCCCTCTCCCCCCTCCCCCACTCATGTGCGCATGCTCTCACACTCTCAAAAATAAAAATAATCTTAAAAAAAAAGAAGTAAACCCCATTTAGGTAAAATATGAAGCAAAAATAGAGATGTATACATATGCATAGAAACAGATGCATGGAAAGGGAACTGGGAAGACAGATGTATCTGCCTCTGGGGACCAGCACAGAGACAGGGAAGACGACAGAATGAAAAAAGTCTGTAATCTTTTCTATTACATACATGTACAATATTTGAATGTTGTAGACGGTAACTTCTGTCCTGTACTCCTTCTGCAGGGGAGAAAAATACCATGCAATACACTGCTATTGAAACAAACAAACAGTAGGCTTGAAGATGAGACAAGTGCCCGTCATCTTTAAATCAGACCCTGGGTCTGAAAACTACCTAGCTCAAATACTGTTTAAATCCTAAATTTCCTCCTGGTTTCATCGAAAGCATAATAGGAGTCCTACTGAAATGTTGCTACCAAAGCAAATTGAACGGGATGGCATTAATTTATGTGATTTGGCTAAAAACAAAAATGCTGGAACCTTAGCATAACTTTAAATTATATATATCATTTATTGAAATATAAAGATCTTCATTTACACATTTTAAAACAAAAACACGAATGGGGCATTTTGTAATACATTTTTTTTTTTTTATCAGTAGACCCTACCTATTGAGTTACTTCTCACACATTCGCCACACCACTGTTTTGGAAACACTTAACGTATTTTTTCTCTTTATTTTTCTAAAATATAAATTTTGGACATTCAAAAGTGCAACAGTCAATGTGCCTGTGGGGAATATCACAGTCAAAAAATACAAACAAAGGCAGTGATACAGCTTGTCATAAATGTTTTGGCAGTATTCTCCGAGTCTATATAGAAATACATATATACATATCGATGTATAACATCGTTTTATCTCACGTCCCTCTTCACAAATATAGGACCATTTGTACAGATTGGCAGACCACATTTTAAGGACATCATCGATCATTTAAAAAAGTCACAATTGTGTTTCTCAGGCCAGCTTTGATTGTCTTCATAAAAATAGAAAGCAGGAAGGATTGGCAAATTTTCATCTGGGGACTTTGCAGGAGGCCAAAAAGGAAACAAATCTGTGATACACTGAAAACACTGTAAAATTTTAAAAATGCAGTCACACACGAACTCAGGTGGGAGTAACTCATTAGGACTGGAACCTGCTTGTCTGAGAATTTTCATCCAGCCTCATGGCGTCACAGGAAACTCAAAGGAACATCAAAATGCAAAAGCACCGACAAAAGAAGGCTGTACAAGAGGCAGTGAGCGATAAACAGAATGCTTGAGCTGTGATTCTAGAAACACGAATGTATTTCAAGTCTAATTGGCTCTACAGAACCTAGTCAGATTTTCTTTTTTAATTGGCCAATCTGGCTCAGTCTTCACACTTCGTAAGAGCAAGGTGGAGGAGGAAGTCGGGCTTGCACTGAGACTGCGCCAGCGGGTCGTCAAGGACCGGGTGACCGCGGCTGCATCGTCCAACTCAGCACCTGCAGGAGCGCACAGTGACTGCAGTCGTCACAGCCCAGGTTTCTTTCAGCCATGAAATGGTATCGCAAAGAATGTCAATGAACCCGCACCGATCAATTTGACAGTTTGGATGTATGTGACAATTTGTCCTGCCGGCTCACCCCAAAAATTCAGCAAAACTCAAAAAAAAATTTTTTTTCACCAAAATATTGACCTGGTTACACAGAGACTCGGGCCACTGAATTGCGTCATTTTCGTACGTGCCATGGGGGCGAGTCCAGCTGCCCCATGCAGTGGGAAGCAGTGTCTCGACTTTTAGAAGACCTGCCAAACCAAGATGTAGTGCTCTCAGCCTCAGCTGAGACAAAGTTAAACGAAGGGTAGCCATGGCTAGACACAGGGCATTTAGTGTCCCTGACCCAAAGCGAAGGATTTCAATAGTAGGCTTCCTGCACGGGTGACTTCATTGATTTCCAATGATCTGTTTCCCACGGCAACTTCCTGTAACCTAAGCTGGTGTTTCCCAAGCCTGGCTCATCAAAACAGCCAGGGAGTCTATAAAAATACAGGTTCCTGCTCCTGGCCAGACTCAGTAATTCAGAAGCTCTGGGGTGGGGGCCTAGAATTTGGTGATCCTGGCTGCGATTACTTTTGGGAAGGAAGGATCCAGGCTGACGCACACACAGCCTTCACTGAACGATGCCCGTATGTTCTCACAGTTTCAAACTATTTCTCTGTGGGGTAGGAGATGAAGGAAAGGGGGCCACAGTCAAGGCCTCCTTCTGACTCTTCCAGGGTTCGTAAAATTTTAAAAATATAGATGTTGGGATACACCAGGCATGAAAATGACCTCTGCAAATTCAGTCTTTTTAGCGATGACTGTATTTTCCATTGGGTAATAACACGAGAAGTCATGTTAGGCATAGACTTATGCCTTTCTACTAAGAACATTTACGATTTAGGGGTTTTGTTTCTTCAAATCCCATCACTTCAGAGGGCAGTTACGTGTTTTTAGTACAACGGATTGGGGAACCTATTCAGTACACAGTTAAAAACACTGACTTTCTGGAAGATGCTACTTTCACTTTGTTCTCTATGTTCAACTAAATTTAATCACTAAAGCTATTATCATATTTTCTAGAGAAATATCGGTTATTTGATATAAATGTCAAAAACTGTCAAACTTGTCGCCTACTTAGTAAGATTTTTTTTTTAATTGTGCTTTCTCTGTAGGGAAAACGTGTTACACATTACACATTTAGCATTACTGGTAACAGTAGTATTATAAACGTAGACTACAATAGGAAAATGAGTTGGCGGGCTTCTAAATGACCCAAATCTAGTAAACAAGATTGGTTAATTATTATTCTTTATCTCTTTAACACTACAAAAAGTAAAATGCTATAGAACCAGTACCTTTTAAGGTCTGAAAGTGGTTTTGCATGTACTTCATAGAGGAGCTCAACAGCAGCTGATCCAGGTTTCAAGCAGGAAGTACATGGATGGGATGAGTGGTCTCTTCCGAAGTCCAGAGAAGACAGTTCATACGAACTCTAAACACGGCCTCAGTTAGACCTATTTACATAATTACAATGCTGGAGTTTTCTCGCTATCAAAGTTGTGTATGTTGGAATCTCACCAATGCCCTTGACACACAGCGTTCACCTTCCGTGGCCTATCTATCGCTTCCTTGTCCCTCCATCTCCAAACTTCACGTGCCGCCGAGATGCTACTGCAGCTTTGCCAAGAGGCATCGCTGACATAGTTCATTTCGAAATCCCCCATTCATCCATCATGAGCAGGCTCCCTGAGGCCCTTGGCTGGGAACTTCTCTTTACACCTCACCCAAGTCTCCTCCCAAACTTTTGCATTGCAATAAAGTGGTTTTCTTAAAGGGATCCAAGGTGGCTCTAGGAGTGGAAGGTACCCCCCGAATCTGCCAGTCACAGGAAGCTGTCCTCTACCAGGTCTGAGGAGTCTATGCCAATGTCGTCCATCATGTCGATGTCCTCGATGGTCTCGTCCTCTCTCTTGATGAAGGTGGAGCTGCTCGAACCTGTCTCGATAGCACTCTCTTCTGAGGTCTGCGAGCTGGAGGAGAGAGAGGACAGGAAAGGCTAAGCCCAGGTACAGACCCATGAGACTGTGGCTGGGTGGCTAGGATGGCCCCCCAAAGGCAAAGGAGCTCTTCCTGTGAGTCCTTTGGCATTCAACCTCAGGCCACCCAATCGGGCAGGATTCTGCCGCCAAGCCAGGTGGCTACTCGTCAGGCATCACACCAAGGTGGGCCCCGTCCAACACCGAGATCTGCAGGTCATCTCCACGCTTCAGCTTTCCTTCTCTTCCGTCGAATCTTTTTTTTTTTCTTAAAGATTTTATTTATTTGTCAGAGAGAGCGAGCACAAGCAGGGGGAGCGGCAGGCAGAGGAAGAATAGGCTCCCTGCTGAGCGGGTAGCCCGATGCAGGACTCGATCCCAGGATCCTGGGATCAAGACCTGAGCTGAAGGCAGACACTTAACCGACGAGCCACCCAGGCGCCCGTCTTCTGTCAGATCTTCCAGCAGAGTTGCTAACAAGCTGTGACCATTTCTAGCCTCCCTACTCAGTCCTAGTAGAAAAGCTAGCAAGCAGTGCCTGATCAGAAGACCACAGGGAAGGAAAAGCACAGAGGAATGAAATCAGCTGCCAACTACAGCCGGGCCGGTCACTTGCTGTCCATGAAACCTCCCAAGTGTCCGAACAGAGCTCTCAGGATCCTTGCCCACGTTCCGGGAATGCCTTCCTCCCCCTCCCCACCCCCTCCCCGCACCGCCCCCAGCCCCAGTCTGGAAGGCCACGTGAAGGCTCTTTACCCCCCAGAGGAGCGGCTGAAGGGGAGCGTTCTAGAGTCTGGAAGCCGTAAGTCTGGAATCGTCCACCACTCAGCAGCTGTCGGAGCCACACCAGTCACTTAACCCCCTGAGCTTGTTCCCTGGTCTACAGAATGGGATGACAGTAGTGCCTGACGATATTCCTGTTTGTCGGGGCGATCAAATAAGGTAATAACCGTAAAGCACTGAGCACAGTACCTAGAACATACTACGTGCCCGATAAATATTAGCTGCTGTTATGATTATACAGGACAGTATCCTTATTGTTTGAAGATTTTAATTATCTATTTGACAGAGTGCACACACACAAGCCGGGGGGGGGGGGGGCGCGTGGCTGGGGGGGGTGCAGGGCGGAAGGGACAGAGGGAGAGGGAGAAGCAGACTCCTCACCGAGCAGGGAGCCTGATGCAGGGCTCAATCCCAGGACCCTGAGATCATGACCTGAGCCAAAGCAGACACTTAACCGACTGAGCCACTCAGGCGTCCCCAAGAGTATCCTTATTCTTAGGAGATGTTTGCTGGGTTTCAAATGTTTCGGCAAGGGAATAAAAGTATGTGTGTGTACGTGTGTGGTACATATATTTTACATATTACATGTTATTAAATATGTATTATAATTATATATTGTGTATATACATAAAATATGCATAACTATATATTCTATAGTTAGAGAAAGCAAATGTGGCGAAATGTCAACAACTACTAAAGCTAAGTGGTAGAAGCAGTCTGTCAATTTTTCTGGACATTTAAAACTTCTCATGAAAACGTTTAGGGAAGAATCTTCCCTCGTCTCCAGCCTGTCATGATGCCCTGTCTTCCTGTCTCTACACCCCTCCTGCCTCATCATTCTCCTGCCTTGGACTGCAACATGTCTGTATGGATCTCTTTGCTCTGGTTACATGCGGACAGGCCCGTCCCTTCCCACCGTGAGGCCGCAGAAGTGACACGTAAGCCGCACCGCTGGCTGGCCAGCCAGAGGAAGGAGGCTCACACACATGCTCGCCGGGCTCTCGCCCTGCCAGCTGCTTTCTTCCAAGAGGGCCAGGCTTCACTCCTCTGCCTTGCTCCCCTCCTCTCCAGGTCAGTTCCGTTTCCAAGCAGAGACCTGAGCCTGGCAGGTAGGGGCCTACGGGACACAGTCTGCTGCCATCCACCCCAAGGCCCCTGTGGCCCAGAGGGCTCTTAGAACCTGCAGGGTTACTAAACTGAGGTTTCCTTTCGCAACCCCACAGACTGGGCTCTTCCCTAGGACCGAGCGTTCGTCTCTGTCCCTAATTTGTACTCCACCCTACCCCCAACTTACACGCCGGTCCCAGAGACTTGCTGTGAACCCCAGTCCACTGGGCTGGTCTTGATCATCACGTCGTCCTGACAAGCCCTCTCCCCGCGGACCAGACAGATCCGCTTCCTGGGGCCCCGGCCAGTAGCGGGAGGCCAGAGCCAACCCCTGAATGTGGACCCCAACCCAACTAGCACGTGCAGTTATGAGACTTCTTTGGACACTGTGATTTGGACTAATGGCCCCTTCCCTGGGGGCCAGTCCTATAGTGGAGTCACCCCCACTTGCACTGACCCTCCTGGGCCTGGTGTGCTCCTCTCTGCTGGTCCATGTCACTGAAAGAAGGCAGAGGGGTGGCCATGGAGGAAGCCAACTGCACGGAGACTCAGGCCCCGATCATCCTTGCTGCTCACCAGGCTTCGCGACGGGCCTAGAGCTGATGACTGGGCTTACTTCTGATTCTGTTCCTGTGGCCCAGAGCCTTGCTCCTAATAGTTACTGAGCCAGCACCCCCAAGCCCTCTACAGCAAGCAAGGCCCAGTCTCATGCCCATTCCCCTCCCAAGGCCAAGCCTTCCGAGCCCGAGGAGAGGATTCCACAGGACCATTAAGCCTTCATAGACCCAGAGCACCCCAACTCTGGCACCCCCACTCCCATGATGAATTGTGTTAACTCCCCCCCCATGCACATGTTGAAACCCTAATCTCCATTGTGATAATATTTGGAGATAGGGCCTTTTAGGAGGTAATTAAGGTTAAATGAGGTCATTAAAGTGGGGCCCTCACCCAATAGCACTGGGGTCCTTGTAAGAGGAAGAGACACTCGCAATGTGCACACAGAGAAAGACCACATGGGGACACACTGCAAGCCAAGGAAAGGGGCCTCAGGAAAAACCAAACCTGCCAACACCTTGATCTTGGGACTTCCAGCCTCCAGAACTGTGAGAAAACAGATTTCTATTGTTTAAGCCCCCAAGCCTATGACAGTGTGTAACGGCAGCCAAGCTGACCAAGACGCGCCCCATGCTCAGCCCACCTGTCAGAGCCATGGACTCGCCTGACCTGGGGTAGTTATTTGGGACATACTTTGCACAATTCAAGAATGAAACATTATCACCCTTGCAGAAATTCTAATTATCTAAGACAACAACTATCTATCAGCTAGAATTATTCTCTCTATGTAACGGATGTGAAATTCTCCAGTGCAGCCTCACGTGTCCCCAGAAAAGTTCTGGACACCTTATTTATTTATCAATACCACTTTCTAACTTAACTTTGAAGCAAAACCCTTTTATAACTGAAATATTATTCAGAGTCCCCCACATACAAAATAACCAAAATGGATGGCAGATCTGGGGTCGATGCCACCACAGATACCCAAAGCTCGGAGAAACACTTTGCTAAAAGAATATAAACATATTTTTGAAACTGTCCTGAGCAAAGGCAAGTCAGGGCATTCTGCCCAACCTCCCCTGTTCTCATAACACATTCCAAAAACAAAAAATGCAACTATACTTTTTAAATTACCTGGTTCATACCAACAGCAAGGGATGTCACAATCATAAGGCTCCAGACTAATAATGCCATGTGCCTCTGCCTAATAACTGTAGTTAGCTAACCAAAAGATTGAGGAAAAGAGCCAAGAGCATCCTGAATAAAGAGAAAAAAAAATACTCATACGCAACTCGGACCACTATCATCACTTTCTTGCACCTCTGTTCAAGGGCTATCTATGCAAAGACAGTGGGGAACTGGACGCGGTCCCCTCATCGGGACTGTGTAAACTAACAGTGCTAGTCCTAGATGCTGGGTGTTAGCATCGTCTCGGTAATAAATTAATGGATCCAGGTGATCACCAATGACTGTTAATGTCACAGAAGGGGAGACAGCTGGACAGCATGTAGCTCCCACTGGACACACACAGCACCATCTTTGAAGCACGCTTGCCAAAAATCTAACCTGAGCCAGCTCAAGGCTCCAGACTACCAGTTTACAGCAAATACAGGAGACAAAGCATGTGGTTAAGACACACCACAGGATGCAATCAGCAACACTGTGAATGTGGGAACGTTCCAGGCAAATGCTCTGGTTTCTTCACAAATACTATGCTAAGGGGGTAAAAAGGGGCGGGACAAAGGTATAGAATCATAGTGACTAAATGCCATGTGTGACTCCTATTTGGGTCTCAATTAGAACAAAACAAATGCAAAACCATATTTATGAGAGAGTCAGAAATTTGAACACTGAATATCTGATGTTCTTGACGATTTATTGTCAATTGGTGGGGGAGGGCAAGATAATGGTATTGTGGTTATTTTTAATAACTTAGTAACTCCAGTCATTTTTTAAATAGAGCCTTTATCTTTTAAAGGCATCTAATGGAATGTTTATGGATGAAATGAGATGATGGCTAGGATTTGCTTCAGAACAATCCAAGGAGCGTAGATACGGCTGTTCGTGCAGTCTGGCCTTGAGTTCATAAATGCTCAAGTTGGGTGACAGACGAACTGACAGTTCACTATTCGACTTGGATCGGGCAGGTTAGAAATCTCCCATTATAAAAAGAAGGAACAATCAGCCAGGAGGCGCCTGGGCCTGGTTCCCAGACATTCTAACTTGTTGGTCTGGGTGAAGCGTGTGTATCAGTCTTCAAGCCTCCCCAGGAGATCTGAACTTGCAGATGGGGTTAAGATCCACTGATACAGTCGGTATCAAATAGCCCAGTCTAGCCTCTCTCTCAACTCTCCCTCCAGTCCAAGGACAGACGTAGAAAACAGCGAGAGAGACTTACAGTATCTCAAGAATCAGGGCTGCAGGGACGGTTTGGTCAAACTACCAGAGGACTCAGGTCAATGACTCCCCACCAGGGAAGCACGTCCCTGCCTGCTCTACACGTCCCCCAGCCCCACAGAGCCCACGTTAGGATCCTCTGGGAAGCATTTATAAAACGTAACGGACCCGTCGGGGGCTCTGCAGCCGGCTGCCGTGGAACAGACGCACCACCGGGCGAGCCTCACCATCAGGTGCGCTGGGGGGCCGAGGGGGGCTCTGCTGGACGCCCTACCTGTGTCTGTTCCTCTTGCCCAGGTCTTCCTCCTCAGGGACAGGGTCGATGTCGGGCAGGGGGATGATGTAGCCGCTGTCCGCGCTCAGCCTCTGCTCGTCCAGGCTGCCCTCCCAGTCCTTCAGCTTGTCTTCCTCGTTTTTGTAGGTGACGCCAATGTAGGCGTTGTCGGCGTCCACGCGCATGCGCGCCACGGCGGGGTGGTCGCTCTTCAGGAAGTCCAGGTGAATCTTTTCGTAACTCTGCGGACATTCGTTTGACACAGTTAGCCAAGTGTCACGGACCAAATTGCAGAAAGGACACGCAGAACTTACTCCCATTTAACCGCCTGTGTCTCCAAACTCCCTTACAGGTAACGGTATTTAGACGACTGAAGGAGAGTCAGATGTCAACCGTCCCCACAGATGTGGGACATGAAAAAGGGCCACCAATGACAGAGATCTCCCACCATCCTGCCAGTAAGATGTCATTCACCTAAGATACAATGAGCCCCTTCTCTGAGTCAGCAGCTAGGACTGTGTCCCCTCACCCCCCCACCCATACACCCGCTCCCTTCTCTGGGACTAGCATGGACCCTTCTGGTCCCCATTACATGGTCTCCCCAGGGCTTGGATGGGTCCCAGTAAGAGCTGGCAAGACTTCCACTGGGAGCACCATCCCTGAAACTTTCCTGATCCCTAAATGTTGGAGAAATCTAAGTCAAAACTTACGAGACCTTTGGTCTAACAAGACCCCATTTTCAACAACAGTTCCAGTCTCTTCCCACCAACACGTCTTACTTAACCCAGCCAGAACTCTTTGACTGACCTACCATCATCATCTTCTGCCTCCTCATTGCCACACTTATAGGAGTTGTAATGGGCAGTGAAATAATCGATAGACAAAAGTATTGAACTCCCAGTTCAGGACGCAACCTCCTAAGGCCGCTCCTCTTTGAGAAGGAGAAGTAACAAATACGAAGACTCTACACAGGGACTAATCCGAATCTCAGAAATTGGGTTTATTATACAACTGTGTCTGGGGTTCCTTCACAGCATCTCAGCAGAAAGTTGTTTTATTCATTAACATATCCTGCTTGGTTCCACGAAATGACATTTGTTCCTTTGAACAATGCTTCCTATTCCACAGAAAACCAGCTGGAGCCACAGATAACAGCCGAGGTTGTTCCTTCCAGTCAGCTGGTAAAAGCCAATTTCACATGGATTTAAGTGCATCCAAATCAGCGATGTAATGGCCGTGGGCGCCTGGAGACTTCTAGCTGCACAGTAGCTTCGGATACGCAAACATCTGGAGAATAAAGTGCTTACCGGTGTTGCACACTTCAGAGGAAAGGGGAGCCCTGCACAATGGGGAGGGTTTCAGACATCACTGCTACCAGGGGCCTGGGGAGCACTCCAGGAAACCCAGGCCACTGGATCAAGCGATCTTTTTCCTCCTCTGAAAATGTTCCTTTGAAACAGTGTTGAACGGTGCTGCTCGCTCGCAGAACTACCAGCTACTGACGTCTTCCCTTTGCCCATTCCTACCCACCCATCTTTGAGGGGCCCAGACAAACCTTCTTATACTGTCCGGGCAGCAGGTTCTCCACAATCTCACTCAGGTGGTAGAAGGAGGGTCTCTTCTCCGGCTCACTGTGCCAGCATTTCACCATGATCTCGTAGCTGTGGGAGCACAGAACTCAGAGTGGGCACAGCAAGGAGTGTCAGGACACCCCCCACAACCCACAGACCCACTGGGCATGAACACAAGGCCCACGAGATGGGGAGGGGGCTCACACTTCACTGGTGGCGTGGTCAGGCTTGGCCATCCGGTACCCACTCTTAATCTTATTGTAGAAAGTAGAATCCACCATCATGCCGGGGTAGGGTGTGCCGCCTGAAAACCAAGGGAAACCACCAGGATTAACCTGCGGGTGGGACACTGCTGGAACTCTCAGGGTGTCACAGAACCTAAAGAAAACATCTGGGGATCCCCACTTGAAGTTCAGGTTCTTTCAAGGAAATTAAGTGTTACCATCTCCTTCACTTCACAGGCTTCCCCAAATCTTAAATAGAACCAGGACTTCCCCCCAATTTTAAATGGAACCACGACTTAATGTTGGTCAAGTCCAGACACCCAAGGCAAAAATTCTGCATCTTTTGAAAAAGCACAAAAGCGTTTTTCAATGCATCTGACTACTGGTTCTACATACACAAAGCAAAATAGAAAAGCAAGAGAAATTGAGCCATTGAAGGCAAAAAAAAAAATCATTTTCACCAAAAATGTTCAAATAACTAGAGCAAAAGTCGAAGTCAGGGCTTGGAATATCTAGTTAATTCTCTACTTTTAATAGACTATGAGACTCAGTCAAGCTACAGCCTGGGATGGCCCACAGTGACATCCAATCAGGGAGAACTGGGGTCGAAAAAGGAGACGGGGCAGGGAAGAAATTCTTTCCTACCACATTAAGATACCAGAATTCAGGAAACATTTCACTGTGTATAGCCAAAGCCAGATAAAGCTTAGTTTCCTCGCTAAACCTTCCAAAACTATGGCAGGCCTCCCTTCTCCTTCCTCTCCCATTACCGGTTTACATCGGCAGCACACAGTTCATTGCTACATGGAAGTCTTACCTCTCCAGATGAACTAAGGTCAGGGTCGTGAATCACTCCTCCCTACGCCCCCAGGGCCCTTGCCTGGCAGCACGGGGTACCTGTATCATTTGGGACCTAGTGACTGACTCCCTGGACGACCAGGAGGTTCCTCTCCTCCTCCAGAGCGAGGACCAGGAAGGCAAGTCACGCCCCTTCCCCCGCTGTACCATTTTCCACCTGAGCATGGATCGCCATGAAGCCACGGACAGGCAACTCTCCACTCGTGAACCTACGGAACTCCAAGCCCCAGGTGCAAAGCAGCTGGGGAGTGGGTGTCCTCGGGAACACTTCCAGTGGGAGAGTCACTCTAGCACAGCCCAGAGGAGAGGAGGAGCACAGGCCAGAGGTGAGGGCGCAGCCCCCCAAGACTCCCGGCTCCATCCAAGGGGGCATACAGCAGACATCGCAAGTGCACAGGGCGTGACGTCAATCAGCTGCCGTACACCTGACTCACAGCAGGTAGCTTAACACCGTTTACACCCCAGGGCTTGGAAAACAGTGCTTCCCTTCCAGTGCTGCTGCAAAACCACCCCAACGAGCGGAGACGTCAAGCCCGTACCGAGGGAAAAGATCTCCCAGAGCAGAATGCCGTAAGACCAGACGTCACTCAGTGTGGTGTAGAGGTTGTCGAAGATGCTCTCAGGGGCCATCCACTTCACAGGGAGAAAGGTCTGCATGGAGAGAGGGAGGAAATTCAACCCAGCATACCCCCCGATGATGTCCAGCAGCAGAAACAGCCGGGCTTCTTTCTGGACTAATAGTAACTTGCGCTAACAACCTCGCCCACAAAATCTTGGTGTTTTTTGTTCAGCGCTACGCTCTCCACACTCGGAAGCACGCCTGGCACCTAGTGGGTGCTCAATAAATGCGTCATGAAGGATGGATGGTCGATGCTGCCTCTTGTGTCCTCCCAAGAATAGCATCCAAAAATATTTAACCCTGAATGTTTACCCAAAGCGTGACAGCCTGAATGGGCCTGTCTCCTATTGCAGGTGTTCCTAGGAACAAAATTAAAAACAGATCCAGTGATCTGAGAACCAATTACATTTCTGAACTTTTTGGAAATAGTCGTTTCATAATTTTGCAGCCTCTTCTGTGAGGCTGGTACCGGCTGCGGTGGAAACACGAAACCGAGGTCACCACATAAAGGGACCACGTTAGCATCCTCTGGCCCTCTGAGATGGCAGGCAACATCTCAGATCGTCGGCTTCTTAAGCAGGTCAGAGAGTGACTCCACCTAAACCCACTGAGCTGTTCGGGCTGCCTGAAGCTCCAGGTCACAGCCACACAGCACACGAACCACATGGACCCCAGACACAGACCAGGGGCCTTCTGTGGGCGGACACGGCGGCCCGAGCGGTCTCACAGCCAGTGCAGTGGCGTGATCTGGAACTGTACCGACAGGCAGCAAATGCATTCCGAGCTACCACATCTGCTTAGAGGGGCAAGGGGTGGGGAGGACGATTCGATGGTTAATTTAGAATGACTATCTTTCAGGAGACTGGGCCTCTAAGACCCATTCACTCAAATGGTCTCAATGTTATAGGGGTCACAGATGCCATCTGCAAATTTGACAGAAGTCAGAGCTTCTCTCTGTGGAAACGAATGCGTGTACACAGGCACACGTGAGGAACAGCTAACACTTGTCAGTGCTTGCATGTTCCAGGCATGGGTCTAAGCATGAACAGTAAAGTCCCCGCATCACCCACGGCAATCCTGGAGATAGGTACTGTTACCAGGTCACTGCTACGGACAGGGAAAACCAAGGTACAGAATGGTCAAGTAACTTGCCGCAAACCTCCACTCGAGTGAGTCCCGGAGCCAGTACTCACGCCCAGCAGTCTGGCTGCAGGGCCTGTGCTTCTCATACTGATCCCCTGGAGCCCATTCCTGAATTTCACAGACTCCACGTTAAAAATACGGACACTGAGTGGCCAGCAGCAACACCTAGGTGCGGAGATTCAGTGAGGAAAGGCGAGCATGTCAAGGGAGCGGAGAGAGCACATACACTGCCTTTTGACACGTAGTTCGAATCGTGCATGATGTCTCTGGCCAGGCCGAAGTCACAGATCTTCACGATTTTCCCTTGCGCCAGGAGGACGTTTCGAGCAGCCAGGTCCCGGTGGACACACTGCATGGGAAGGGAAGAAACAACAGTCTGTCCATCTGCCACTAGCCAACGTCACCCATGCAAGACTGGCCACCTCCCGGTGGTGCTGGCAGCTACCTCAGGGAGGCTGTCCCGGCACAGAGCGCTCACCCCCTCCAGGCTCTCCTCCCAGCCACTCCCAAGAGGGAGAAAGCTCTAGAGCAGAGTAGACACCTGATGATATCAGACTCCCCACTACACTTTGGGGAAAAGGAAGAAAGCAGCAGCCATTGCTACCGGCCTCTTCGAGACCTTCCACGTGCAGCTCACTCAGACCTGTGACCTGGATCTACAGAGAACTCTGTTCCATGAACACACTTACATTTTTCGAAGCCAAAAATTCCATTCCTCGTGCAACTTGATAGGTAAAGCTCAACAAATCCAACAAAGTAAGGCCTTCTGAGTTATCATCCGAAAGGAGGTTTTTGACTTCTGAGTCTGCAGAAAAAGAATGACGTGTGTTGGCCCTAGAGGATGGCGTGAAACATCCCCCACCAGGATGTTCCCACGGGGCTGGGCCACTTGTCAGGCTGCACAGGCTTGTCCAAAGAACGGATCTAAAATTATTTTCCTATAGCATTTCCAGCCCTACGGGCGGGTACGTAAGCCATGCAGAGGCTCTACCATTAAAAAGAAATTCGCAGAAATCTCTCTGGTTTATACGTATAGATATCCATAAGGACCGGTCTAGTGGGTTCTCACACGTATCTTGTTGTTTGCTTCCCAAAATTTCTTTTTTCAGCCTTCGTTAGCAAGTTACCTCAGCCGCCTCTAACACACACACACGCACATGCAAAATCTTCCATGATGAATAGACATGAGGGCCTTTTGAAAAAGTAGCTTCTAGGAATCCCCCCCCCTTCTCTTTCTCTTTTTAAAGCCACCTTCATAGTGTTTGGCTCATCTCCTGAATAAAATCCAGCCCCAGTCAGACTAGAGGTAACAATCTTAAAGGTCAGTGCCAAGGACTTCGCCTCTAGTTCCTTTTGTAAGTGTCCACTTTCCCCAGTTGGTCCCATCTGGAAGGGTCCCAGGGTTTTCGAGGAAGGAGGTAATCTAGGCCAGCAGTTCTCATTTCTTTTTAAAAATTTTCAGGCAAGTGAAGAGTAGCTACAGCCATTCATATTTTTCCAGCCAGCTAGGAGAAGGCCAGAAGCAGCAATCTGCCTGCCAGCAGGGCCTGGGCTGAGCATGAATCAGGTTCCCCTGACTTCTGGGGCCAGGTCCAGCCTGGGAAGCAATGTAAACTATTTTTAACAATACGGGAGGGGAGAGGAAGCACTGGTTCCGACAGCTCTCATTGGCTAAGATTTTAAAAGGGCCTGGAAGTGTACCCATTTGGCAATGAGAAGTGAATGGGACTTGGAACTGCAGCAGTGGAAAATATTCTTGCGTACTGAGCTTTGCAGAACAAGCACATTCTTTTTTAACAGATTGTACCTTTCACTGAAGAGCCCCGCAAGCATTCAGAGCATATCAGTGATTTTCAAAATAATTTCCACAGCAGCTCAACATTTTTTACACTGACTAATGGGAGGGCTCAGGCCCAATAACACAAAATCCCAAGATGTGTCAACATGAGACCCAATAGCAGCGTCCTCCCCACTCCAAGCCTGGGATTAGACGAGAACCTGGAAAGGCCGTCCACCCCCCCAGCAGAAGCGGGGTGGTCCATCTGCTCTGGGCATGGGCTAGGCTCCCTGGAGTTTATAAATCAATGCAACCCTGCCACATGTTCATCTGTTTTGAAAGATCAGACAGACCTTCCTTCAAACAACATTCAACAGAAACACCCAACACTCTTGTCGGAAAAATACAACCTCCAATTGTTTACTTTCCGGTTTCTATCACAAAGTGGATATTAACAAAGCTAAAGGCAAGGGCTACTGAGCTCCTAGATACCAGAGACGTATAGAACTAAAATTCTGAAAAAAATATTAGGAACTAACGTAAGATAACCAACTTTTAATTTTGCCAATAAGGGTATGGAGGGGAAAAAAAATATCAGCGATCATCATACTTTCATTGAAAAAAAAAAGACACATTAACACCAAAAAAAGATAAGCATATCAAGATAAATAATCCTTTCAAAGGTTTACACTTAAAGTATGAAAATATGTTGCATTAAGTCTTTACTCTTGGTGCACCTGGGTGGCATGGTCGGTTAAGGATCTGCCTTCAGCTCAGGTCATGATCCCAGGGCCCTGCATTGGGCTCCCTGCTCAGCAGGGAGCCTGCTTCTCCCTCTGCCCCTCCCCCCACTCATGGGGTGGGGGGGTGAGCGCGCGCATGCGCGCCCTCTCTCTCAAACAAATACAATCTTTAAAAAAAAGTCTTTATTCTTTTTCTTCTTTTCAATTCACAGGCCACAAACTTCTGAAAACACGTCACAGAAGCAGTTGTGCAGACATGCAGTTAGGGACCACGGGCTGGCAGTTCTGCTCACCATGCCTGCTCACCTTCCCCGGAGAATTTTTTTTAGGTAGACTCCACGCCCAGCGTGGAGCCCAACACCGGGCTTGGATTCACAGCCCTGGCATCAAGACCTGGGCTGAGATCAAAAAGTCAGACGCTTAATCGACCAAGTCCCCCGGGGGGCCCCTTCCTCTGAGTATTTTAAGCGTAGGTTTCCACCGCTATCTGAAAACAGAGCGTTCCTACAAACCCCTGCGTAAGTCCGAATGGTGTAAAGCAAAGCAGCAATTACTACTTCATAAAAACCACAACTCCTTTTCGGACCCCTTGCAGTGAGTGAGAGCAAGTACTAATGTAGGTCTTTCATAAAAGCAGAGTGGCAGAAACCCAACCCGCGGAGCGCAGAGGACGCGTGTATGGTAGTGAACCACGGGAAGAGGCAGAGAGTGGGCAGGGACAGGCTTACCTAACACAGACTTCTTCTTAGACGAGGCCGGGCGATCATACAGCGATCTCTGGATGTCTGAGTACTTGGCAGCCTCTTTCCTTTCCAGCATGGGGACGTACTGGGTGGCGTCAGCTTGCTTCATGTCCATGTAGTCACCGTTGTTTTCAAAAGATAAAATGACGTAACTGTAACAACAGAAAAAAGAAACCTTATTCAGGGTGCCCCTCGGGGTGGTCATAGCACCTTCAGGAGGCAATGGCCAGGGGCCGACAGTAGGCCAGGCGGCATGGCAGGTGCGGGGCAGCAAGGGATGAGCAAAAGCAGAAGCCCTGTGCGCCTTCCATGCGGGGCAGTCTGGTAGGTGACGGGAGCATCCATCAGTAATCACACAAATGCATGGGTCACCTCAACTCTGGTGTGTCTGTCTATATTCTTGCTCTGTTTTCCAACTCATGGGCCACAAACCCGGGCCACACGACCCCATGGCTTGGGCGCCTCAATAAATTCAGTGCCCATGTGGCGTCCATCAAGTGATTCAATATCAGGTGAACTTGGGCTTTCTGATCCTACAGAACTTGAACTCCAACGCAGATCTCTGTAGGGATGTGTAGGTTCCTGCAGTTGGGATTACCACCACGGGCTGGATTTCTAGGCCCAGGTTCAGCAAGGTGAGAATCTCAAACTTGGAGATCCTCAGTTTCTCACAAGATACCAGCAGGGAGGCATCCCTGGCCAGAGCTGTATTTTACACGTCTGAGGTGGCCCACACATTAACAGCAAGATGGCTCCCAGAATGATTCCAACTCTTGCTTCCATTCAAATTTCTCAGCAAGGCCTCCCCACGTGATATCTGGTCCAAAACGCCTGCAGACAGGTATGTACCGGCTGCGTCAGGGGATGGGGGAGGGCGAGCAGGGTGGCGGGATTCTAAGTCTTCCTGCCTGCTGGCACTGGATGTGCAGACATGGATTCTATGGGGACATGGGTTCTCGCTACTGGTGAGGACAAGCTGAAGACTCACACAACGTGTCCCTCTGCACCCACCTCCGTGTGCTGTCATCGGCAGGGTTCAATCCAAAAATGTCCAGCTCTTTCTTTGGCTTCTCCGGGTGGCGGCTCAGGAAGCTATCCCTATTCTTATGCAAATAGTTGACCAAATCCCCATAGAAGCAGTACTCAGTGATGATGTAAATAGGGCCTGTGGGAACCAAAACCAGTTAAGAAATGGGCATGAAAATGAAGAACAGAAAAGCCATGAGATGCTAGGTTTGCCCTGGCAGGAGACGGTGCTTAAAAACAAGGGGCTTGCCACAATTCAGTGGGGTCCAGGCGACTCTGTTCAAGGGATTTGTATTTGCTGGCATGTTTGGAGGTGGAGAGTAAGAACTTAAAAAAGCCTGGACAGTACTGACGACTATAGGTCTTCTACAAAAGTCCTTACTCCCAGGTCTGGAAGCCTACCTGACTTGGTACAGGCTCCCAGCAAGTTCACAATGTTTAAATGCGGCCCCAGGTGAGTCATTATCTTCAGTTCCGACATAAGAGCCTGTTTCTCACTGGATCTGGCTGTGGCTGTTGAAGAAATTGATCACGTTCAGTTCAAGTGATTTACTTCCCAGAAAAAGCCAATAACCTGGCAACTCCTATGACTGGGTATCATTTCATTTACCAAGAGTCTAAGAAAGAAACACACAGTGACTTGGTCTAGACTCTAATAACTAATGCTTAGCCTGGAGGGTAAAAAGAAGTCATCGAAGATAACTCCTCTTGATTTTCCAACATACGGGCAATAAGAACACTCTAAATAACCCGGCTGAGGAGAGAGCCTAAATACACGTAAAACCTAGAATCGAAAGAACCAAGATCTGGTCCTAAATTTGGCATTGACTGGCTGTGTCATTTTGCGCAATTCACGTGACTAACCTCTATGTCCAAAACCTCCCCGGAAAGGGCACTTACGTTTCAGCATCTTCACTGCTACCTTCATGACAGGCTGGGAGCGGCTTAATCCATAGGCAGTTCCTTCAACCACTTTCCCAAACGCGCCAGATCCCAGGATACGACCTGCGAGCAATCAGAACCATTAACACAGGCAGACTGTGGCTTCGTCCCCTCGGTTTTATTCACCACGGCCAGCACGCACAGGCGCCCGGGGGGGCTGTTCTCCCAGTAAGGAGTAAGCCTAATGATTCCTCCCAGTCAGCAAGTCAGGACCAGAGGGAAGGAAATGAGTGCGATTGCTTTTGTCAAGTAACATTTGCAAGGGGACGGAAAGCTCAGGCCGGAGTGAGGAGGGTGCATTCCTCCCTGGTGTGAGCATTCTGTCTCCCAGCTCCAGCGCTGGCCCAGACCGCAGGCTCCGAGGCCCTTGTTCCCTGTGGCTCTCGCCCAAGCCCCCTGCCTCTCTACCCTTCTGTTCTCCACATGCAAACAGAGGCATCTTTTTGCATCAGTAAGTCCTTATCCACTGGAAATACTTCAGTATTCGAGACATCACAGATTCCGAGGCGTGATGAAGTGAACTTCGGGGCTGATGTCCTCGCTGCCTGCTTGCTAGAAGGACCAGGAACGACAAAGGCTAACCGTGCCCCGGGAGCACACGCGTGGCTCCATGCTGGAGGCAACGTAAGGAACCAGAAGCTGCTGTACCCACTCTTAGAGAGCTCACAATCTAAAAGGAACGCCGCCCAGAGTCTCAGTCTCACCAGAGCTAAACTGGGGGAAGACTGGGCTTGTAAAGGACTAGAAGCCCGAAGCGCCTCTGACTGTATGTTTGCATTGTGGGAAACGGTACCAGGAAAGGTACGGCTGCCTTAGGGGAACACGCAGGAGCAGAGACACACAGAAATGCCTCTTAGCATGTAAGTGATGTTGCCCTTTTCCCCCCACATTTTACTACTTTAAGTTCCTCAGCTCCTTTTGAAAAATCGGGGGTGGGGGGGCGCAGGTAGGGGTGGGATTTGTGGGGGGAGAGACGATAAAGAAAGCTTCCTTTCCAGGTACAAGTGGTTGAAATCGGAGTAGCTAGGACATCTTGTTTGGTTTCAGTGTAAGCAACGCTTTAAGAAGACCTAAGCTTGCTGTACGTTGGAATGAGACAAGCGCATCGTCGAACCCCGCCTCCGACATCCTTCCAGGGCACAGCGATAGCGCACGCCCAGTCATACCACCTCGAGCTCCAACTTCCACTTGTTTTTATTTTTTATTTAAATTTGATTTTGTTAACATATAGTGGATTATTAGTTGCAGGGGTAGAATTTAGTGATTCATCAGTTGCATGTAACACCCAGTGCTCACGACATCCGTGCCCTCCTTAACGTCCATCACCCAGTTACCCCAGCCCTCTACCCCCCACTCCTCCAGCACCCCTCAGTTTGTTTCTTATGATTAGGAGTCTCTTACGGTTTCTCTCCCTGTTTTCGTATTTTATTTTTCCTCCCCTTCCCCTGTTCATCTGTTCTGTGTCTTTGTCCTGTTTTCACTCTTCACAATGTGATTTAAAAAAAAATTCCTGGGACTAAAGCTTCATGTATGTGGTCTCAGCTCAAGACTGAAATATTTGAAAAGCTTGTGATACACTGATTATTCTTACATGTTTTTCTTTGAAAAGTACCTGTATTTTTATATTCTATATTCTAAGTATACATTTCTAAAGAAGTACCTAATACATCCCAGAATGCACTAGATGAAAATACCCTGTGTGGTTGTTCTCATTCAATTCTCATCTGTTCCTTTCCAGCCACAGAGTTTCATCAATTTGTGTCACTCCCAAAGCAAAGCCACTTCGATGAGTGTCTCTGGCAGGACCTCCTCACATTCTCTTCTCCTCTTATAAAATTTTCTTTAACCATAATTTGCTATAGAATGAGATTTTTACTTTTTTTTATGTTTTTCTTTTTTTTAAGATTTTATTTATTTGAGAGAGAGCAAGCACAAGCTGGGGTAGGGAGGGCAGAGGGACAAGCAGACTCCCCCTGAGGGCAGAGCCCCATGCGGGACTCGATCCCAGGACCCCGAGATCATGGCCTGAGCCGAAATCAGACATTTAACCGACTGAACCACCCAGGTGCCCCTGGACCGAGATTTTTTAAAAACAACGGCAGTGCTGCAATTAATTCATTTTTAAGACAGAAAAAGATTTCTGAAAGCCAACTTCTCTTGCCTAGCTCTTACTAGGCTCAAAGTCAGATCCCTGATTACTGCACAAGGCTATGAAAAGTAAAGTCATATACAAATCAAAGGGGAGTCTTGGGAGATCACCCCAGGAGGCGCTTACCAAGCACTAGTCCATCTCTTGGAAACTCCCATCTCGAGTCATAAGGCAGCTGCATCGGGTCCACATAAATATATTCATGTCCATCTGGGCTGATGGATTCAATGACCCTCCAGCGAATTTCATACCTCGGTTTCTATAAATGACCAGGACAGGTAACCGGTGAATTACCGAAGCCCAGACGCAGCACAGCTTAACCGCAGCGAAGTGACCAGGCACAGCAGATCAGCACGTTCCTTCGACACTCAGTACCGAGCTTCTCTGCGCCAAGCGCGGAACTATGCTGCTATTCTTCTTGTTCTTATTGGCTTCAAAGGTTTTTACTTCTTTGAGAAAAACACCTACCTGTTTCCAAATGACAACCAGGACGATGAGGGAGATGATGACAATCACCAGCAGCACGAGGACGGCAGCGGCCACCGTGAGCTCAGAGCGCAGCGCTGAGGGACAGAGACGCACGAGGCGGCGGTTCGCAAACGCGCAGGAGGGCGCGAGGAAAGGCGTCAAGGCTGCCTGGCTTACTTCGAGGATGGGCAACACCCGCTCTCACCCATCTACCTACGTGAAACTACCCCGGCCCTTCCCTCAGAAGAGGAAGGGGACAGAATTCAATCAGGAGAATGCCACGCTCGCTCCAAAGGTGCTGCAACATTAACCTTCTAGAAAGAATGTGGACTGGAATATGAAGACTGATCGAGACTGAAAGCCACATTAGCTCCGTTTATTTTGAAAGACTGCGCTTTGTTTATACTATCCTTTTGGCCTCGTTCATTTTTTTTTTTTTAAATTCAACCTGTCTCAACAGTTGTAAGGGGCAACAAGGCAAAGAGCCTCCTTCCCCATCATCCACCACCCCCCTCAGACTCCTGGCACAGAGACAAGCAGATGCTAGCATGCCTCTGCAAGGTGCAGCTGGGGGTCAGACTCTGAAAGAAAGGGCTCCCACGTGGATGCCCAGGGAAGGCCCTTTAAGAGCATTCAGAGCTGAATTTCTGCCTTGGGACCTTCATTCCTCTGGGACCCCATCTGGGATTCCAAGTCCTGCCTGAGGGGGGAAGGGCTTGGCTGACGACTAAGAGCAACTCACTGGGAGCCACCAGCTTGAGCTCGCGGCTCTCGGCCCCAAGGAGATTCTTGGCCAGACATCGAACGGCGATGGTCTCCTCCACTCTGGTGAACGTCACTCGGCCCTCCACAGTGCTCCTGTCTCGGGGGTGGACCTCCGTGATGATGTTTGAGATATTGTTGGCCAAAATCGCCCATGAAGTTTCATTATTACACCTGGAGAGAAAAGAGGACATAAATAGAGAGCCAGTTATTGGGATAATGGAGGCGAGTAAAACAGTGAGAATCACCTACGGGGCAAGCAGTTCTGAACGTGCCTACATTTGGGGGTGCTCCGGGCAGACTGTCATTTTATGTGCACAATAACACTGAAATTCGTTTGCACAGACCCAACAGAGGATAACCTGTATGTGGATAATTGAAAGTTAACTGTTTATGAAGCAGGCAAGGTAGAAGTAAGTCCATCAAGTATAACTACCAATCCCAAGCCTTGAACCCATGAGCCAACTGAACAGATCCACTTCAAGAATGTTTAACTATCCCAAGTGCCCACCCCTTGAAAGAGCCTGGCTCCCTCCTTTTCTGCCCACCTGCACTGTAAGTGCCTCAGGTCACTAGGGCTGGAGCGATCCCCTGGCTGAGTTATGAGACCTAGACTCCAGCCCAGTCAAGATCCGAGTCCAGTCCCTCTACCCCAGGAAAGGGAAGGTCTAGAGTCTCAGCCTCCAGGAGAATAGTCAAGGCTTCTGAATACGAGCAGTCGGCACGGGGGGAAGCATGAGCACGTCGCTCGAGCGCCCATCAGAGAAGGTGGACGGATGGGGGTAAAGGAGGAACTGGCGAGGAACTGCCCAGCAGGTGGGCAAATGAGGCTAGCGGTCACCATGGGCACTACTGTCATTTATGTTCACCTGCCAGTCTAGCTACCAAATAAAGCTCACCCTGTAAGAGATATAAGGTGAAGCGGCCCAGGGTAGTAAAAATCCTCTTAGAGCTGTGGTCCTTTAGTGTCATCTTTTCTGATTAGGCACCCTTGGAGAGTCTGGCGAGAGCCAGGGACCTTCTCCTTACAGCTATTCCTGACCACACAGGTGCACAGGCACGCGTACCATGCACGTGCTCAGGACCCTATCCTGTAGTTTATAAGACTTGGGCCCAGGCACAAATACAAAAGAAGGGCCAGCCGAAGAAAGAAAAGTGCATCTGAAGTTCTTTGTATCGAGGAAGAAACATTCTGATCACAAATGAAAAAGAAACCTCTCGTTTCCGTACTTCTTAATATCCTTGCAAATCATCCACTCGATATCAGGAAGAGGCGTCCCTTCGGCGGTGCATCTCACGGTCTGTCCCCCCGTGGAGCCGTGGTGGTCGTCCACCAAGTCCAGAATAGATGAGGGAACTGCAAGAGGTGACAAGCGATCAGAATCAAACAGTCTGGGTCCCAGAACTCCCGTGCACCACGGGTTCAGAACATGTCCCCGTCGCATCCGGACCTGCTGGGCGAGTAAGCACCTAAGCAGGGGCTGAAAGCAATTCTGTGCATGATCGTAATGCTCCACTCTGGGCAGACCCACTTGGGTAAGAGCATTTTCACAGTTGCAGTGTTTAGGGATTTGTATCCCGTGGTGTTCTAAATCTGGAGTGAGAAAAGCAAAAAGCCCCTGTGGTTACTTGGCTTGAAAGGCAGGGAGGCTCTGAAAATTGTATTACGGCTTGGGGTTCAACTAATGGATTCAGCCCGAGTATAATCTAAAGCAGCATTTCCCAAAGTGCATCTGTGGAATGTGCCTAGGTTTTAAAGATTTTTTTTAATCCATGATCAAATAAATTAGAAATATGCTAATACTTGTATCACAGATTTACAGTGAGGGTCAAGCGAGGCCCCTAACGCAGTCCTGGGCACACGGCAGGTACCCAGTGAACGGGGCTGGACCTGAACGTAAATAGACCGAGGCACTCTCTCCTGGTAAGGGCCACCGTGCGATGCCTGTGAAGGAAGCGAAGCAAAAGGGCCAAAACTTTCTGGAACAACCTAAGGTCATTTGGACCAAAATGCATCACTTTACTCTTCCAAAAACTGGAGGTGCCAGACTGAGAAGCAGGTGGTGTTGTAAGCTAGGAATTCCCCAGACTGTTTCAGGGCAGCCTGGAACTTCCCAGAACTGTGTGAATTCATAAGGCCCACAAAGCTCTCCCTGACAGGTGATGTCTACACCCGCTGCTTCTCCCATGAAGTGTTGCTTTTCTCTCCACACCCTGGGAGAAAAGTGCCAGGCTCTGCCTGGGGGGCACTCACTCACTTCACCACTGAGCTAACATTACGTTTATGCTGCACTGACGCACCTTGAGTTAGGAGTTCGAAAGTATAGCTCTTCACGTCATCTTCATTTTGAACGACGATCGTGTAATGGCCACTGTCTTCCTCCTTAGCACGGATCAGCTTTAATTTGCTCCGATACCTGAAACAAAAAGGATCGTGTGTCAGCAAGTCATAGCCAAACAGATGCCAACCATTCAGTTACCAAGTTCACTTTAAAGTTTGTTTTCGTAAAAAGTAAAAACATCTTTTTTTTTTTTTGTCCGTATCATCACTTTTCTGGGATTTTCGGAGCACTTTCTATATGCTGAAGGTCTGACTTACAGACACTTAATTCTTTTCTCTTTTTTTAGGTTTTATTTATCTATTTGAAAGAGAGAGCAAGCGAGAGAGAGCACAAGTGGGGAGCAGAGGGAGAAGCAGGCTACCCCGATGCGGGACTCGATCCCAGGACCCTGACTCAGATCATGGGTTTGAGCCAAAGGCAGACACTTAACCGACTGAGCCACCCAGGTGCTCCCTAGACACTTAATTCTTAAACAGAAGACCAGACATCTTGAGATGAGCAACAGTTTATGTGGCTAGCACAGCAATCAGTTCTGGTAAGGCCTGAGTTCTGAATGAAAGTAGGCACAACCCACCAACTTTCCTTTAAAAACAAAAAACAAAACCCTTGATTTTTACCTTTTTAAAAATACTTGCTTCCCCTAAATATCCGATTTAGGTGGTTCAGCCTAACAATGGGACACCACTGGAAGAAAGAATGAGGACACAGTCTCCACACCGACATGGAGAGGTCTCTGGGATATAACATTCCTACTTGTTGGTATTCACTTAAAGAAACTCTGGAAGGTTTCAGAAGAACCTAATGAGACTAATAATATTGAAGTACTTCCTCTGCCTGGGGAGGCAGGGAGACCGGGGCAAATGGCGGCAGGAACGGAGCGAGGTTTCTTGTAACGTCCCTTCTTGACGCTTAAATACTTACAAAGCACAAGATTCCATCACCTATTAAAAAAAATAAATTACAAAAACCTGTTTCTTCATACTTTACTAAAGGGAAGTTTCCCCTAAAGATTTCTTCCATGTATTATAAATGACATTTGGCTCCGTGTGTTTGTGTGGGTTCATCAATGAAGTATTCGCCCATTCGATTGCCCTTCTTTATAAAACACCACAGGGGCGCCTGGGTGGCTCAGTCGGTTAAGTGTCTGCCTTCCGCTCAGGTCATGATCCCAGGGTCCTGGGATCGAGCCCCTCATTGGGTTCCCTGCCCAGAAGGAAAGAATGCCTCTCCCTCTCCCACTCCCCCTGCTTGTGCTCTCTGTCAAATGTCAAATAAATAAATCTTTAAATCCATCCATCCATCCATCAATATGTAAAACATCACAGTGCTGAAAAGCAACGGGATGGATGGAAAAGCACTGGTTACAAGGCAAGAAGAGCTTGGGCATCACGGAAATTCCCCAGCCTCACCGTCTGTGTGTGTAGCATGGGATAACTACATGCAATAGCACAGTGTCCTTTTCAGAACTAATTACGTGAAATTGTATGTGCAAAAGGATTTTGAAAGCCCAAAAGTACCCTTGTAAATGTAGAGTCTTCTAGCCCAAGATGCTGGGCACCAGCACCTGTAACGGGAGCGCAGTGGGCTGGTTTGTCCTCTACTGACCATACTGGACATGCTTCGGGCTGGGATTTTCTTAGCGAGTCCCCACGGGCACTCCTGGCTACTGGTCACCACGCAATCCTCGGTCACTCGTTGTCTACACGCGCTTAGCCAAGGAAACTGGGGATCGGCTCGTTCTAAGTTACAGGAAGCCACATCCCCCACCCAGTGTATTCATCCTTACGTTCCCTGGCCCCCAACGGCAGCTAGGTGAATCTGTGCTAGAGGAACTCTTGAATCACTTTCACAGGCAGCCTCCCAGAACCTCTCTGTTGCTAAGCTTTGTCTCGTCCTGACTATCGAGTATGGCCTGCGTGTAATGCTGCTGCAAGCGTCCGAAGTGCTAGCTGTGCCAAGATTACCCCGTTCCTCTCTGGCCTCACAGCCTAATGGAAAGTTCCGCACCGCCCACCTCTTTACACACCTTCATCTCGTGTCATCCGAAAAGCCCTCCAGATTCAGCACTTGACACTTTTTCCATCGCTGTTCTCCTAAGGCTGTACAACTCTGTTTTCTCTGACACTACTTCTCAATGACACATGGGATTTAGTTCAGAAAGAAGAAAGCAAATCCCAAGTTTAAGTGAACCGATGAAAGAAGGTCTGCCCCTCTTCCCTGAAGGCTACGAACAGAGGACTGACGTGTCTCTCTCTGGGATGGTTTCTGATGAGGGCGGGGATGGAGCACCTGGCGCTCCAGACATACCTTCTGCTCTGGGATGCTAATCAGAGCCTACAACTGCAAGAGACCTCAAGAGAGCGTCTGCTCTAACCCCTTGCCTTGAAGGATGTTAGGCATTATTAACCCTACTTTACGGACGGGGAGACTGAGGCCAAGGTGACTTACTCCACCCCTAGTTGAGAGATGAGAGCAGTAGATTCTTTCATCAGAGGGCAGGGATCCAAACTATTCGTTGTACATTTTCTCTAAACCAGATCTAACCGGACACTACTCTTATTTGCGGTGGAGGCCTCCCTGGCGCAGATGTGTTTCCAATGAAACCAATGGTGTTTTGTTTCATGTAGGTTGACATGATAACTGCCCGCAACTGGCGTCACCATGCACGTCCACTCGCCACACAGACAGTGGTCGTCACGGAATATACTCAATCCAAGTGGGTCCAACTTTACTTCCTTTCCCCATCCCTTCCTGGATGCAGGAAATGGTCTTTCAGTGGGAACAGAGCTCTTTAGTTCTTTTTTCTTATTTTATTGTTAAATATTTATCAGCACAGTATTAGCACGTGGCAAGGCTATCATTAAAGGTACCTGATTTCAAGTATCTCCTGTGTCAGATTGCTCATTTTCTAGATTGAGTCTCGGTGTGTGTGGTCAGACAGGCACAAAGCTCAGTCTATCTAGAGACACAGTAAAAGAAAGGCATTCTTGGGAAGGGTGTTTCTTTACCTTATTTCCTGAATCTTTTCTATGTCCGTGGTGATCTCCGTGAGATTTTCAATCAGAGTCAGGTTGTCCTTCAGCCAGGATATCCTGGGAGGGGGGTAGGCCTGCACGTCCACCACGAAATGTTTGACTTCATGCAGGTCGACAGCTTCCAACGGGCTGAAGTTGGGTTTGATTTCAATGAACCCTTTCTCTGTACAGGGAAGAGTTTCCATTAAGTGATGAGTACCACACAGGGGACCGTGAGCAGCAGGGACTGACGTTTTAGAAAGCAGAATGTACCATGGACAGAAATGGTGACTTTCTTCATCTCTTTGACCTCCTTGGTGGCCTGGCGGGCAGCACATTCATAATCTCCACTATCTTTCACCGTGGCCTCGGGGACCCTCAGAGTATACACCAATTTGATGGACGGGACCTTGATTTCCTCCAGCATGGTGATGCCTTTGCCTTTCTACAGCAGAAGGGGAGGAAAACCAACTGTAAGAAGCTAGTTCTGAAGAGTGAACCCTCACGTTCACTGTGGACCGTGGGTGGGGATGAGGTGCTAATAATGGAGGTTCCTGGATTTTAGGGTCCTTCCCCACCCCCACCCTGTGGGGCTGCTGGTAATGGGGGGAGCCGTGCATGCTCAGTGCATGTATTGTCTGCTCAATTTTGCTACGAACCTCAATGGCTCTAAAAAATAAAGTCTAATAAAAAAATTTCTCTTAAGCTAGCTCCTTAGAAAACCATGTTTTAAAAGGATATGTAATGACATAGTAAAGTGTTCGTGCTATACTGCCAAAGGAAAAAGGACGGGACAAAGTACTATTTGAAGTATAATACCTATTAATGACTACATTTATTTTGTATACAAAGTATTGAAAGGATGTATCTTCCTAAAATATTAACGGTGATGTCCTGGGAAGTGACTCTTCCACTGTTTCTCTACATTTTATAACATTACAACAATAAGCCTGTATTATTTTTATATCTGATTAAAAACTTTGTTTCATAAAACAGTACCACCAGCACGCACTGTGGTTTGGGGGGAAAATGTCTATCTCCAATAAATGAGAAGAAATGTTTATGCTTTAAGGATTAAAGGCAATCAAGTATGGACAGTGAAACCAAACTGCCTCACATTCAGGGAAGATGTACACGTATCGGACTAAGAATGTCTCTTCAATGCGTGAGGTCGTAAGGTCATACGTGAAAATGTCCAATATCCAATCGATGCCCCAGAGAGAAAGGAAGAGGGGAAGCAAAAGCACAGGGGAGAGAAATGGATAAAAGGAGAGAAGCAATCAAATGCCAAAGAAGAGCAGGGAGCAGAAATTTGCAAATCAGGAGTGAAGGGGAATTAGATCAATAGATAGACAGATAGAACCATATAGATAGAACCTTCCTGTTTCTTTCTGACTTATGAGAAAGGCAGCTCAGAGTACAACCTTTATAGATTCTGAAGTCCTGGTCCAGCTAGCGTCTCAACCTCCCCCACTGCCCGAAGAGCCACAAAGTGATCTAGTCAGACGGGCTCACTGCAGTGATGGGAAGCTGAGGTCTGGAGAAGCTCGGTGTCATGCCCCATCAGTGACAGGTCTTCTGAGCCCTGCTGTGTTCCGCTCCATGCCACCAGGAGCCTTGCAGGTACCTACCACTTCTCCAGGGTAAGTCCACTGAAGGTCGACCACCTCGTTGTTAAAGACGGCGCAGGTGACCACAATCGTCTCCCCTGACTTATACACAGTTTTAAGAGCTTCCATTTCTAGATCAAGTTCTGACGTTGCTATTTAAAAGAAGAACAAACACAAGGACCTCAACATCCGTAGTACAGTTAGAACCTTACAAGGTTTGGGTTTGCTTTCTTTTTTAAAACTCTGAAATTTTTTTTTCTTTTTAAGCTTTTTGTTTTTGTTGGGGCAGGGGGAAAGCACAGGGAGAGGAAGAGAGAGAATCTTAAGCCCTGACACGGGTCTCAAACTCACAACCCTCAGATCATGACCTCAGCTCAAGTTAAGAGTCAGACGCTTAACCAAGTGAGCCACCAAGCTGCCCCATGAAAAATAATTTTCCAACCACTGTGATCAAGACAAAATTTTTGAGGTTTCAGAAGCTTTGATTTTGTGTTGGCATGCGTAATTTGGCGCATAGTTATAACATAACACACACACACATACACACAAATATCTACACAGGGGCGCCTGGGTGGCACAGCGGTTAAGCGCCTGCCTTCGGCTCAGGGCGTGATCCTGGCGTTATGGGATCGAGCCCCACATCAGGCTCTTCCGCTATGAGCCTGCTTCTTCCTCTCCCACTCCCCCTGCTTGTGTTCCCTCTCTCGCTGGCTGTCTCTATCTCTGTCAAATAAATAAATAAATAAAATCTTTAAAAAAAAAATATCTACACAGACAACAGCAGCAAGAGTAAAACTAAGTTCCAATTGAACCGAACACCACAAATGGCTAACAGACACATGAAAAAATGTTCAAAATCATTAGCCATCAGGGAAATTCAAATCAAAATTACACTAAGATACCACCTTACGCCAGTTAGAATGGCAAAAATTGACAAGGCAAGAAACAACAATTGCTGGAGAGGATGTGGAGAAAGGGGATCCCTCCCTTGTTGGTGGGAATGCAAGTTGGTACAGCCACTCTGGAAAACAGTGTGGAGGTCCCTTAAAAAGTTAAAAATTGAGCTACCCTATGACCCAGCCATTGCACTACTGGGTGTTTATCCCAAAGATACAGATGTAGTGAAGAGAAGGGCCATATGCACCCCAATGTTCATAGCAGCATTGTCCACAATAGCTAAATCGTGGAAGGAGCCGAGATGCCCTTCAACAGATGACTGGATTAAGAAGTTGTGGTCCATATATACAATGGAATATTACTCAGCTATCAGAAAGAACGAGTTCTCAACATTTGCTGCAACATGGACGGCACTGGAGGAGATAATGCTAAGTGAAATAAGTCAAGCAGAGAAAGACAATTATCATAGGATTTCTCTCATCTATGGAACATAAGAACTAGGAAGACCGGTAGGGGAAGAAAGGGATAAAGAAAGGGGGGGTAATCAGAAGGGGGAATGAAACATGAGAGACTAGGGACTATGAGAAACAAACTGAGGGCCTCAGAGGGGAGGGGAGTGGGGGAATGGGATAGGCCGGTGATGGGTAGTAAGGAGGGCACGTATTGCATGGTGCACTGGGTGTTATATGCAACTAATGAATCATCGAACTTTACATCGGAAACCGGGGATGTACTGTATGGTGACTAACATAATATAATTTTTAAAAATCATTAAAAAAAAAAAAACGAACACCACATTCCTAAGCATTTGGGTTAAGGATGGTTCTCCTCTCCTGCGACCACCTTTATGGATGTATTTATTCATTTAAACAACCAGCCTTTACCGACCAGCACTGCTCTGGGCACTTTGCTCCTCCCCTACCATTTCTCTCCTTCTCTCTCCCGCCCTGCTACCCAGCTATTTTCAGCACTTTTCTAGAACTGAGCACAGCGCTGGCATCAAAGAAGCCCATACCCAGCGTTCAGTGGCATTCTACTGACCCCAAACTGCTGACCCCAAACACGCATTATCCTTTCCCATTCCCATGAACCACTCACATCAAAGGGAGGGCTGTAGCAACAAGCTTTGTTTAAAATCAAAATCACCTTCCTTAAGTTACTGAAGTTAATCTACGCGTCCAGCCCCCACAGGTGTGTGTTTGTTTTTAGGGCCTCTGTAGTCAGGAATGTGGGTACAACAGTAAGAGGCTTATGCGAGAAAAGAATTCCTTACGGTATTTCGAAGTCAACTGATGAAATATGAAATCTTACAGGGGTAAAGCAGCATTTGTCTTTAGTAATGCTAAGCTTAATGTTATTACAGCCACAGAGGGCAGCCTAACCTTGTATGGTAAAGGTGGGGTCCCAAATCCCCAAATATTCAGGGTCTCCATCATCAGGGACTATGATTTTTTTAAAAAATACTATATACATCTAATTATTTTACCTTCAACTATTTAAAGAAGGAGAGAGAGGGTACAAGTACCTTTTAAAGCATAAACATTAAATGGGATGGTCTGGAACTTCTTTCCCCTGACGGTGGCTTCACAGATATAGGGCCCAACGCTGAAGGTCCCATTGAAGCCCTGTCTGCTGTCATAGGAGGCGTGCACCACCCCGTCATTGCTGCGCAAGGTGACCGGAGTCTCGGGATCAGTCGTGCGACAAGGTATGATGGCAGAATCATCATCCTCCACGATGACTAAATAATCTGTCATTCCCAGAGGCACGAAGGCTACATCCGGGTCTGTGGTTTAGGAAAGAACGAGAAACACGTCAGGCATTAATTTCACCTTTACACGTATATTCAGAAACATTATCCCACTGGCATTGATCACATTAGGTACGAATGATACCTTCGCATATATCCAGAACTGTCACCACACTGACGTTAATCATCGTTAAGAGCTAGAGAGCTAAAGTACAGACGCCACCAAAATGCCTGCACCCCAGTAAAAAAAGACTGGTGATGAATGTAAATATTAGCCAGGAGTTGAAATCAAAATTTAAGCACTACCAAAAAGATGATCGATAATCAAATCTGTTCAAAGCAAGAGAAAATATTCATAATTTCAAAAATCCCTATTGCCTATAGTCAGTATTACTGAGAAGTAGGGCATAAACCTATTAAAAAATCATCAGTCGAGTAATAAATAGACTTTATAGTCCCACAGCCTGAGAATTTTATTTCCAAAAGAATACCAGCACGTAAGCTACTAGAGGAAGGAGTACCGAGAGTCTCAGACCTCAGTCTCAGAAGGGCCCTTACCCTCCGTGACTACAGATAAACACCCTCTAACTGATGGCAGTGCAGAGCCGACCTGGGTATGCTTGTGCTGAGGGTAGGGGAGAAACAAGAATTTTTGGACAATCTTAAGATGATCAAAACACCATATGCCTTTAACAAGCCCATATACCTACTGTTCTCTTCAAAGCAGGGGGCATTTATGTGTGAACAAAACTGGGGTGCCATTCTCAATGCCTACCCTTCTTAAAATCTTTTATTATTAGGAAGAAGGGTTCAGACAGTTGAGTGTCATGAAAGAAATGAAGAGGGTCTATCTAGATCTGTGGGTGCCCACAGTGACGGAGGACAAGAAGAGTGGCCGATTAAAAAAAAAAAAATTACAAAGAAAAGGCGGAAAGATAGGAAGACATACTTCAGAGACCCCCTTACCTCACCTCTGCCAGAACAGGATGGCAAGAGGTATCAATGGTTTGTATGTCTGCTTGTTTTAAGCCAAGTACTTAGCTACAGCCCCTTTTAATTTACGTATGAAGACTGCCATTGCTTGAGTTTGTGCTCAGAGTTCCAAATCCTCGAACTCTGTTAGTAAAGATTTCAGCAAACAAAGCTGTGAATCCATCTCAGGTTAAAATACACAGTTTGATATCATAACACCTCAGCCAGGGCTTCCATTAAAAATGCAAGTCTTCCCTACCATTATGCACTATCTATGCAATGTTTGCGTAACATCATGGCCCTGCTTTAAACAACTGACCTTGGTAGAAGCCAAAATATACAGATAGAGGTAGACGCAGATAGAGATGACACAGATTTAGATATGCGGACAGACAGAGATACACGAAGGTACAGATACAGACATACAGGTATGGATGTAGATTTAGATCATTGCAGGAGTGCGCTGGGAATATACTAGGGGGTGGTAAACCAGATGACCTCAAGCTGACGGCTAAGCCTAGCTGATTAGAGGGGCTGCTGGGAGAAAGCACCCCACCGTCCTCCACTCTAGGGGCAGGCTCTGAAATCCATCACACCCCAAGGCCACGCCCTCCAGAGGTCCCCCCAGCCAAGCACTGTGTGGCCCTGGGGTTCCTTAGGCTCCCAGACCTCCCTGACACAGAGCTCTAGGAGTCACCTACTCTACCCTCCCGCCTTCCCTCCTCCACTCAAGGTCACACCACCGATGCAGGCTGACAGCCCTCCCAGGCTCGGCGGGATGCCTCCCCATTTTCTCTCACAGGCTTGTCCCCTCATCCAACCCCAGTGTGCTTCATCCCATCATTCTCCTGTCTTGGCACCTGTCTCTCCCAGGTCAGAGACAGCATCATGAGTATGGATTTGCCCCCAAATTTTAATCAAAACGAAAAAGCCCACCTATTAATCAAGAATATATATATTTCATTCCATCTGAAAAAACAGCATGGTTATGTGGAAGCTATTAAAATAAACAATAAGCAGCTCCAAGACAGGACCTACCTACTTAATTTCTGTGTCCCCAACACTTTGCATGGCGCCTGACACACAATAAACTGCAAATACTTGTCAAACTTGGTTGAACTGAACGGAAATGAGGGCATTTCAGATTTTTTGCACAATGCCAATAAAACGTGCCTTGACAAAAATGATTTTTAAAACTTAACATGGTTCCAAAACGTTGCCCATACATATTTCTTGATAATGGTCTCACGAGTGACCTTGAGTTAATGTTGTGTGTTCTCTCGTATTTTTCACCTTTTCTCCCATAAACGTTTAGTATGCTATTTCTTCAGACGTTAATCCGGTCGGCGGGAGGGACGAGGACCACGAGCGCAGGGCGGGGGCGCGCACGGCTCACCTGGCACGTAGATGTAGATACGCCTGCCCTCGATGTCGGTCTCCTCCGTCTGGGTGTGGTTGTAATAGCAGGTGTACAAGCCCGTGTGCGCCGCCGCCGCGCTGACCACCTCCAGCACGGCCACAAAAAGGCCGCTGTTGTTCTCCTCGTTTCTGATTTCCACATTGGGGTTCTCTTCTTCAGACATGGGGTACTGCCAGCTCACTTCACTCTCCCCAAAGCATCTCAGAGAAAAGGATGAATTCAGCTGCACGACCTTTTCATTTTCGTTTGGCAGGATGGAGGGTAATGAAAGCTGGCAGAAGACTCTGCTGGGCCCTGTAAAAGGAAGCAGGCTCTGAATAGGGTGCAGCCAGAAAGGAGAGGCTCACCCAGAGAGCTGAGAGGAGTAACAGCAGCAGCTCACCCGAACAATGAGCGTCTCTGCGCAAAAACCCGCCGGCCAGGATGCCCATGAAAAGCCCCCCATTATAACAGCCGCCGCATCTGCTGAGAGCCGCAAATGCTCCTAAGGCCTCAAAAGCACCCACCAAACCCCGAGATTCACCCCTGCAGACACTCAATGGAGAGAGGATGCCTGACTCCAATTCCATATTTCAGACTCTTGTGTGTGCCCATAAAATATCCCAAGAGGGCAGAGACGCGAGCACATATGGGTTCTTTATTGTCCCCATTCCCTGCAGACGTTCCCCTTAGTACGAAATGGGGTGAGAAGGGGGGCAAGGAGACTGCACGAAGCACAAAGCAGGTTTGTGCTTTAAAAAAATTACGTCTTTTCCATTTCTCACCACACGCTGGCATGCCTTCTCCCTAATGACTTCCCAGAAACCAACGGATTTTCATTTAAATTTCATTGTATTTGTTTATTTTTAAGTAGGCTTCACACCCAGGGTGGGATTTGAACTCACGACCCTGAGATTAAGAGTCTCGAGCTCTACTCCCTAAGCCAGCCAAGAGCTCCTGATTTTAATTTTTGAAGTAAGAATACTTAAAGCCCAAGAGTGAAAACTCTAAGTTCATCTTTCAGTCCAGCTTTCCCTGTCTCTAAAACCGACAGAAGAGGTGTTATGACTTAATTATTCATCAATGGTCTCTAAATCTCCTTTGGAGCCCAATGTGGGAACCCCGCTCAACTTCACTGTGTACTCACCATGACTCTTGCAGCTTAAGGCCGAAGTCCTAAGTGCATCGGGTCACCTATCCTCCTGCAGGCGGGGGATACTTGGTGGAGTTTGGAACTACCGAACCACTGACCTTGCTTAAGGCTAACGTGCCCGTATAGGTAAGCCCTACAGACACTAACAGACTCAACTCCTCAGACCAGAAAAACAGTGGGTTTATGGTGAACATCTATGATGTACAAACATCTGGATGAAAACTAAGAAAATGCCAATAAATATTTCCACAAATGGTCCAAGTAGTACCCTCCCGGTAGAAAAACGTTAGTAGGATTTCCCGAGTCAAATATTCTACCAATCAGATTCCAAGGGAAAAGGTGCTCTAAGATTTTTCCAGCAATTTAAGCATCTTCCACTTAAGAAAGGTATGATTCCCTGGTCACGAATCTTCCACCGTTTATTTCCTTGGAATATTCACAAATGTCTCTGGAAAGCCATGTCCCAGTAAAAAGAAAAGAGCAGTGGGCAAATTCAGGCAATTATTCCTACCACGTGTCAATGCCAGGATTATACACATACTAAAATTGCCACTGGCAAGCATTCCTTCTGACGGGGAGTCAGTGTGACAGGTCAAAGGGAACTGAAGATTTGTGATCATTCTAGGTACTTCTCATCATTTTCAACTTCCCTTCCCTCTTTTGGACTGTGTTTGCTGAGTACAGGGAGCACTCCCAGAGCACAGAACTTAGAAGGCAAGGTTTCCTACAGAACAGTGAAGTCAGAGAGTACTGGGATCCTTACCTGTGAGGAGACAGCCTAAGATCAGGAAGGCCAGAAGGGAAGTCCCCATCGTTCCGGAAAACTGGAAAACCAGATGTCCAACAGAAGCAGCGTTAGCCAATAAAACCACCCAGGTGAGCCTCGTTCTTTTTGTGCTTTGCGATACGGAAAATGTTAACAGCATCATTTTAGTTGAAAACCCCTTGGTTTAAGATTCATGGTCAAAGCAGTTAAGATACCTAAAAAAGAATCCCATAGCCCAATTGGACCCCAAGATCATGACAGGAGCCATCTGAAGCTGAAACCCTTTTGGGTTGCACGCAGCTTTCAAATTCCAAAAAGTCTGGCTTTTATGGTCTCAGAATGCATCCAAGAGCCCAGCAGAACTGTTCCTTTTAACCCATTTAAATGAAGAATGTGAAAAACAAGCACACATGTATTTACTCAACTTCCAAACTGGAGCTGTTTTCACTCAAAACAGGCTGTCATTTGCTTGGTGTTTCACTACAGACTGTATGTGAAGTTCACATCATCCGCGACCTTTGGGAAAACAGACGCTTGGGCTGCAACAAACACCTTCATATTGACAAGGCATCCTGATCTCAAGTTTCTGAAAGTCAAAGCCAAGCTCACTTGGAGGACGTCCCTTTGCCCTGCACGGGCCCCTAGCAGACTCAGGACCCAGTGCGCTGGGTCGGGCTGAACACAGCACGGAGGGCGCAGGTGTAGAAGGAGCCGTGAGGGTGGTGAGGCAGGGAGAGGCAACAGGGAGAAAAGTATGCCTAAATGTCCGTGTTTGGGGGGGATGCGGCAAACCACCCAATAAAATTTGGTAGAGACCGGGAGAAACCAAGTCTTTGCCTCCAATTTCCTGCCGCGAAATTGGAGGAACGGAAGAGAAGTGGAGAGGGACTGAAAATGAATGTCACAAGACACAAGCAGGGAAAGGGAGGGAAAATTCTTATTAAAGAGGGACCCAAGGAGCCCCAAGGTGAAGCCACGGAACAGTCTATTCAGGTCATACTCTGAAAAGGCCCCTTTTTATCTTTTTCTTTTCGTGCTCATCCCCACTCACCTATTTATCGCCCCCATCACTCCCCACGTGAAGTCAGTAATGACGTGATCTGACTGCAGTCAATGAAACACCTGTGCACAGACTGGCAGGTGTGGACACTGCGAAGCACCCAAGTTTTGACTGGAGAGCCTCCCCGCAGAGGGGTCCCGGCAGGGGTGCAATGCTTGGGATATCCCATGAAATAAAAACACCTAAGCCTTGGCCTAGGATGTCCTGGGTCCTTGACTTGCTCAAACCCCCAACACATGCAACAGAAGGCTTCATGGGATTTAATTTGTTCCATCACTAGCTTTGGAAACTAAGATGCATGTTCATGACTCCTGAGTAAACTGGCCTAAAACAAACAAACCCAAAAAACACATCAAAAAAGGAGAAGTTCCGTGTATGCCTGTGGTTAGCCCCTGATCGTACATTTTCGCTTTTACGGAGGCAAGATGGCCCATGTGTACAATCAGATTTCTTCTTCATTGAATTCTACTGGGAAAATGGAGGAGGAAGACAGACAGGGTGAAAGGCAGAATACTGGCAATGGGTTGGGGGGAGGGATGGACAGGAAAAAAATGCTCATTCTGTTTTGTCCAGGGCAGGATTAAGAAACCAGTATGTACTAACAAGCCAAAGTGTTCCCATGTGTGCCATGTCTATTAAGGATAACCCCGAGACATATTTGATTTTCGGAAGTGCCAGCTGAGGTTCAGAGAAGTTCAGCAAGTCACCCCAAGTCACTCAGCTGGTGCTAAAGCCAGAATTCTAACACGGAGTCTGTGCTCTCTCCAATTCACCATATGGTCTCCCTCCAGGGAAGGTCAGCGCTTCAGCCTTGAGTGTCCCCTCCCTCCCCCCCCCCCAGCACTGTTTCCTAATGCAAATTGGGGCCCTGCCTCCCTTCTCTGCTCACCCCAGTGAGAGAAGAACAATTGCAGGGCTGTGAACCCAAATGCAATTTGCACAATGCTGGCTGGCTGATGGCTTCTGAGGCCCCTGGCATGTGCCCGGGAGGTGGAGGGGGGCAGTTTGCAGGGTTTCCTCACTGCTGGCACAGCAGGCCCCAGAGCCAGGCTGGCCAGCCTGATTTACCACAATTAGCAGTAAAGGCCTGTGTATTCGTACATATACATATCAGCCCCCAACGATAATCCACTTAGCCAACTTCAAAGCAGCCTCCAGGGCCAGCTTCAGGTCTTGGGTTTTATCACATTTCTATCCTGTATTTCTCTAGCAGGGCTTGCCAATGATGCATCTTTAAAGCCCCCCCCCCCCCCCCCCCCCCCCGTGTAAGGGCTGCTTTCACAGGGCAGGCTCTGAGGAGCGTTTTGCCCTGGGCCAGCCCCACCAGCTTTCCTTCTGCGCATCCAGATACTGTGGTCCTGCTGCCAAGGAGGGTTCTTTACTGACGTACAACGTGGGCGATGCACACAGGGCCTCAGAGCCAGCGATGATGCGAGCACTGAGAATCAATGAGTTTGCCGAAGATTTCAACCTCCCTCCTCTGATAAGAGTAGTGCCCTGGCTGGAAACCCAGGCGTATTTGTGAAGTTTCATGTCATGACTCATCTGTAACTCAGACAATTTCGTCGTGAGTAACTACAGCGTGTTTGCCCTACAGGGAGGTAATGGAAAACAACAAGAGAGAATGGCCTCCCTGCCTATTGGCCGTGTAGTGAGGATGTCGAGGAGTCCGGCTCGGTACGTCCAGGGCTTTTCCACTCGGGGAGTCAACGTTCACCCTCCATCAGTAGCCCCTATCCTAGAGCACATCCGAAAGTCAGGTGTGCAGGCACGAGGAACTGAGGTCACGAATTCGGAGAAACCTGGGATGCCACGAGCCAGCAGGAACAAATCACTCTGCAGGGAGAGCCACGGACTTCACCCAAATCTGTCTTTAAAAAATCGTAATCACGTCTTCTCATGCCAGCTACAAGTTGGGTTTCAGTCTCCATCCTCTATAACCACAACGCAGAACGCGCTGCCAAGAGTTAGAGAAACAAACAAGCAGAAGAGACCTCTGCCACGTTCCCTCTCAGGCCAAGTGACCTGCTCCTCCGTGGTATTTTCTTGTCTTTCTCATTCCTTCTCTCTAAACTATGATGGAAATCGCTTTGGCTAGGTTCACGCCATATCGGACGCCTAGTCCGTCTCTCTGAACCTCCGGCTCTTCTTCTCTAAAGGGGGACTAATAACACCTGATTGCTGGCTTGCCTTACCACGTTATTGTAAAGACTAAGTTATAGTTTAATCAAAAGTGCCTTGGAAACTGCAGCCATTGGTTTCCATATGGACTCTTTTCCTGCAGACCCCTAAGATGTTTTGTAAAGATTTTATTTATTATTTGAGAAAGGCGAGGGCACGCGTGAGTGGGGGGAGGAGCAGAGGGAGAGAGAGAATCCCAAGCAGACTCTGTGCTCAGCATAGAGCCCGATGCGGGGCTCGAACTCACAACCCTGAGATCATAAGCTGAGCTGGAATCAAGAGTCAGACGGACGCTCAACCTGGTGGACAGACTGCACCACCCAGGCGCCCCCTAAGATGTCCGAAATGACAGGGGTGTCAGAGTAACTCCTTCAACTTCTACTTACTGAGAAAGACAGGCCCAAAGGCCTTTGGACCTGCCCTTCATCACCTGCATATCAGAGAGGTGGATCTAAACTCAGGTTCAGGGGCGCCTGGGTGGCTCAGTCGTTAAGCGTCTGCCTTGCGCTCAGGGCGTGATCCCAGCGTTCTGGGATCGAGCCCCCCATCAGGCTCCTCTGCTAGGAGCCTGCTTCTTCCTCTCCCACTCCCCCTGCTTGTGTTCCGTCTCGCTGGCTGTGTCTCTCTCTCTCAAATAAATAAATAAATAAATAAATCTTTAAAAAAATAATAATAAATAAACTCAGGTTCAACCAAGGCCTGATAACAATCAAGGTTGTTTGAACTTGAACCCATACATACCATCGCATAAAACAGAAAAAGAAATCTGTCTGCACCCACCGTCCTTAATGGGCTTCCAACCCTATCCCTGCAAACAGAAGTGAAGAGCCATGAAGGGCAACTCCATAACCAAAGACAACATACTAAGCCAGAGAGTAAACAGAGCTTGGGCACTATTTCCAGAGTGAGAGCACGCTAGCCTTCTCAGAAAGCCAGCTTCCCCATCGCCAACGGCTCAACACATCCCGCCGCAGAGCCACTGAATCTTGAATTTCACCCCACCCTGGCATGATTAAAGGCCACAGGAGACGCTCTCACAGTCCCCAAAGCCACTGACAACTTCAAGATTCAGATTTCCAAGGTTCAGTTAATTTTGGCTCTAAGTTAATTCTAACTGTGAAAATTACATATCCTGCTTTATCCCTGTGACAAATGTCCTACTCGGTCTCCTAACTTCAGCCCCGGCAATCCAGATGCTGGCCTGCACTGATGGCAACTTCACGGAGGGTGTGTTTACCAGAATCTACACCCCACCAGACGCTGTTGCGCTGTTTTGCTCTCTCTGCGCTCCATCAGACATTCCAGTGATGGGTGGTGGCTGGAGTATTTTTACTTGGGAGCATTTTATGGGACAATCTGAGCTCGTAAACCTTTCTGCTCTTCCTGCATCAGATCTTTAAGCCACGGAAGCCTGAAATGACACCTCCTTTTGATTGTCACCGAACTGGTGTGACTCCTAATGAGAACCCTTGGGTGTAGTCACTTACGGCGCACTCAAGATCACCAAGCTCCCAACTCCAGCGCCTCACTCTTAAAGGGATATGCAAATATCCGCTTAGCTTCCTCACAGATCTGCTCTGATAGATGTGGTAGGTCCGCACTTTGCTCGTTACATAAATGCAAAGAACGAGCTAAGGCGAAAAACTACACAAAGGTCCACAAAACAAATGTGATCAGCCCAATGATTCTTGCAGCTTTGTAGTAAATATAAACCAGTCATCTTCCACTTGGTCCTACCAGGCAGAAAATGCATCTTTCTCATGCCACAACTTGCTTCGAATCTCCACGAAGCCCATTCCCACAGAGGGTCGTTGCAGTTCTCAAGTGTGGCCAGCAGATGACAGTGTTGGTCCAAGGACGTGCGTCCCGGGGTCCGTGGAGACACAGACGCCGCTGCTAGTTCTGTGCTAAAATGTCCCAAATCTTAACTTCCAATCTCTTCTTTTCTTGGATCGTACTTTTAGGTGTCGTGGTGACTTCAGTTCAGAGCCCACAGAATGGAAGCAGGAACAGGGCAACTGTTGACCGAAAACGCTTCACTGTCCTCGGGGCCCCAGGAGAATTCGGTGAGGGACAGGCACCAGCACCGTCGCTGCGAGCGAGGCCGCCAGGGCAGAGGGGCCTCGGGAGCCCGGAAGACGGCGCTGCCATCCCAGCCGCACAGGTTCAGAGGGTTCGACAGGAGAAGCCACTGGAGAAGAGGTCGGGTGACCCAGGGCTTTGTTTCCCCCACGCTCTCGCCACCCGGGAGATGGCGCCCACCCGCAGGAGGGAACCACCTGGGCCGCTCGGGGTGGCGACCGAGACGCCGTAACCCTGGCCTCGCAGCCCTACCTGCTCGCAGGCCATTGTCACCCCTCGTAAACCCTCTCTCCACGGGGGCCGCGCCGACTGTTCCAGTTGCTCAATAGCGTAGGGTCGTAAAACAAACAGCCGGGGGGCTCCCGCGCGGCAGGGGACCTTGCGAGGAGCCTCAAAAGTCAGCGGCTACCCCCCAAAAGCGCCCGGGACCTTATACCCTCCACCTTCCTCCGCTTCTCCCACGCTCAATCACGACGACACCCCCAGCCCATCCCCAAACCCTGCACCCCGCCCGTGCCGCCCCCCAGCGCCTCCTCAGTCACACACACCGTGCCTGCAGGCGTCTCTCCAAGGCCTCAGGCCGCCGCAAAGGCGACAGGGTCGGTCGGCCCGGGGCCCTCGGGCTCAGCGCCGCGCTCCGACGCGGCGCCAGCGCGGAGCGCCAGAGGCAGGATAGCCGGGCGTCGCGCGCCCCGGAAGGCCACTAGAGAGCGCAGCAGCCCCGCGAATCTTACCCGGCTCGCCCGCTCGCTGGCCAGCCAGCTCGCTGGCCCGCCCGCCGGCCGCTCAGGCTCCGGGTCCCCGACAGCGCAGCCCGGCCCGGCAGCTCGACTACCTTCGCCGGGGAGGTTCCGCACGGTCCCGCCTACTGCCCCGCTGCCCCACACGAACCCGCGCCAGCCGCTTCCCTTCCCGTCGCCCCCACGCCCTCGGCCGTTCTGCCACTCCGGGGTTGGTGGCGAGGGCTGCCCGCTCGGTCGGAGTTTAGCGTCCCTATCGGCCGCACTCCCGGCCTCAGAGCTGCAGCGGCCCTGGAGCCCCAGGCACGAAGCTTGGCGTTTGCATTGTTTTCGGCTGAGACCTGAGAGGGGGCCGGGAGGGGTGGAGGGATAGGGGCCGAGGGGTTTAGGGTTACAGTCGCGCGCCAGCGCCTCCTATGGGCCCGAAAACGACACGGCCGCGGGCAGCTGCCCACGGAGAAGGCCGCGGGGCGCTGAGATTGAGACCTCCTGTCTTCAAAGAACCGGGCCTCCCCCTGCGCCGCCCTGCAGCATGCTCGCTTCTGCCCCCGCAACCCAGCGCACCTTCACTCCCGCAAGCTCCCCTCGCTTCCCTTTCTCCGGGAAGGGGAGGACTGCAGTTGGCTGGGAGGGGAGCGCCCCAAATCCGAGGTCCTTTTTAGCTACTCCGATCTATTTTTCCAACCGATTTCTCACTCCCTGTTCAGTTTAAAACAAAAGGAAAAGCCGCAGAGCCATTTCTGCAAAAGACATGCATCGGCAGAGCCAGGACCAGAGCGCTGCAGAGAAAAGCAACTTGCCCGGAGCCTGCGTCCCGCGCGGGACCTCCCCCCAGCACCTCGAAGCCAGACTCAAGGGACGCTGAGAGCCGCACCTTTCAGTCACCAAGCAAGCTTTAGCTTTTCCCCCAGAACTGCCACTCGTCCATCAGCAGCATGTAACCCTGTCGCAGCTCCCCGGAGGCCAGAGAGAGTCCCACCCGCTGGAGTCTGCAGGAAGGCGCTGGCCACCACGTCCGCAGGACGCGTCCAGGCGCTGCGCGCCGCCCACGGCCGGTCCCCAGGAGGCACCAAACGGGCCCGCCTCGGCGCCAGACGCGTTTGCAGCTGGAAAGCCCGGCCCGTTGCCCCTCCCCCTACGCCCCTCCCCAGTCCGCGCCCCGGGAAGAAAGCAGACCTGCGGCCGGGAGCCGAGGTTCTGCTTCGAGTCCCTCTCGGTCCACCTAAGGACTGGTGCAAGGTCCGAGGGTCAGCTACCCGCTCCTTCCCGGTGCCCCGATTTCTGCCTCCCACCCCCACCCCCACCTCCGCTGCGGGGACTCATCCCAGTTACACTTGGATCAAACCATAAACAACACCGTGTAAGAGCGTCGAAGCAGGGACTGACCAGGGTGTCAAGGCGAGGATGGACGGGCCCTCGCCTGTCGGGGAGCGGAGCAAGGGCCCCTTTATCATGGGAGAGTGGAAAGAGAGAAACCAAGAGGAAGGGGGGAAACCAAGAGGAAACAGGGAAGAGATGCAAAGCAGAAGCGCCAGGGTCCGAGTGGGTCAGAGGCGGGTAAACGGTGGGGGATGTTAAAACCAGAGCCACCAGGGCTGCAGCTGCGGTGCGCAAGACTCTTCCTCCCCTCCAGAAGCCCGGACGCTCGCTGGGCTCCGGGGTGTTAGTCCGTGAGCTGTGCGGCTGACTGTCCTGCCCGGATGCCCCGGATGTCTCCCTGCTCTAAAAAGCTGCCTAGTTCTGGTCGTGAGCGACTGCGGCGAGACGAGTCGGTCCAAAACGTTGAGCAATTCGACTGCGGAGCCAAAAAGCCATTTCCCACACGGCGCAGCCCGGGGCTTTTCCAGGCAGCTGGGCCGGGCTCGGGGCAGTCCGGACCTGATAAAGGTCGTCCGCGCTCCCTCTCCAGCCCGGGTTTGCCTCTCACCCTGGCAGATGGAGTGAGTGGCAAGTTCTTCAAGGTACTCGTTCTGCAATCCTGAGGTCTTAGCAGAGCTAGGGAGGCTCTGCTGAGAGAGGGACTGGCGCTCCGGCTGCTGGAAAGACGCACAGCCAACAGACAGAGGGCCCAGGACTTCTTCCCGTTGGGGACGCTTGGCCAGGACACTGGAGCTCCCGCACACCTGGCCAGGCGGCCGGGTTCCTGGCCCCTAGGGCAGTTGTACTCAAGTCCCCCTGGCTCTGAGCTGGCTGAGACCCTTTCCGAACAGAACCGCTGACCCCAGTTGTTTCCGAGCCAAGTGGACGCCGCCCGTCCCCCCCGCAGTGCCGGGAGAAGTTAATCTCACAAGGAAAAGCCGATTTCCATGGGGATAGACGGAGGAGGAAGGAGGGGCTGGGAAGCAGGCAAGGAGGCTGGCGCAAAGAGTGAAACAGAGGCACTGGAGAGGATGGAGCAGCGCAGGGCGAGTGCAGGCGGCGAGTGCTACGCATCCCCGCGAGGAAAGGGACACCCAAGGGGGGGGATCTTGAGCTCAGGTGCCCGGAGGGAGATGGTGAGGCCGGTTCGCTTACCATCTTTCTCTTACCTGGGAACCAAGTTTCTCCGTTCCGAGTCGTCCCTAACTTCCCCGAGAGAAGTTCTGAACTTCTCTGGCGATCTTCCTTCTTTCCTTCCTGTGGCCGGGACTGGGCAGCAGTAGAGCCCCCGGCTTTGTAAAGAAAACGATTCCACCGAGAAAAGGGGGCTCGCGGAGAAGAGTGGGGGTGGGGACCACAGCGCACAATGAGGGCCCCTTGGAGCGCAGTACGAAATTCCTCAAATCCCACTTGCTGGAATGCGAGGCGACGACGACTTCTTCACTCGGGGCCAAATGTGTTTGTCATTACTCCAGACCGCCTGCCCGCCCGCGACGCCTTCGCCCCCGCACTAGGGCGCGCAACCCCAGCGCACCGCGGGACTGGCGCCCGCTCTCCCTCTCACTTAACTGATCCCGCAAACCGCTGGGGACTCCCCCAGACTCTCGCCCACGTCCGCGCCCCCTCTGCGTGTGCTGCAGCCGCCACGGTTGTGCTGTGTCTGGCTCCGGCTCGCACCCGGCGCTCTGCTCCGTCCAGTACTAAGCGCCCTCGGCCGGCGCCATGTGCCCCCGGCTGGCACCCAAGGTCCGGCCCTCTCCAGCCGAGCCCTTCACGCCTCCCCTCCTCGCATCCCCTCCCGCGCCCCACTCGGCGCTCTTCTCCCTCCACCTCCCCCAGTCCTCCAGCCGAGCTCCACACCACCGGCTGCAGCGCCGTCCCGCCAAACCGCGGGCGAGGAATGAAAATACTCATTAAAAACCTGTCGCCTTCCAGGACCTACTGCCAAGAAGAGGGCAAACACCTCTGCCCCCACTCCCAGCATTACTTGGTGCTCGTCCCAGTATACACGAATACCACCCCCAACCCCAAAAGAAACCTCAAAAATGCAAGCCTAAACAATTTCGTTGGTAGGCTATAGGGTTGTTAGGAAAACACTGCTTTTAAAAATAGGTCTGGAAAATGTGTTTTTTTAAATCCCTAGACTTTCTAACTCTATGGTTATCTTTCCTCCAAGTGAAGTTTATTCAAAATAAATGACTCTCTGGACACACAGCTGGAATTCAACTCCGTTTTTTCCCTCATCGCCCAAAGTTTGAGTGAAGTTACTTCTCTTGTAGCCCAAAGGGCCTGATCAGGGACTTCTCTTAGAAACAAAAATTATTTTTTTCTCCTTTCTTACCTTCTCCTCCTATGTCAATTCGTATTGAAAATCCTGCATATGGAGTAAAAAGTGTCCACGGTTTCCAGTCCTCTCCTGTAGTCCCCTCCTCTGTTTTTCTCCCTCAAGCTCCAACTGTAATGGGCTCAAAAACCGCGTTTTGTAATTGATTCAATGTTATAGTCCATCCTTCTAAAACTAATCATTTGCTCTAAGTAAATAGCTGTCAGGAAATGAAGCGCCCCCCCCCTCCTTGGCCTCTTCAAAATAAAAGTTTCTCTCGAACTCCGTGCGCTCTGAATCTCCACGCAACCAGATTGCGCCTTCGCTTTTTGCTCTTACGCAATCAGGGGGTCCAGCCCCAACCCCCAGACTTCGACAACAACTGGGCGGCGGGGAGAAGCAGACCAGATGGGGTGGGGGTGGTGGAAGGGGGAGGTGTTGATGTTCTGCCGGGAAAGAGGTTCGTGAAAATACAAACTGCCCATCATTTCCAGAATGAGTTTGCCTCCTGATTTAGGGGGCATTTTCCTACGCTGCTGTATTGCTTTGCATTCTCTTTGAAAGGAAGAAAAAGAACTCGTGAAATTGCAGTTAATGCCCAGAAAAAGTATACATCTGGAATCAAGAATGTCCCTTCTGCAGAAATTCCTAGCTCAGCTAGACAAGGGGCTGTCCGGAGAGGTCTCCAAGCGGTTGCGTCTTTACAACTTGGGGTCTTTTAGGGAAAGTGGCGGGTAGTTGCTAATCCTTTAATGGGATTAGGCAAACTGTTGAGTCCAATATGAAGATGATGGTCTTTGTTTTTGGTTTTGTTTTGTTTTGTTTTGCTTTGAAATCACGTTTGAAAGAAGGTACAAAGAATCGAGGGTCTGCGTAGGTTTGGAACGTTCTCCGACAGAATGACCTTTACTCCCTCGAAGTCACTTATCTTGTCGTGTCTTTGTTTTCGGGGTAATCTGGGAGAGGTTGCCCTGGCTTCTATCACGCACACAAAAAGGCTCAGGCTTGGGCGTTTGAGCAATCGTCTACAACAAACCTGCCACCTCTGCGTTCAGGGGAGGTTCACCTCCGCGCGCTCCCTCCCGCCGCGTGGGACGGACCTTACCGATGCCCTGGGGTTGAACGGAGCCCCAAATCCTCTGCCCCAAGCTCGAGGCAAGAGACTGTACCGGGAAAGGACGATTCTGCTCGCGAAGGAAAGGGGGCGCTGACGCTCCAGGAACCAGACCAGGCGGAGTGGGGCTTCCAAGTGACGGAGGGGGAGGGGAGCGCGTTCACCTTCCCCGCCTTCTCTAATTTTGAGTTCTCCTGTTGGATGGAAGGGGTCATTTTTTATCTCCACCCCCACTCCACCTCCACGCTCTCAGAAGGGCTACAGCGTCCAGGTGGAGCCTGGAACGTCGGACAGTCATCAACGTTCTCCTTCATCAGGAGGCTGGACAAGGAACAGCCAGCGGGAGAGGGTCACAGAGAGGTGTGGGGTCTTGTGCTGCTCTGGGATGGGCTTCTGGGGTGTCAGGCTCGGGGGAGACGCCTGGGGCTGGGCTAGGGGCCCCATTCCCCCAGCTCTTCTGCGCGCTCGCCTCTCGTGCATCTTCAGTTCGGGTGACTGCACTGCTCACTATTACTTCCACATGTTCCTTCAGGAAATCATTGAAGGCAAATATATGAACAGCCCCTTGTTCGGAATGCTAACAGGATACCGTAATGTTTGTAGATAATGAACCGGGTTGAGGGACCCCCCCCCCCAAATCACCGTGCGGAATAATAGGAAAAGGCGATGCTGGCTTTCATGCTATTTATAAAGACAACTTGAGATCTAAGTTTTTATATCAAATACCCTAATGAGTAGGAGGCAATGTAGGGAGCCTACCCAGGCCAGGAAGGCCCGCTTTGCTCTGGGAAACTGCCAGCCCGGTCGCACCGGGGTCTCCAGTGCACTGGGCTCCCCGCCCACAAATGGTAACTTAACAGTTCAGAGATGCTTAAAGGTGGCCCGAAAAGCAGGCTGGGCGGGGGTGTCTTCGGGTCGTAACTCCTCGTGAGTTTGAAGCATGGAGAATGGATGAGCAAGTGAGCCCCCAGTTGTCCTTCTGGTAGTAATTACCTGCCTAATTTGAATGATGCCTTTGTTATGATCATTAACAAACATTTGCTAAAGGTTTCCATGTGTGACATTCCAGAAGGTTTAAAGGACTGGGATGCTGACTCCCGGGATGGTGCACCGGTGGGGGGTGGCGCAGGGAAGCAAATGGTTGGGGGGATGATTTCGCCGAGTCTGGGCCGAGCAAAGATGGAGAGAGGTCAACATCTGCCTCCCCTGCCAAAGCAAAATAAACCCAGGGCTCGGGAGCCGCTTTGGGCCTGGAGGCCCTCGAAAAGAGGCGGTTCGTGCCTTCAAACCGGTCCTGCCCCTGCAGCCACCACCCACCCGCGCCTCCCACGGCTCATAGGCGGGTTTGAATCTTGCCGTCCGGCCTCCGCCGCCTGTCCGAGCCTTCGGGAGAGGACTGGTCTGCCGCGTAGTCAGCCCGGGAGGTGGCGGGGGGAGGAATGGAAGGGGGAGGCGAGCCGTGCTCTTCCCGTGTTGTTCTAAGATCTTTCCAGATTGCTCCCTGGGCGCCCGGGGTCCTGGGTGGTCCTGGAGCCGCCAAGGGCAAGAAGCGCCGCTGGCCAAGGCGGACTGCGAGGTCCTTTCTCCTCTCCCGGGGCTCCAGCCCCTGGCACCGCGGGGGACCAGGCCACCCGGTGCGCGCCGAGGGGTGACTTTCGCCAACGTGGACAGCTGTGTGAAGGTCCCAGCCCGCACCCGGATTTTCATTTTAACCACTTGTGTTTTTCCCTTGAGGAATCATCATGGGGTTAAAAACGAGGATTTTTCTCCCCAAACCGCGAGTCGGGGGCGGGGGGCTGCGGCCCTCTGGGAAGGAGGCCTAACTCCAGAGCTGAGCTGGGCGGAGAAGTTGGGGAAAGCCGTAGGGAGCACGGCCGTTCTGGAGTCGCCTCGCTGGTCCTGGCCCGCAGGCGACATAAAATTGGGTGCAAGGGTATAAAAGAGATGAAGGAGAGCCAGCCATCAAAAAGAGGGCCTCGCAAAGTTCGCACGACCAAACCAAAATGGTCCCTGAAAACAAAACAATCTCCCCCGCCCTGCTCCCCGGCTCGCGGGCCCCCACTCCTCCGTAACCTGGGCCGCAGCCCCGGGCGGCACACCTTTGGCTTTCGTGGGCGTTCCCCGCTGAGCTGCGGTTTTGTTTCCTCTCTAGACTCCCCTGCTCTACAGCTCCACCCCCAATTCTGCTTTCCTTAGAGAATTCAGAAGGTCCTTTGGCTTTAGAAGACTGAGGGTTGTAGCAGTTACCAAAGTCGTGCGTTGTGCAAATCACAGTTAAACAAACTTGTGATTTTTTTTCCCAAATGAGGTTGATGGGATGGGGACACAATTCTAGCTTCGCAATTTGAAAATGCAAACCGTTTGGCGGTTTGCAAAAGAAAATGGGGCTAACTACCCCTTCCTCCCTCCACCCCTTCAATACTTGCCTGCGCCTGGAAGAGCCGCTCCCTGGGCCCCGCAAAGGGACTTTCTAGGGAAGGCTGGGAGGAGGCGTGGGGATGTGGCGCACAGATGTGGGGTCCCCGCGGGGAGAGGGGGGAGAGCGGCGAGGACTCCTCCCTTGCCTCGGGTCTGCCCCAGCCGAGGCTTGGAAGCTTGCTCTGAGCCTCTTCGCACGCTCAGGATGCAGAGAAGCCCAAGTTCTGAAAAAGGAGGAGGAAGAGTTCTCCAGAAGAGTCCAGACTAGCGTGTGTAACTTGGGGTGACAGTTCTCTGTCCAGGACTCCCCTCACATCTCCTCTCCTTGGCGGTTGCTGGCTAGCTAAGGGTGCAGCGTCCCTTCTGGGTTCCTTGGGTCTTTCTCTCCGGAGATTTGGGTCTAGGGAGAAGTAGACAGCAGTTCCCTGGGCCTGGCGACCGACTGCAGAGTCTTCTACCGTCCCTAACCGGGCAGCCTGCTTACAGACCGCACAGAGGACCAGAGACTGGCAGCTCTGCTTTGTGGCCCAGCCCAGTCCAGGTGGGCCTACACTCCTCAGAGCTGAGAAAGACGTGGTAGGACTGAACCCCCCTCTGGATCTGGATTTTAGGGTACCCTTTTCCTAGGGAGAGAGCCCCACTTCCTCCAACTCAGGGTATCTTGGGGCCTCCTATCCCCCCCTTTCCTTCACTTTAGGATTTAGCTTTTAGTTACTTTTAATTTGAAAACCTATGTGAGGGGAGGGAGAGGGAATGAAGAGATTGGGAGGTCTGCTCTTTATTAGGGGCCTGAGGTCCAGCTTTCCAACACACAGCTGTGGCTTGGGAGGGCTGGCTGCGCTTAGGTCAGCCTGACTGAAGAAAGGGCCTTGTCCTCTGAAGTCCCAGGAGTACAGCAAGGCTCTGTGATGTTTAAAAAAAAAAAAAAAAAAAAAATCTTGCAGAGGCTTTGTGAAGTGGAAAGCCACTGGGACCTTCGTCCCACAATTACATTAACTATAGTACCTAAGTTTGAATATGGGCCCCATTATTTAATCAGGGTATTATATAATCCCCAAGGCAACCCTGTAGGTTGTGCATGATTACCCCCATTTAGTAGATGAGCAAACAAAGTCAGAGGGGTTAAGCAATTTGCATAGAGTAGAGCCTCAATCTGCCTAACCGAGTCCTGGCTCCAGGTACCACTCAAGACAGGTCATGTTTCTGAGCCTCCGTTTCCCTACATACATGAACGAGCACAAGGTCTGCCTTATGTCCCCGGATCGTTGTGAAGATCAAGTGAGATGAGGCATATGAAGCCCAGGAAAGAGCTAAATAAATGTGATCCTCCTCTCGCTTCTCTGGGCTTTTCCACAGACATCATCACCATCACACTCAGCTCCAGTTCCCTTGGACTGGCCTCACGAGCTGGGGGAAAGCCAGGCCAGTTTTCTATTTCATATTCTCAACCAAGGATGGGGGGGGGAGGGTGTCTTGGTTCTCAGCTGTTACTCCCCAGTGTCTCAGGCCCTCCTAAGAAAATGAGCCCGAGGGGAGAGGGAAGGAGAAGGTGGAGCTGGGAAGGAAAAAGAGAGGGACTGAGGGGCGCCTGGGTGGCTCAGTTGGTTAAGCATCTGCCTTCCGCTCTGGTCAGGATCCCAGGGTCCTGGGATCAAGCCCCACATCAGGCTCCTTGCTCAGCAGAGAGCCTGCTTCTCCTTCTGCCTCCAGCTCCCCCTGCTTGTGCTCTCTCTCTCTCTGCCAAATAAATAAATAAAATATTTTTTAAAATAAAAAATAAAAATAAAATGAAATCTAAAAAAGAGAAGGAATGAAAATCAGAAGCCTGGCCTGGCCTCACCAGCCAGAGGGGGCTACAGAAGAGCCATGAAGAAGGAAGGCGGGGGCCTCAGCGTGGGGAACTTGGGGTAAGGATCAGTGAAGGAACCCCTTGGCTGTCTTGTGGGGCTGTGCACCAGACAGACACCCTGACTTTGACAGGATGACAGGGGCAAGGTGTCCCCAAGCATGCACCTCACACGTGGCTACACTACCCCACCAGACTTTCCCCCTTAACCTTGCTTTTGGAAGAGTTTCTTTTTCCATTTTTTAATTCATCAAAAACTCATGGTCTGTGCCGATCAGAGTTTCTGCTCGGCTTTGGAGTCGATTCATTGAGTCAAAAAACACCAATTGAGCATCTGCCTTGCGTCTGGCAGTGTGATATGGTAGTAAGTGGAATGGATATGGTCTTTGCCTTCAGGGAAGTTGCTATAATATGCTTGTCTGGCCACCAAAGTTTTCCCCATTGCAGCCTCACTGCTGAGGATTGAGAGAGCACATTGGGATAACACTCAGTGCTTTGTGAGATTCTTATGAAGAAGATGGCTGGAGAAGGCGGACCAGGCATACTCTTGAATCATGGGCCACACAACCTTCCCAAACTCTCCAGAATGTGTACAACTGGGATTTCCAGCCTGGGCTGGGAGGAGCTCCAATTCAATACAATATATTCTTACTGAGCCGAAGATGCCCAGGACTCTGGGCCAAGTGGTAAGGGCACAGCCTGCACAGACTGGCCGAACAGTCAATCAGTGAGGCATACAGTTGCATATAGTGCTGTACTCAAATTTTAGAGGGGCACAGTGCCGTGGAGCGTGTAGGAGGGGCCTAGCCCAATTTGGGGGCCAGAGGGGACTTCTTAGAGTGAAGGGACATCTTCTCTTTGAACCTAAGAGAAATAATAGTCTAGACTATTATTCCAAGGGAGGAATCTCTTGTGCAGGGACTTGGAGGTGAGAGAGTAAAAAAGTTTGGAATGGTTGGAACTTGGAAAAGGCGATGGGGAGGAGCAAAAAGGAGGCCAGATCATGGGGCCTTCCAGGCCCTATGGAGTCTGGACTTGATTCTAGGGAAGTACCAGAATTGGTTTAAGGAACGACAAGACTGGAGCAGAGTTGAATTTTAGACCAGATCAGATTGAAGGATGCCAAGAGGCAGGGAGGCCACCACTGTAATCTGGCAGGAGAGGATGCTTCCCTGGCCCCAGGGTTCACGGCAGGGGGTTTGGAGAAAGTGACTCTGAAAAGAGAAAGTAGAATGCACATCCTTCCTGACTGACTGTGAACCCTGAGGGAGAGTGGACTCTTAGCCAGTGCTGTTACTCAGTTGGGGAACTAAAGGAACACAAATTTGGGAAGGAAAATGATGACCCCACTCTTCAGCATGATACAGTTGAAAAAGCTTGGGAAGGCAAGAGTCAAATGAGGAGAAAATCCAGAACAGAATTGTGGGTAACTCCAGCATTTTCTGGTGGGCGAGAAGAGGCTGAGAAAGGACAGCCAGGAATCATCTTCATCCCCTGAATGTTCAGCTGTCATCTCTGAATCCATACAGGGGATTGTATGGGAGTTGGTTGAATTTAAAGAGCTGTCTACACATATCTAAGTTCAGCGTTAGGAACATGTTGTGGCCAGACCTATCTGAGAGTTTTGTGTTTGAGTGCTGATAAACATTCTATGAAGACATGAGAACTTTAATTATTAGATGGCTCACGATACTAGATTATAGTTTCTGTCATTCATACTTTTTAAAAAAGATTTTATTTATTTATTTATTTATTTATTTATTTATTTATTTAACAGAGAGAGAGAGACAGCCAGTGAGAGAGGGAACACAGGCAGGGGGAGTGGGAGAGGGAGAAGCAGGCTCCCAGCAGAACAGAGAACCCCACGCGGGGCTCGATCCCAGAACCCTGGGATCAGGCCCTGAGCCAAAGGCAGACGCTTAAGGACTGAGCCACCCAGGCGCCCCTGTCATTCATACTCTTAAAAGTAGGTTTGCATCCACATTTGGATTCAAATCACCCGAAGACCCAAGTGGGGTTGAAGCCAGATCCTTGTCCTAAGGGTACTCAAGTACTAGCTCTCTCTCCCTCACCCGCAGCCCTCACCGTGCACTGGAAAGATTGAGGCAAGACTTACTTTCAGGGACCAAAAAAATATTGTATGATTTCAGTGACAAAGATTGCATATTTTTTGTCCCCTAGTTATTCTCCCTTCCTTCTCCATAACTGAGCCTCTGATTTTTTTGCTTCCTGGGACAAAACCTTTCTTTCATGTTCTCTCGCAGCTAGATGTGTTCATGAAGAGAAGTTCTGGTCAACGGGATATAAGCAGAAGTGTTGGGTGCAACTGCCAACAAGTGTCCCTAATAGGAAAGGGCACATCCTTCTCAATCTGGTCTTTTTGTTGAATGGAAGGCAAACATATGACTGGCGCTTCAGCAGCCATCTTAGACTATGAGGCAACCTTGAAAGAGGAAACCATGCACTATGGTGCAATAAATGGAAGGTCCCTGACCTGTGAAGCTTCAAACACACCCTGAGAGACGACCTATTATCTTCTTGAAAATGTAGGGAAAACAAAATTCTATCTCATTAAGCCTCTTATGTTGAATTTTTCTGTTACTGGCAGCCCAGCTTGATGCTAACTAACAAAATCAGAAAGTGTTTGTTCCTTCTAACCACAAACACAATCACCTCCACCCAAAAATGAACGCTGTCTGGGGATAGAAGGGCTGAAACACATACACAGCTGCATGACATCCCCAGTAAGCCTACCAAGGCTCGGATGTTTCCCTGCTGAGTACTCACAATAACAGCATCCCTGTGGGATGTAAGTGTGTGTGTGTGTGTGTGTGTGTGTGTGTGTGTGTGTGTGTGTGTGTTTTACAGCACTCGATTCAGGCATGCTGTTCATTCAACTTAATTTGTCTCTGCATAGTCAGTAATGGAAAAGGGACTCTGAAAGAGACCAAGAAAGTGAGAGTTAGTTCCCTCTCCCCCATCCTTTCACCTAGTCTCCTGTTTTCATTCTTCATTACATTCTCCTTCGTACCCTTCATCATATTCTTACAGTCTGCGCACTTCTGGCCCTCTCTTTGCTGCCTCCAGATTCTCAACCTACTTACATTCTTGTATGAGACTTAGGACTTCAACAATACGCTTCCAGAAAGGTAAACTTCATGCCCACATGTTGAGGTAATAAAACGATCCTACAGGTCAACATCCACACACTTTAGGCCAGCTTCCACCAAGCCTTCGGCAGAGAGATGCAGGCCCATGAGGCAAGGAGACGCTGATTGATGATTGCTTCAGGAGTTTAATGAGAGAGCTTGAGTTTGTCCCCTCCCTGCCCTCCATCTACAGCTGCAAACATGCCGTGGCCTCTGGGTGCTAATCTCGACCCTCCAACCCAGCTATCACTGAGTCTTTAAGCATATATTCTATCTGCTCATAATTTGCGTGAAGCCCTAAAATAAGCAGCAAAAGCAGCTTTCCTCTGTGGCCTGTCTCCTTAGCATTCTCCCCGCTGGATTCTATCAGTCAGCTGACAAATGTTTACTCGCCACCGCCTGTGCCGGGCATTGTGCTAGACTGGGGATGCAGCAGGCCTCTGCACTCTGGGGCTCAGCTTCTGGGGGGAGACAGACAGAAAATAAACCCAGACCCTGATTAAATGGCAGGCGTGACAAGTATCCCTCTGTCCTCTGGTGATGCGGGAAGCTGCCACAGGAAGCCAGAGCTGCTCCAAATCCTCGAGGAATCTTCCCCCAGGAGGTGAGATTTAAAGCGGCATGCAATTCTGAGGAAAGCAGCTATAATCTGCTATGATTTTTAAGTCATTCAAAAAGTTAGGTCCCACAAGAAGTATGTGTTTGGGGCTGTTTCAAAGAAAGCAAAGCATACGCTCCTGTTTCTAGAAATGACAGTTTCTAGTGCCCCCAAAGGAACCGTAATTTTCTGATACTGAATCACAGAATGATTGAACACACTCATCTAAGGAATTGTCCTTGTTTAAAGGAGACACTTGGGTTCCCTTGAGATTGCCTATCATGAAATTTGAATATAACCGAGACTCAAGGACAAAGCCAGATCTGGTTCTTGGGTCATCCTTGGGGTGGAGTAGTCTTGGGGAGATAAGAGGAAGGCGCGCAGTCATCCAGCTCCCTGAGCTAATGTTTCACAGGCTGACAATGACAGAATGATTGCCTTTGATGAAAGCACATTTTAATTATCCACTGGGCACATACAGCCTCTTAAGAGTTTGCACTACAAAATAAAGAACCCAAAGCCCTTCAAGGATTCCACAAGATGTTCCAACTTCCTTATTGTGCGTGCATACGATTAATTACTATATTGCACCCTACGTGTATTTATGAAATGACCTCACTGCCTGGTAGATAGCTAAACGGTTAGACACGATTAAAGAAAGAATAAAAACCCGTGAGCTGTCCTTGAGTTCTCCCTCTGCCCGGCTGGGACTTTGAACCACTAGAGGGCGCAAGAGGCCAGCTCAGAATCTAAGTCCACTCAGCAAGGCCTCATTAGCGTGTAAAAAGCAGCCCAGTGTTCCTAAACGTTCTGGAGAGGAGCAAGGTTAAGGTCTCTCCCTTCCCTAAGCCCCCCCAGTCACCCCTAGAAACTGGTTCAGTTCCAGTCCAGCCCTCGACAAGCTTCAGGTTCATCCTGAAGGTCTGACCCTGTCTGGAGACTTCCTCGGAACACTAAGGTTTGGGTGTCAGCGCGAGGGGGAGGGGAGGAGGGCGCATGATGCAATTACAAACTAAGATGCTAAGGCGATACAGCCAGTCGCCCTCCCCTACCAAATGTCAGGCTCTGTGCTGGGGAAAGTCGACATGAAAAGGTCGGCGAGAGGGGAGAACATAGAGGTATAAATATTAAGCCTGAAAGCACAGAATCGGCATTTTACCCAACCTCAGAGGTTGGGAAGAACTTTCTGGGGGCAGTACTTGAGCTAAGACCTGAAGAGTGAATAGAGTAACCCTGGAAGAAAGGTGAGAGGTGTGTTCCCTGTGGAGGGAACAGTTTAAGCAAAGGCATAGAGGCCAGAGTAGAGAGAAGGGAGGCCATGCTGTCCCCCAGAGTCAGGGGTGGGGAGCCGTTGCCTCTGTGGGCTTCTCTGGAGCAGAGTTGAAGGCCCCCCCCCCAGGACTTCAAAAAGCTAACTCAGGACTTGAACCTAAGTTCAACTCAAAATATCTAGAATTGGCTCCTATAATAACAGTGCTTCATAACGTTGAGTCAGTATTGATTGTTGGAATTCTCAAACATTAAAACAAAAATTTTTACCTATCGGTAAGGAATATCATAATACATTTTGCATGTATTACCACAAAATCAGTATTTTGACAGACTAGACTGCCCTGTGGAGCTAAAAGATTGAGTTTTCTGAGGTTTTCCTATGAAATTAGCACTCTAAAATGGGCAGGCGTCATGGAAAATATTTCTTATCAAATGGTTTTCCATGGCAGCCCTGTGAAAAACCTGATATTAATACAGTTGGTGAGCGCCATTATTCCACTTGGGAACAGGAAGGCCAATTGAACCGAGTGATTTATCCAACTCAAACACTCATGCTTTTATGGTTAGCTCATGTTATTAGGAACACAGATAACACCGGACTGACAGACGCTTACGTCTTTCAGAAGAATTTTGGTAATTGAGATCCAATACCTATTTCCATTTTAGTTTAATTCAGGCAAGATTATGATGACTTCCAGTCTTTGCATTTAATTCTCAACTACAAACCCATCTTCTGCTAAATAAGGTGCAATGGCACGATTTGTAAAAACATGCAAAAGTAAATTTAAGATGTGTTTCAGTACTTCTTGTGATAATTAGAGACACACGAGACTATTACACATGCAAAAGGTAAAGAATGACTTATATAAATTTTGTCAAAGATCCGTGTGAGTCATCTGAACTTTCCGGTGACAGAATCTGGCGTACATTTGACAACTCTGGCATATGTAATGCTAATTCTGGAGGTCCCAAACCAGGTAAGCATCAGCAATTCGTATGGTGTAATACCTAGCCTACTGAACTACTCTATTATTGCAGGTAAAAATTCATATTATACATTTATTCTACACACTTAAAAAATGACTTGTCTGGGGCGCCTGGATGGCTCAGTCGCTTAAGCGTCTGACTTTGGCTCAGGTCATGATCCCGGGGTCCTGGGATGGGGCTCCCACTGAGTGTGAAGTCTGCTTCTCCCTTTCCCTCTGCCCCTCCCCTGCTCCTGCACGCCCTCTCGCTCTCTCTCTCTCTCAAATAAATAAATAAAATCTTTTTTAAAAAATGATTTGTCTATAGCTATGTAGTTGAATCTTTAAGTTTTGTCCTATATTTCAATGAGATTGAATGTATTTCCAAATAAAAAACAATTTAAAACAGCAGACTCACACTTCAAATAGTGGTTATCTTATCTGCCTCTCTGTGTGCTGTCTGCTTTCCCTCAGGCCACCAATAAACCTGAGAAAGTGGAATTTGCCATTCGAGAGTTCTCTGCCCCCACCCCACCTGATGGGTGCTGCTTAATACTTGGTCTTTGAGCACAGAGACTTGCAAGAGGCTTGGTTAGAATGCACAGCCCGTTCCTGACCATTGTAAGTTTCATTCTAAAGCTGTGTGCCAAATAGCTCGTCCTCATAGCACTGTCACTTCTTACCATGCAGAGGATAAAGGGCAGCTGTGTCTACATATTACCCAAAAGACAGATGAAAAGCATTTCAATTATTCTGATACTTTCGAATCCAGACAGACCACTGGAAGTACAGGTCACTTCCCTTTAATTTCAGTTTTTCTATTCCATTTTTCATGAGTTCTTACTCCCATGCCATTTTACACCTTCTAAAAGTGTTTCTGGATATGCGGCCTCATCCAAAGTCCCTCACAGCCATGAGCAGAAGGGCAGTGACCCAGACACCGACTAGGAGAGGTTCTGATGAATACAAGAGATCATTCTCAGGCAGAGGGGGCCCGGGCACCCTCTTGGCTCCCAGTAATGGTCTCCCCACCACCATCATGCTCTTCCCAGTTACAAATAGTTTATGTAGGGGCGCCTGGGTGGCACAGCGGTTAAGCGTCTGCCTTCGGCTCAGGGCGTGATCCTGGCGTATGGGATCGAGCCCCACATCAGGCTCTTCCGCTATGAGCCTGCTTCTTCCTCTCCCACTCCCCCTGCTTGTGTTCCCTCTCTCGCTGGCTGTCTCTATCTCTGTTGAATAAATAAAAAATCTTTGAAAAAAAAACAAAAAACAAAAAACAAATAGTTTATGTGGATATAATGGGGACAGAGTTGCTAATCAAGGAACTCAGAAGTAAAGTATGTGCTTTTCCTCCTGTAATCGGAGCAGGGTAGGTTTTCATGTTCCTGTGCCTTTTTTTCTAGTATTACAGTTCACGCTATTTAAATGCCACAAAATTCAAAAGGCATATTGAAACCTTCTATGTGTAAGGCCGGGTGCTAGGTCACCAGGAAGAGACACCACAGAAATTACAAGAAATAGAGAACCATTTCCCAGAAGTTTAAAATCTATTTATTAAGAAACAAACATTACCGTATGAACAAATGCAGCGAACCAGGCACTCAGCGCCTGGGGACAGGGCTTGGACATGGTGGCAACAAGGGGTTTTGATAGGAAGCAGTTTGTAGGCTGTCACCAGGTCAGGATTCAACTGATCCATTTCAAGCTACTTCTCTAAACCTGTTCTTGTCCTGTGTTCTCTCACTCGTTGATACCACAGTCCCAAGGGTCCCTCCGGTGTGGGCGTGATCCTTGACTGGCCCATCTCCTTCCCCATCTGAATCTGTTCAGTCCTCAAGACATTAAGGTCGATCTCCCAGATCTTCTTGGCGCCATCGCTTCCTTCCTCCCTTCTCGCCTCCCGCGCCCTATTTCAAGTCTTCAGCGTCTCTCCTCCAGACCGACCACAGCCCCCCAACTAAGTTTCCCAACTCCAAAAAGATCAAGTTCCAGAACCCTTGGCACATGCGACAAAGGCCACCATAAAGGGTCCTGGCTGCCTTCCCAGCCTCACCCTGTGTGACGTCTTCTGCTCCCAGCAGCTTCAGCACTGCGGGCTCTCGGTGCCCCATTGTTTGAGTCAGACCCTGCACAACTCAGAGCACACTCTTACTTTCCTCCCCTCTGCATTCTCTGGTTGGTGTTCGGGTTCCTTTCCTTTTATTCCTAGAGAAAGTCTTTTCTTTATTTCTTTTTTTAGAGATTTTATTTATTTATTTGAGAGAGAGGAAGAGAGAGAGCACAAGTGCTCTCATGAGGGGCGGGGAGGAGGGAGAGAGCAAGAAACAGACTCCCTGCTGAGTGGGGAGCCCAATGAGGGGCTTCATCCCAGGACCCTGAGATCATGACCTGAGCCGAAGGCAGACGCTTAACCGACTGAGCCACCCAGCTGCCCCCAAAATCTTTTCTTTAATTGCAGCTATCTATGACCTAAGGGGAAGAGATGGGAACTTTCTACTTTCTGGCTGGGAGAGGACTGTGAGGATATCCTTGTCGCTTCCTGGTGGCAGAGGTCGGCTTCTTAGATCCAGCCTGAAGGGAGTGGGAAGGAACTGAAGACGAACAGTAAAGTCCTAGGAAGAATTGATCTCTTTCTGAATGAGAATGTTCCCCTTTTTTCTGTTCACAGAATCTATCCCATGTCTGGCAAGGCTGTAGGTGTTCTGAGTCATTTTGACCTTCTCCACTTCCCTTGAGATCAGCCTTGTACCAATGGAGCAGCTGGGAAGCCTTGATTTACAAACCATAGGTTTTCACCCAAACTTGATTCTCCCCTAGACTTTCCCATCTCAGGTAATGACACCACCAGCCTCTCAGTTGCCCAAGCCCCACATCGAGGTGTTTACTTTGTTCCTTCTGCCTGTATTCAGGCCATTAACAAGTTTTATTGATTTTATCTTCCAGGAATATTTAAAATCTGTCCTTTCCTCTCCCTCTCCACTGTACCCGCCCTCGTGCCAAGAGGTTCCTCTCACTAGGAATCACCTTCTGGTTGCTTCTCTACTCTTGCCAGCTGTCAATCCATTCTCCACACAGCAGTCAGGATGCTCTTTCTAAAACGTAAACTCTTAATTTTTTATGCAAGTCAAACTTATATTGTTGAAATATAACATATATACAAAAAGAACACAAACCATAGTGTATAATTCAGTGATTGTACATACAGTGAACCCACTCATGACTGGTATCCCAAAAGTCTCATGCCATTTCTACCCATTTCTACACTCTTCCAAAGGTGCCCACTGTCCTAACTTGCAATACCATAGATTGGTTTTTGCCTGCTTTAAAACTTTATCGTTGAATCATAGATTCTATATGAATCATAGATAAATAGAATCATATAGGTGAACTCTTCTGTGTCTGACTCCTTTCTGTCAGCATTTGTTAATGAAACAACCCATGCTGTTGCCTGTAGTTGTACTTTGTTTATCCTAATTTCTGGGAAGCATTCCATTGTATGAATTCACAAGTTATTTAACCATTCTATTGTTGTTGGATACACAGTTTCCAGTTTTCAGCTAACAAGAATAATATTGCTATAAACATTCTCATGCCTGTCTTTTGGTGAGCCTATGAATGCACTTCTGTTGGGAATATACCTGGGAGTGGAATTGCTGGGTCATGGAATGTACAAGTTTTAGTAGATACTGCCAATTTCCCAAGTAACTGCACCAATTTAGCTCTCACTAGCAATGTATGAATGTTCCATTTGCTTTGTATCTTTGCCAACTCACTGTTTGTCTGTCTTTTTAATTTTAGTCATTCTCATGGACAGTGTGCTTTCATAAATCTGATCAATGTCACTTCCTACTTAATTACCTTCAATGGCCTCTCAATGAATTTAAAACAAAACCCGGACTCCTACAGCTGACCCTGCCTACCCCTCTAATGTCACCCTCTATCACTCTCTTCCTCTTTCAACACTCGTCTTCTGAAAGCTCTTTCCCACCTCTGGACCTGCACACACCTCTTCCTTAGCCTGGGAAAAGTCCTTCTCTCCCACCTTCTCTCCCACCCTTCCTATCTCAGGCGTGAAGTCTGCCCTGAAGAGATCCCTGACCACTCCCTCCTGTGCCTCCCTTCCCAGAACTCATCACACAACACTTCATCATAGTTTGTAGTGACATCTTTCTTTTTCTTTCTCTTTCTTTCTTTCTTTCTTTCTTTCTTTCTTTCTTTCTTTCTCTCTCCCATTAAACTGTAAAGATCATGAAGAGTGGGAGCCTGTCTGCTTTGAAAACTATGCTCGCCCCTATGCCTGGAAGACAGTGCTTGGCACACACCGGGCACTCAACGAATGTTTATTGAAAGAACAAGTGAATGAATCCAATCTATTTCAGACTATGAGTAAAACAATGTTTAATATCATCCTTGAATGTGGAGTTTGGACATCCACTGAAGGATGCAGTCTTTCCCTGGGTGCCTGTAAAACACTTGGCCAGAAGTGGACAGGCAGAGGACCTAAGGGATGAACCAGCAGCTTAAATGAATCACTTGTGAGCAAGGAGTCTCTGGGGAAAAAAGCAGAGTCAGAGTTAACCCAAAGAGGTCTTCTAAAGGAAGAAATGATTTGCTCCCCAGGGGAAGTTCTGGGTATTCTGGGAAATGAATTTTTTAATGATCAAATAGCCTTCCATATCCCCAGGAAGCACCCTAATGTCGTCCAAGAGGAATGCTTTTCTGAGCACTTAAATTCTTCCTACGGGGTGGTGTAGGTGTTAGGGTTCAGCTGGCTTGGATCCTAAAGCCAAAAATGTTAGGGTAAGAAAGATTATGCTTCAAATATTCTATGATTTCAAAACAATGGGGACAGAATTTGATAATGTGAAAAGTAGTGTTTCTGGCAAGAATTTTGAGAATGCGTTAATTATTATATGTTGGTAATTTTGTGCATTTCTTAAATACGTTCAGCCTCCCTTGTGCTAACCTGATTTTCCTCTATTGTCTATTCCATCAAATAGCACCCATCTTACAACTGCTGCTGTATCTCTCCTACTGGACTAGAGAGGCTAAGCATTTTCTGTGTGTGAGTAGGATAGAAAAATACAGAGTATTCAGATGAGAACAAGAGTAGGATTTATTGTTGTTTTCATTTAAAATGCCATATTAACTTCCAGATAATTGGAAGGCATTCATCCTCCATTACATATGCATTTAAAAGGTTTACTTTGGCTCCAATAATCCTACTGATTTAGCCACAAAGCTATGTTTCAAATAATGAGTTGTGTGTTCAGTGTATCTTTGCATCGTATAAATGTACATTTCTGTGGGTCACATGGTATTTTAAATTAAATGTCGTTTTGTGGTGTAAAATATCTGATTTCACAAAAAAAAGTAGTCAGTGGTAGGTCATAGCAGTAAACCCTTGAGGGTCTCCTGGGTGCCCAGGAGAGAGAGTTCCAGCGTGTATATTTTGTGGGGGCAACTGCAATCAATGTACTAAGGGTAACAGCAGGGGACTGTCGCTGATGCAGGAGCCCAGAGGAGGAATTTACTCCGGAAGTGTGGGGCGTGGTGGGGGCTGCCAAAGACTCTAAGAAGCTCTTCTCTCTTGCTTAACATTCCTTTCCTCCCGTCTTCAAAAATTCAACTCAAAGGCCAGTCCTCAGGGAAGACTTCCCAATCTCTTGGCTGGAATGTTCCCATAGCGGTTTTCTGAAGATTATACTTGCGTTACTGCTCTATGCACACCCTTAGGGGGGGCAATGTAAGGTAGGAGTCGGGAGTGTGGACTGGGGTCAGACAGCCCAGTTTGGAATCTTGTCCGCTGCTTGCTATCTGTGACACCTCACTTAACTGACGTCATCTGTGTGAGGATTGTGAAGAGTCAGTAGGAGCAAAGCACCCAGAATAGTGCCTGGCGTGTAGTAAGGGCTCAGTTCGAGGGCTAGGATTATTCCACGAGCATCTGCTTCTTTCATTCCATTGTAAGCTCCTTAGAAGCAGGTTCTACAAGATTCATCTTCGTGTCCCACCCAGAGGCCCCGACCTTTCTCCGCTCCATCTGCTGTCTAAAATGGTCCCTTGTGCATCTCAAGTGCAAAAAATAACATTGGCTGTAGCTGATTATGGTCTACCAGGCTCCATGTGGATCAAATTGAGTTCTTGGAAATCATTCTGAAAATGCAAACCGCGCGCCATGTCCATTAAATGCGTCCTTACATACATACTGTTGCCCAATGACAACATCGAACACTTACGGAGCACTTACTGCATACCAGCCACCTGACTGAGCACGTCACACAACTGAGGTTGCGTACATCACACTTAAATCTAGAAGGCACTTTTATAATCTTACAGGAAGCCTGAAAAATTGCTATTACCCCTTTTTCCTGGCACCAAAAGTAAAATAGTGTCAATGAAATTAAATTTTACATTATCTAAATACAATACACTTAGCTTATATACGATTTCAAAGCCAGTTCTTTCTGCAAACTTGCTATAATTACAGTGGCATTGTACTTCTCTATGTTATAATTCTGAAATTACCGTGTGCATAGAGGGCAGATTCCTTTGTCCCTTCATAATAGGGGATTTCTCCACCACTCTCGAGAGTGCACATACACAAATGCACAGTCAGCTACGTTGTTAGAAAATATTGTACAGGTCAAACCATAATTAAAATAATTATTATTTACATAGCACCGTAAATGTATCCACTACTTGAGTCATAATCACAGTGGTTAGAGACAGAAAACAGCAATTATATAATCTAGTCAACCCCAGTAAATGTATGTCAGCCAAGATCCCAGCAGAGATCTGAGAATTAATTTCAAACAAAAATAACAGGCACATGGAATCACACTCTGATCTCAGATTTCCATTCTTTTCACTTTAGTGTGTTGTTCATTTCTCTGTTCATTCACTCACTCACTCATTCATTCATTCATTCAACATAGTTTCTACATTGTTTACCATGAGCCAGGCCCTTTCTAGAAACAAATATCTAGAGGAATAAGAAAAGGTCCTTGCCTCCAAGAGATTTTCAGCTCCTAAAAACAAAAACAAAACAAAACAAAACAAAACAAAAAACCAAAGATGAATATACTTCCCTGAGAGATTTATAATGAAATGGGAGTGACTTGCATATATGCAAATAACTCCAGCATAAGTATCACGTGAAACGATAATTACTGGCAATGACGGAGTTCTTACTACATGTGAGACACTGTGTTAGATGCCTCACACATGTTATTTTATTTAACCACCCCTGCAGATTATTTGGTAGAGATTCTTATTTTTTTATTATATTAGTTTCAGATGTACATCGTAGTGACGTGACATTTTTATACATTGTGAAATGATCCCCCCAATAAGTCTAGTTACTATCTGTTACTATATAAAGTTATTACAATATTGTTGATGATATTCCCTTTGCTGTACATTACATTCTTGTGACTCATTTGTTTTATAAGTGGAAGTATCTATCTCTTAATCCCCTTCCCCTATTTCACCTGCTCCCCCTACGTACCCCAACCCCAACCAACAGTTTGTTTCTTGTATCTACGAGTCTGTTTCTGTTTTCTTGCGTTTGTTCATTTGTTTTGCTCTTTAAACTCCACAGGAGTGAAATCATATGGTATCTGTCTGACTTATTTCATTCAGCGTAATACCCTCTAGCTCCCTCTGTTGTTGCAAATGGCAAGGTTTCATTCTTTTTGATGGCTGCGTAGTATTCCATGGCCTATAGCTCACATCTTCTTTATCCATTCATCAGTCAATGGACATTTAGGTTGCTTCCGTATCTTGGCTATTGTAACTAATGTTGCAGTGAACATAAGGTGTATATATCTCTTCAAATTGGTGTTTTCATTTTCCTCGGGTAAACCTCGAGAAGTAGAATTACTGGTCAGAAATTTTCATTATTATTCTATTTCACCTTGATGAAGATGAGGCCTGGAAAGAGGAAGTAACCTAGTCTCAAACAGCTTCCACCCTCCCCAGGCCCCTGCCTCTTTCCATTAAGTGTCTCCTGAGGCTGTACATATCCATGGGTGCCTCTGGGCCACTTTGAAGCCACTCACCAAAAGCTCAAAAATGGATGGGGGCCCAAACTCCAACAGCATTCTGCCTGAGTGAGGGGCTCCAGAATCTAGCCCTGGGCGGGTCCTATCACAGCTACTACTCTGGGCAGTGTCCCCACTGCAGTTCTTTCCCCTCCCTGCAGCCCTATCTAGAACGATCCCAGAGCTTGGTATCAGTGTGATTCGCGAAGTTGCAGTCACCGAAAAGCATCCTTCCCCCAAAATACTTTCTTTTCCCCTCCTCCCATATCTCATTTTGAGTGCATACTTTCAGACAATTACATTGTCTCTGACAAACTGTCTTCTAAGGGCAAAAGTGTTTCCCTTAAATTGCAAAGTGGTTTTCTGAAGTCTCTCTTCTTAGACTGGAAACACACACACACACACACACACACACACACACACACACACACAACTCAACCTCCACCCAGGCTTCTGGTCCAAAGTAGTTCATGACGGTGGACATATTTAAACACTGGAATGCCTCCTGATTATGAGGCTTCCTTCTCTTCCTTCTTTGGCACCACCCCTCTTTGCTGAGGAGGCCGTGGGGGAAAGATTGGTCAAGTGCATCCCCACACTGGTGGAGCTTGCCTATGGCACTTCCGCGAAGGCTGTTTGGCTTCCTTATTCTCTGGGGATGGGAAGAAAGAACAGTGATGGTTGGACAGTGGTCAAGCTCTCTGTCCTGTCGCCTTCATACCCACAGATGGGATTGATAGCAGTATCCATGGGAGGCAATGGAGGAGGAGAGCATGAGGTGGCAAGGGGCTCATATCCTTACTTTGACCATTCTCATACCTCTTACTTGAGCCTAGACCTAGCTCTCAAAACCTGACTTGCTGACTTCGGTTCCAAAGGTAAGGGCAGTCAAGATGCCATCATAGTGACTCTTCTTGGGCAACCTGATCATTGTTTCTGCCAACTACCCATGACCGTAAAGTGCTCTGATGGCTGTCGGCAAATATGAAATAGAATTGGATGATTTATTAAGATTTATTTGCTGTTGGGGCGCCTGGGTGGCACAGCGGTTAAGCGTCTGCCTTCGGCTCAGGGCGTGATCCCGGCGTTATGGGATCGAGCCCCACATCAGGCTCCTCCGCTATGAGCCTGCTTCTTCCTCTCCCACTCCCCCTGCTTGTGTTCCCTCTCTCACTGGCTGTCTCTATCTCTGTCAAATAAATAAATAAAATCTTAAAAAAAAAAAAAAGACTTATTTGCTGTTGGTCTTTATTTAACCACTGATTAACCAGTAGGAAAATTGTGGAACGACGGTTTAAACTCCCCCCAGTAGGAGACAGACCGTTATAACCCCTGCTACAAGTAGCCGGCACGCACTTGCTCTCACTACTAGGTTGGACAACAGTGGAGTGGTTACAAATACTTCAAGTCCATTCAAGGGAAATCTATTGAGAGAAAACAGGCTGTTAACTTGGTGTCCTTCAACAGTCCTCGACCCAAATGAGCTAACCCTCCTGTCGAAACTCTTATATGGTCTAAAACAGCAAGCAGAAGTGTTCTATGCTGCCCTGTTTCAAACAATAAGGCTCTGCTGCAGAATAAAATGAAGATGAATCACAGAATATTTCATCCCTGTCCTTTCCCACCACCTTCTCTCTTTCAAGTTACGTGACGTCCTGATCTTCCACTCACCAACGCCTCGGTTGATACAAAAACCCTGAGAAGTAGACAGGGCAGGTAGAATCAGCTTCATGTAATGGTTGGGGAACTGAGGCTCAGAAAATTTAAATAATCTGCCTCAGTCACACAATCTGTGACAGTATCTCAGTAAAACACTGATCTCCAATTCCCCAATACAGACTCCTCGTTACCTTTCTGACCCTTGACCTCTGAACTCTGGAATCCGAAGGTGAGCTTCTCCCTACCTGTATGTTAATGGTTTACTCAAGCACTTTGCCCTCTAATGGGCCATCAAAGATAACGGAATATCAAAAACCATGACTTTCATGGTGAATCAACTATAAAGAAAGTGCAAATTTGCCACCGAAAGTCCTAAAAAACAAGCAAACACACACACACCCCCCCACACACATTTTTGAACTCTATTTTATTGAAAGTTGAACTTAAATTTGTTTTCTTACTGAACATTCTCCCAACACTTAATCAGTCCAAAAGTGTTTATTAAGCACCTACCATGCAGGTAAAGAGTGAAGTATAAGAAGTTATTCCTGACCTCAAAGAGTCTCAGTCTAGTTGGGGGTAGCCAAATGCAGAGGAAGCAATTAGTAACGTCAATAGCCCTTGAGTGTTCACTGTGATGGTATGTACTGGGAAAACTAAGCTCAGGACACAGAGAAACGACCCAGCAGCCCCACACGGGCCGACTTGGGCTGGCCCTGAGTAAGCATTCCAATGGAAAGAGCTCAGCCCTCGATTGTTGTTTGCAGAATTTGTGCATGCTACCCTAATGGATTAAAATATCCTTGAAGGAGACTCTGTTGATACGTCTCCTTATTCCCACATTTCTGACATTAGCACAGTTCTCAAAAGAGTGTGGCCTCTGGAGCTAGCTTTCTATGTTCAAACCCTGACTCTACCACTTGTGAGTCCTATAACTTTGGACAAATGACTTAAACTTTCTATGGCCCAGTTTCCTCATCTGTAAAACAAGTACCTATTTCACAGGGCTCTTTCGGGGAATAAATGAATTACTACATGTCAAGGGTCTAGAAAAATGCCTGACACACGCTGAATGTTTCATACATAGCAACGGATTACAGTGATTTGCATTTGGTCAAGGTTTAATCTAGTCCAACAGGGCATAAAAGACAAGAGCAGAGGTTTATTGGCTAAACTGTTGTGAACATATTCATTCAGCAGTCTTTTTTTTTTTAAAGATTTTATTTATTTATTCGACAGAGATAGAGACAGCCAGCGAGAGAGGGGACACAAGCAGGGGGAGTGGGAGAGGAAGAAGCAGGCTCATAGCAGAGGAACCTGATATGGGGCTCGATCCCATAACGCCAGGATCATGCCCTGAGCAGAAGGCAGACACTTAACCGCTGTGCCACCCAGGCGCCCCTCATTCAGCAGTCTTTACTGAGCACCTACTATATGCCACGGGGATCCAGTGGTGGACAAGATAGCCAAGGGCACAAAAACAAGATGAACCAGAAGACAGAGTTTTCCTTTATGATGAAAACTGATCATTTGAGTCCTGTTGCTGTTGTTGTTGTTGTTGTTTTTAAAGATTTTATTTATTTATTTGACAGAGGGAGAGACAGCCAGGGAGAGAGGGAAAACAAACAGGAGGAGTGGGAGAGGGAGAAGCAGGCTCCCAGCAGAGCATGAAGCCACATGTGGGGCTCGATCCCAGCACTCTGGGATCACGCCCTGAGCCGAAGGCAGACGCTTAAGGACTGAGCCACCCAGGCGCCCCGGTGTTGTTGTTTTTTAAACAGACAACTTTTTAGGACAGTTTTAGGTTTACAGAGAAATCGAGAGATAATACAGAGTTCCCGTACCTCCCACCCACACATACACACAGTTTCCCCATCACTAACATCTAACATTAGTGTGCTGCATTTGTTACAGTTGAAGAACCAATATTGATATATAATTATTAAGAGACCATAGTTAATATTAGCATTCACTCTTTATGTTGTACGGTTCTGTGCATTTTGATAAAAGCGCACTGTCATGTATCCACCAGTATAGTATCATACAGAATAGTTGCACCATCCTAAAAATCCTCTGTTCTTCATCTACTCGTCCTTCCCCCACCACATACAACCCCTGGCCCCCACTGATCTTTTTAGTGTGTCTATAGTCTTGCTTTTTCCAGAATACCATAGAGTTGAAATCATAAAATATGTAGCTGTTACAGACTGGCTACTTCCACTTAGAAATAAACATTTAATATTCCTCCATGGCTTTTTATGAGTTGATAGCTCATTTCCATTGTGCAACGCACTACGGTTTACCTACCCATTTGCCTATCAAAAGACATCGTGGTTGTTTCCAGTTTGGAGCAATTACGAATAAAGCTGCTATGAACAATCACGTGCAGATTACTGTGTGGACGTAGTTTTTATGTGGGTCAATCCCTAAGAGCATGACTGCTGGATCGTGTGGTAAGACTGTTCAGCTTTGTAAGAAGCTGCCAAAATGCCTTCCAAAATGTCTCTACCATTTTGCATTCCCACCAGCAGTGAATGGGCCTTCCTATCATTCTACACCCTGGGCAGCATCTGGAGTTGTCAGTGTTACAGTATTTCATCATTCTAGGAAGACTATAGTAGTATCTCATTGCTGTTTTAATTTGCAATTCCCTAACGGCATCTCTCGGTTGGGCACCTTTTTATATGCTTATTCCGTCTACTTATCTTCTCGGGTGGATATCTGTTCAGATCTTTTGCCTTTGTTAATTGCATTGTTTTTTTTTATTGCTGAGTTTTAAGATTTCTTTGTATCTTTTGGATGCAAGTCCTTTATCAAATACATGTTTTGCAAAGTATTTCTCCCAGTCTGTGACTTGTCTTTTCATGCTTTGAAGAGTCATATTATTTTGAAAGCAAGTTAATACTCCTTAATCCCCAGGGGTTGTATTCCGCTGTGCCATTGTGCTAGGACTAGTGCTGCCTTCTTCAATATATAAATAAACAACGTTGGCTACAAACGCAGAAGGATCTCACTAGACGTTTTCTGTTGGTAATCAGAAATTAGAAAAAATAGGATCAAACAGCATCAAAAAAATTACATTCAAATGGAGTTTCATTGGGAAAAATCCTGCCCTAAATAAATGTTTGGAAATAAAGGCTAGGCTCTCTCCCCTGTACTTTCACACCCATCAAATTTCCTTGCTTTAGAAAAAGCCTCTGTATTTAATAAGCTCCATTGGGAGCATGTCCGCAAAAGGGTATTAAATCCTTGATGGGTTGTAAATCTCATTTCTTGGCCACACTAACAGAAACCCAGCCCAGCAATCCCCCTCACCCCATCCCTAAAGAACTTTACAATGTCAGTTAGTCATCCACATCAATGACTTCAGCCATTACCTACGCACAGCCCGTCTGCCTGGCTGAAACGCTGCAATCGTTCTGCATCAGAAATAACTCCACTCGACATCTTGGGGAGGGGAGGAATAGGAAAAATTATAGGGAGGACCTAGGCATGGACATGAACCAGCTGAAAGTTTTCCAGGAACATTTGAAACATTTTTACACTTGTGACAAGTGACATGGGTTTTCTTAATGAGCACATACAGCCAAAAATCCCAGTTCACACATTGGAAGGAAAACAGTCTCCTAGAACAAGGAGCGCTGCTCTGAGGAACCGGGTGAGAAACGATTCCAGAACCAGAATGCTGAGTTGGCTTCTGAACACCCTGTTCTCAGACCACCTGGGAATGGCATCCAGGCCTCACCCTGGCCTCCAGAAAATTCTCAGGGCCACCTTGCAAGGTGGCTTCTAGGCACCGAGAGCAACAGCATTGGCCTGAAGGAAAATGCAATCTGAAGGCTTCTAGAAGAGGAAATATAAAGAATAATATTTTCCACATGGCTGCACTAAAGAGTTCATTAAACACACACACACACACACACACACACACACACACACACACTTGAAACTATGATGGAAAATTCCAAGTTAAATGTACTTTAAAAAAAAAAAAAAGCTGGTAAATATTTTGCTGGGAAAATCACACTTAAAGAAATGGCCTCTGAGGCTCCCGGGGAAAGGGCATTAATCTGGCCCATCTTCAAACAAAGTGGTTGCACCTCTGAAGGAAACCCTGAAGACGCCCGTTCTCTCCGCTGAGGACGCCGCGGCCCCCCCCGAGCGCCAGCGCCACGGCCACCTCCAGCTCCCTAGAAATCTGGATCGCGCCTGTCCGTGTAGACCAGTACAGAAAACCGAGCAGTACCCGGGTTTTGCTCTGTTTTGGTTCTCACATCTGTTCCTCATCTTTCCCCTTCCACGGTGGTTGTGTGTGCAGGATCCCAGACACGACAGGGACCGTGGACGCTCCACACAGATGACAGGAGACAAGCCTCCCAGGGAGATGGCCTGTCTGCAAACCTCGGAGCCAAAGGTGGGGTTTTCAGAGTGGCCGCCAGCACTCACTGAACGACTCAGGCCCAGGGGCCAGAAACCCGATGGAAAGGAGCCTGCCTTGTCCAGCACAGCGCCAGGACACAGATGCAGCTGTTGTAACGCGACCCTCCACCAGCCCCGGCCTGCCTCCTCCCAGCAGGTCTCCAGCTTTGTAAGACGCTTCCTGAGGGCTCTGGGTGCCGCCATGTTGCCTTCTCTTCCTGGTCTTCGGGCTCCTTCCTTCCCCTCCTCTCTAGACTCCAGGAGGCCGGAGTCAGAGCACCCTACCTTTCTAGTTCCCAAACATCTTTATTCTGGCAAGGAGTTTTGACGGTAGAATGAATGCCTACAAAAGATCATGTGGAGGCCTCATGTAGACACCAGCAAATTCGAGGGCACACCTCTGACTTTTCAAGGCAGAAGCAGGGCCCTTGGTTTTATTATAGATCTATGTTTTTTAATATATTTTTAAAGATTTTATTTATTTGAGAGAGAGTGAGAGAGAGAGAGAGAGAAGGAGCAGCAGGGAGGGGCAGAGGGAGAGGGAGAGGGAGAAGCAGACTCCCCACTGAGCAGCAAGCTGGAAACGGGGCTGGATCCAGGGACTCCGTGGTCATGACCTGAGCGGAAGGTAGATGCTTAACCGACTGAGCCACCCAGGTGCCCCTTATATTTTTAAATCTTTTTTTTTAAAAATTCATATGTGAAGCATGAAAAAGTAAGACAGGGAAACTGAAGGAACCCCATGAAAAACTGCTTTTTTTTTTTGTTCCTTTTTCTGCTTCTCTCCTGGCTAGGACCTGCACCCCCGCCCTACATAGGCCTTATAGAATAGATCATGTCTTGTCCTTATAAAGGTCAAGGATTTAATGATGTCTCTGGAGTCTTCCAGCACAATAGATGACATCTAAGGAGTGACCGGGTGGGGTCATCATGAACGTTTTCCAAGACCACTGACTCATCAAGACCCTTGGCTCAGGGCCTAAGTGACTTAAACCAAGGACTGCTAAACACTCGTTTTTGTTCCTGGATTACTGAGAAGACACATGCACCAGGCCACCCTCCTCAGTAAAAACCGCAGCCCCCAAGAAAAGATGAGATTGACTTTCCTTTCTTTTCCAGTCTCCCGGACACTCTGTCCGTATCTATACTCTCTCTGTCTTCAATAAACTCTGCTTTCACGTCCTGTCAGCTCGTGTTTGATTACTATCCTGTGTGAAGCCAAGGACCCTTTTGGCTGGTCCTGTGGGATCCCACTCTGGGTCTTTGGACCCAGCCAACCTGCATCAAAAACGTGGACTGCAGGGGGGCCTGGGTAGCTCTGTGGGTTAAGCATCTGACTGTTGATTTTGGCTCAAGTCATGATCTCAGGGCAGTAAGATTGAGCCCTGAGTCAGGCTCCATGCACAGTTGGGAGGCTGCTTGAGATTCTCTCTTTCCTATTCCCTCTGCCCCTCCCCCACACACATGCGTGCACACATGCTCATACACACTCTCTCTCTCTCTCTCTCAAAATAAAATAAAAATCTAAAAAAATAATGTGGACAGCACTACTACTCAGACTGGACGCCAGGAACAGCTGCTGAGTGCAGAACTGAGAGAATGCATTTAGAAACTTTCATAGCAATTTCACAGTGTCACCTATGTCTGTTGATTCTAATAATAAAAATTAGGTGTTTGGTTTTTTAATTTCATTTTTCTAGATATTCATCTCTTTTGTATTTACAAAGATGTTAGCCTGTGATGGACTGGAAATTTAAAAAGAAAAACTATCACATACAGTTTGAAAAGCAAATCACAAAGGATACTACAGAAAACATTCACATACCCATTAATTACCCAAGCTTTGTCAAATCTAAACATTTCACCATATTTGTCTTTACTTTTTTTAGAGATAAAACACATGTTGCTTTTCCTTTTCTTCCCTTCCTCTCCCCTCCCTCCTCCTCTCTCTCTCCTCTCATCCCTTCTTCCCTTGCTTGCTCTTCCCCTTCCTTCTCCTCCCCTCCCCTTCCTTTCCTTCCCCTTCCTATCCCCTCTCCCTTCCTCTTTCCCTTTAGGTAGGTAGAGCCTGGTAGGCCGCCATCATTGGGAAGAGAGGAAGCCCCAGTGGCCCAGTGTGGAGAAGTGAAGCTTGAGCACAACAGATACATGGGATCCCCCACGTGAAAGAAAGGGTATGGAGTGGCAGAACCCAGAAGGGGTGAGGAGGATGTCTACACAGAGGGGCAGCCTCTGGTGTGGGGACTCAGAGCCCAAACAGGAAAATTGCCCCATGGGGGAAAGGGTGATGGAAGAGATAGAAGACAAGCTATATTTCAGGGAATTGATCAAACAAATATAATAAGGATAATAGGAGCCAGGTTTCTATGGAAAGGGAGAAAACTAGAATAAATTCTGTGGTGTTGGGCTGGCATTAGATGTGTTGGTGAAAACATAAGGCTTTCCATATTTAGAGATCAACAAAAACAATAGATGTAAATATATGTGTATATATATACACATGTGTATGTCCTAGCTCTGTCCACTGGGAGCAGTGACACTGCATTCACAATGAGCACACCTAGTACACAGAGCTTGACTTCTAAATACTGTTCTCCACCAAGAGGAATGGGGGCTTCTTGGAGAACTGGCCGATTCTAGAGCTAGGACTAAGAAAGTAAAAGTTGAGCCTGGAACACACATCTTGTGCCAGAAACCAAGCGTGTTCAAACTGTGAGGAAGACCTGTCAAAGGACACAGAAGTGAGATGGAATGGGCTCCCAATGGTCAAAAAGGATATGATTTCAACATAAAATTAAATAATAATAGTAATAAATTATAACCCGTTTAGTAAAATAGGAATCATGAGCCAATACAGATATAAGCCAATGAATAAACTGAGAGTTTGAAGAGGAACGGGATATTTAGACAGTTATCAACACTAAAGGAGAAGGGAGGACCTTTACAGTAGAGAAGCCCAGGAGACACCACTGTGATCACATTATCAAAATGAACATTATTATTGAGACAGATTGAAATTGTCGCCATCTGAAAAACCATGAGAACAACACAGTATCGCTTTTGTAACAGTCCTGCTGAAGATGTACCACACGAATCTAACCACAAGGAAATATCAGAAAAACCCAAATTGAAAGGCATTCTACAAAATAACTGACTTATAATCTTCAAAAGCAACGGGGCCATAAAAGTCAATGAAAGACTGAGGAACCATTCCATAAAAGAGTAGGTTAAAGACATATGACCACTGGGGTGCCTGGGCAGCTCAGTCAGTTAAGCATCTGACTCTTGATTTCTGCTCAGGTCACCATCTTGGCGTCCTGGAATCGAGTTCCACATTGGGCTCTGTGCTCAGCATGGAGTCTGCTCGGCATTCTCTCTCCCTGTTCCTCTGCCCCTCCTCCCAGTCGTGCTGTCTCTATCCTCCCTCACTAAAATAAATACATAAAATACTTAAAAAACAAAAGACACATGACCACTAAATGCAGTGCTTGATTCTAAATCAAATTGTTCTGATATAAGTGGCAAAACTTGAATGGGGTTTGAAGATGAGCTAGTAGCAATATCAATTCTAATTTCATCATTTTGATGATTGTATTTTGGTTATATAGGAAAATGTTCTTGTTTTAGAAAATATACCCTGAAGTGTCTGAGTCTGATGGGCATTATTACATCATCAACCACTTACTCTTAAATGATTCAAATTTTAAAAGTTTGTACTGTAATTTTTTTTTCTTTTTCTTTTCTTTTCTTCATTTTTTTTTGTGTGTGTGTGTGTGTGTGTGCGTGTGCAAAAAGGTGGTTTTATAAAAGAATGGGGACAGGACCCATGGGCAGAAGGGCTGCCATATTGTAATTTCAGTTTCAATTTTTTTCTGTAATATTCTGATGATGTTGAAATAATAATAGCCGCAGATTCCTAAGGGTGCCTGGGTGGCTCAGTTGGTTAAGCATCTGCCTTCAGCTCAAGTCAGGATCCCAGGGTCCTGGGATGGAGCCCCAAGTCAGGGCTTCCTGCTCAGCAGGGAGTCTGCTACTCCCTCTGCCCCTCTCTTCCTTCATGCTCTTCCTCTCTCTCTTTCAAATAAGTGGATAGAAGTCTTTAAAAAAAATAATAGCAGATCCCTCTCCTTTCCCATTTCCTTTGTCTCCTCTCCCCCTGAAATTTGATATTTTCATTCACAAGTATGTTTTTATCCTTTTTAAAATCTGGTTTATATTCATAAACAAGATATAGCATTGTTTTGCAAGTTTTAGAACTTGAGAACCTAGTATCATCTGAAACTATAGTAGCATGGTGTTTGCTTTTGTTTTCAGTTTTGGTTCTTTTTACTCAAAATTATAATTTTGAAATCTGTCCATTTTAATACAGGCAGCTCAAGGTCCTTTATTTCAACTGCTGAAAGTTTTTGTAGCATGAACATATTACAGTGTATTTATTTATCTGATCTCTTATTGATGGATAGTTCATTGTTTTCATTTCTTCACAATCACAAACAGTGCTGCAATACACATTTTTTGTTCCCTTGAGCTCACCTGCAAAAATTGCACTGAGGTTGTGTACAAAGAAGTAGAATTACTGGGTGGAAGGGTAGGAATAGGCTTAGCCAAATTGCTCTCTAAAATAGTCATACTTATTGGCACTCTCCCCAGCCTTTTATAAGCAGTCTTACTGGTCAACAATACATGGTATTGTCATACATGTGATTTCTGTTAATCTTCTGTGCATGAAATGTCTTGTAATTTGCATTTCCCTCATTATGAATGATGCTGAATATCTCATCTCATCATGTTTATTGACCATTCAGCTTTCCTTTTCTATATTTACTGCTCATTTTTCTCTTGGGTTGTCTGTCTTTTTCTTTTAGATTAAGAAGAGTTTTTATGTATCCCAGATACTGATCTTTTTTTGTTGTGTGCATGGTAAATATTTTCTTCCAGCCTGTGGTCTGTCTTGCCATCTTGTTGGTGACAACTTTTGTTCTTTAGAAGATTTTTCATTTTCATATAATTAAATGTAATTTAATTAAAGTTTCGTAATAACATCATTAAATGTAATTTCATTGCATTTTGTAATCCTCTTTGTCTCGGTGGTTCCACTAAACTATAAATTCTCTGGGATCAGGAATTGTGTTTGTCTTATCCTCTTCTTATTCCCAGTGCCTAGATCAGTGCCTGGCGTCCAGGAGATTTTCAATAAATATTTGTTAAGTAAATGGAAAAATAAATCAATGGATGAATGATTTGTGCATTTTGTGTGTTAATAAATCCTTCCCAACTCTGGACTTTATAAAGATATTTTCTTACATTTTCTCCTAAAAGTTTTAGAGTTTTGTTTTTGTCTTTAATCTACCCAGAACCCACATTTGAATATGATGTACTATAAGAATATACTTCTGCTTTCCCACCCATTTGGATAAACAATTGTCCCAGTATTATTTATTGAAAACTTCCTGACCCTAGGTTTCCATTATATGTATTTTTACATGGCAGGCATATCAGAATAGTAACTTATTACATGATGATTGTTTTTCAATTCATGGTATTTGGGGAAGTTTGCAGGTTGCCAACTTGTTATAAATATTAGGGTTAATCACACAAATTTCTGATCTTCTAAGCACGAAGTCAGATTTCACTTTCCTGCCATCCTTAAAGTTAGTGTGGCCATGTGACTTCGTTTGGCCAATGAAATGTGAACAAAGATAACATGCTACCCTTCCAAAGAGGTGAATTTAAGAGACACAGCCCCTTTCCTGCCTTTAGACCTTGAATCATGTGTTAAGATGGAGCCTTCAGGGCACCTGGGTGGCTCAGTCAGTTAAGCATCTGACTCTTGATTTCAGCTCAGGTCATGATCTCAGGCCCCGGGTCAGGCTCCCCACTGGGTGTGGACCTGCTTAAGATTCTCTCCTCCTCCCTTTGCCCCTCCCCTACACTCGTGCATGCACCCTTTCTCTCTCTCTCTCTCAAAAAAAAAAAAAAAAAAAAAAGATGGTGCCTTCATTGCCTGACTCAGGGGATGACTGACTCATAATGGACATTTTGCTTACGTGCTTGATGATGTTGTCGTGTTATATGCATTCTGTGATGCTTACCCCGGCATGACGTAGCCTGCCTTAACTGATACCCCTTTAAAATCAACTCAACTTTGCCAAAACAACTCACGACAATTTTACTACCAAAAAATCTGTAAAAGCACAGACTCTAGAGACCCAAAGCAAATGGTTCAGTGCAAATTTAATTAAGTTCTCCTATTTTCCACTTAGCTTGTGATTTTAAGTAAGCAAGAAAAATTCCAGATCTGCCTTGTTCAATACAGCAGCCGCTAGTCACATGACTATTGAGCATTTGAGACATGGCTAATGTGAATTGAGATGTACTGCAAATACGTGACATTTAGAAGACTCAGTTTGAAAAAAAGAATGTAAAATAACTGAATACTTTCTATGTTCATTACACACAGAAATAATATTTTGGATAATTCCCAATAGCACCCCCCCAAAAGAGAGAAATACCTAGGTATAAATGTAACAAAATGTGTGCAAGATCCTTACACAGAAAACTACAAAATACTGATGAAATAAATCAAGAAGACCTATATAAATTAAGAAGTATACCATGTAAATGGAGTAGAGATTTAATATTGTCAATATGTCACCTACTGGGGGAAAATGTCATCTAAGAAGAAAACCTTAAGAAGAAAATACTAAGTCAGAGGACAGTTAAATGATATAAAATCAATAGGTAAAAATTGACTGTATTTCTATATACTGGCAATAAACAAATGGTAAACTTAAAAAATAACATTTTGTCTATAATGGGTTAAAGAAAATATATTATTAAAATTAACCTTGGGGCTGCTGGGTGGCTCAGTCAGTCAAGCGCCTGCCTTTGGCTCAGGTCATGATCCTGGGGTCCCGGGATCCAGCCCTGATTCAGGCTACCTGCTCAGCAGGGAGTTTGATTCTCCCTCTGCTCCTCACCCCGCTCCTGCTCTCTCTCTCTCAAAAAAGAATAAATAAAATCTTAAATAAATAAATAAGCAAATAAACAAATAAATAATTAAAATTAACCTTGCATGATTCTTACATTTTTAGTGTAGCTACAAGATAATTTAAAATTACATATGTGGCTTGCATTTGTGGTTTAAATTTTCTTTCTTTCTTTCTCTTTCTTTCTTTCTTTCTTTCTTTCTTTCTTTCTTTCTTTCAGACAAATGCCCAACGATTTATTACCTCAAAGTGGTGAGACACAGTAATGGAGTCAGAGAGAAAATCCTGACAGTTCCAACTGTTCTGAGAGCCGGTCATATTTCTGCTGAGTTTCACAAAACACCCATGTATATTAATTGTAAAAATTGCCCTGTTTGGCTAAGCAAATTGAAGTTGGATTCCTGTGGCCACCAAAACAGCCCTGACTAACAGAGACACAGAAGGATTCTAAAACATTCTCTCAGGGTAATTGGGCTGCCTTTTTTTTTTTTTTAAGATTTTATTTATTTATTTGACAGAGAGAAGCAGCCAGCGAGAGAGGGAAAACAAGCAGGGGGAGTGGGAGAGGAAGAAACAGGTTCCCAGCGGAGCAGGGAGCCCAATGTGGGACTCAATCCCAGGACCCTGGGATCAGGTCCTGAGCCAAAGGCAGACGCTTAACGACTGAGCCACCCAGGCACCCCAGTTGGGTTGCTTTTGGTGGCAACTGGCTAAATGAAAACTTAATGAGGTTTCACGCTATGAGGACACTCCTTAGCTCACTCAACAGCAAGTCTGATATGATTGTTGATTAAATAAGGTGCAAAAACATCATCAGGGACCTGGGTGCTTTCCATTTTGGCTCTGCCAACCTCTGGGGTCACCTTTTGTCCTAGGCGGGCCCTCTTGCACAAGAGGACCGCCACAGCTACAGTCCTTACACATCTGCTATGGCCCAGGAGGAGGCTTTCTCCACACCTGTCATTTTGCTTTTCCAGAAGTCACTTTGGCCAATGTCCTCTCAGGTTCCATTGGCTAGAATTGGGTCACATGACCACGTATAGCTGCAAGAGAGGATAGAAAAGTGACCAGCTGGCATTTTGATTTATATTTCTACTGGGCAACATTGATTTAGACTAGGAGTCAGGGAACTATGGCTCGTGGACCAGATTTGACCTTCCACTTGTTTTTATAAATAAAGTTTTATTAGAACTCAGCCATGCTCACTCCCTTTTGTCTATGACTGTTTTGTGCTGCAATGGCAGAGATGAGAAGTTGCAACAGAGTCTGTGCGAACTGAAAGCTGAAATATTTACTACTTGGCAAAAGTTTACTGACTTCTAATCTAAACTATAAGACATGGGAATGTATTCTTAGAATAATGCTGTAATCTAAACACTCCTCTTAAGATATCTCTGCAAAATATTCCCTCCCCAATTTAATTGACTAAACACGTATTATGAGTTGTATGTGGTGATGTCACAATGCTTGCTGATTTCACTGTCTGTAATATTCTTCCCAAAATCTTGGCCTCTCATTTTTAAAATATCTTCATTTCTAATGATTTTGTCTCTACCCTACCTCAATCACTCACTCCCAAGGTGATCTGTAGATTTTCTCATCCCATAATCTTGTATTAAGCATCCCTTCCATAGTCTCAGTCAACCATCCCAACTCCAGCCACCATTTCTATATTTCCAGCTGTCAAAAAGAAAACCACAGACCCAAAATAAAGTCACTTAGGCCAAATTACCACACTGAGGCTTAAGGCCTAACCTAACTGTAGCTTCAACCTCCCCCAGAAGTGGACTGTAGTCTTAAAAGGTCAGTCAGGAACTTTCTGATCAGCGCCAGTGAGGTAATCTGTCACATGGGCACTTTGCATCCCCACCCCTCCACAAAGGAAGATGAGGTAATCTGCATGATAAAACCCCCTGTTTGTCCCCTAGAGAAAGTGATTTTGTCTGAAATAATCCTTTCTCTTCTTCCAGGTAGTAACTTCTTTGCATAATCCTCCTTCCTATAGAAACACTCCATTTTGTACTGCACCTTGGAGCGTCTCTCTACCTGCTGGGTGGAATGCTGCCTGATTCATGAATCACCTAATTAAGCCAATTAGATCTTCCATTTCACTCAGCTGAATTTTGTTTTTTTAACACAGCTCATCCCTTCCCTTATTCACAGTTGCTCTTCAGGTTGCTCAGGCCAAAAACTTTAGAATTAGCCTTCATTCCATTCAGTATGGCGAAGGAGAGGAAGTGTGTAAAGAAAGATAAAATCCTACAGCCCAGAGGTGGGGTAACACGAACTCACAGAAAAGTGACTATAGGAATTGGTGGTGTGGGGTCATCAGTGACTTTGAGAAAGAGCAATGTTTTTGGAAAATGCTGTCAAATCCTGATTGGAGCACATGGAAGAAACAGCATCATTATTTCTCCTGAAATTTGCTGGAATCTGAATAGTCAAAAAGCATTTATTAAGCAAATGTGTGAGCTAATCAGTTCATGGAAACATTTTGGAAAGGCTTGAAACTTGAGTCTTGAAAACCAGATGAATGAGTCTGTACCCCGATTCTGAAGGTCTTTTAGAGATTTGCATTAGGAAAATTATCCAGGCAGAAGCAGGCACCAGATCTTCATGGGTTGAAGAGTCAGTTAAGAGGCTGTTGAAATAGTCCAGGTATAAGCTAACGGGGTACTAAGATGGGGGCAGGGGGCCAGCAGTGACACAGGGAATCAAAAGGAGAAGAGGGACACTTGAGAAATGCACCTCAGATGGAATTAATCAGATCTGGAACTGTCTAGATGTAGACGAGGAGAGAAAAGAGTGAGTCAAAGACAGCCAGGGGCATTTGAACCTGAATCCCTGGGGATCCTAGAAACTGGAAGAGACGCTTTATCTTAAAGTTGGTGTGAGGGGAAAATGGTGGCTTGGGTCTTAAAAGTTTTGAGTTGACAGAACTGGAAGACAGACTAGAATACGATCATGGAACTTGAGGCCGCAGTTCAGTAAGCAGCACAGAAAGGAAAGTGGAAGCTAAGAGACAACGAAGTCATGACAGTAATTTCCTTTTACTGGGGTCTTACTTTCTGCCCAGAATACGTTACATGCTCTAAATATTCCTTTCCCAATTCTTAGGGTACACTGTAAGTAGGTATGATTAACTCGATCTTACAGACCAGGAAGCTAAGACACAGGGGGGTTGAATAACTTGTCATGTTCATGGAATTCCCAAATAAAGGCGTAGAACTTGAACCCAGACCTGCCTAACCTCATGTGGTCTGAGGCCAGGATTTGGGGGTACCGGGAGGAGTAAATGAAGGAAAAAGAGAAGGAGCTGTTAGGAGAAAAAAAATCACAAAGCTGTGGGCTCTAGATGGTAATGGAAGAAAAATTTTAAAAAAGGAATTTCAAGAAGGAAATCTTCACCAGTCAAATGCTGCAGAACTGAAAACAGACCGTTAGGTTTACCTGCTTGTGTAGGTTTCAGAGGATGCAGAAGGAGAAAGGCAGATTCCTACGGTGAAATCTAAACATAGCTCAGCGTGAGGGATGAATGGTGCCGTGGTCCCCATCTGTCCTGGTTTGTCTAGAACGCTCCAAGCTTTAGCACTGAAAGTCCCGTCTTCCAGAAGCTCCCGCTGATCATCTTAGCATTAGCGGGTGGTATAGAAACCATGTTCCCCCCAACTTTTTATTGTAATAGAATACACATAAAACTTATCATCTTGATCATTGCATTTACTGAAGCATAGTTGACTGTTAATCATTTTCACCATTTTTCAGTGTACAGTTCAGTGGTATTAAGTAGGGTCGTAATGTCAACCCCCACCACCGTCCATCTTTAGAACCCTTTTCATCTTACAGGACTGAAACTCTGCACCCATTAAACCAGAACTCCCCATTCCTTCCTCCCTAGTGTAGACCACTTTTAAGAGATTGGACAACAAATAGATAAGGCAGGTGCTTAAAGGCATAGCAGGTCGAGGAAAAGGTTTTGGCTTTTTTTTATCGCGATCAAGAAAATGTAAGCCCATTAATAAGTGAGGAGAGAAATGGAAAAATGCAGTCAAGAGTAGAAATAATTGTTGGACCAGAGTTCCAGAGCAAGGGAGACTACATCCTCCCGGCAAGCAGAGAGCCATGCCCCATGCTTGTCACAGCCCTCGCAGTGCTGGGCGGTGCGGCCTAATCCTGGGGCTCCAGCAGGCAGTGAGTTTCTGGATCCCAGCCTGACACACCGTCAGTTCTGCAGTAGAAAGAGCGTTGGATTACAGTCAGACGTTTCAGGCCTTCAATCCCAGGTCTGCTCTGCTTTCGTGACCTCCCTGAGTCTCAGTGTCCTCATCTGGGAAATTCAATCCTCTCACCTTACCCGGGCTGGTGGTTGTAAAGGTAGAGAGCTAGCCGCTCGTAAGTTCACGAGCGCTCACTGCTTTCGTTATTTCTCCTCTGTGGTGCTTAGTCATTTCCTCACTGGGCCTCTGGAGCCCCTGACTGCCTCCTCCCTCCATCCACCTCTGTCCTGAGGCACATCAGGGTGTTAACAGGCCTAGGGCAGGGAGGGCATAGAGGTGGGGTGGGATAGTGTCAACTCATTGAATGGCCTGCTATTCATTTTTGTTTGTTTGTTTTTTAAGATTTTATGTATTTATTTCAGAGAGATAGAGAGCACAGAGGGAGAGGGGGAGAGAATCCTCAAGCAGACTCCCTGTTGAGCCTGAAGTGGGTCTCGTTTCCACAACCCTGAGATCATGACCTGAGCTGAAGTCAAGAGTCCCATGCTCCACTGACGGAGCCACTGGGCGCCCCTGGCCTGCTACTCATTTCATGCTGCACGTGGGGACTGACCTGTGTGCTTCTCTTTCCACTGCCATTAGTAGGAGCCTAATGACGTGTCTTTGGGTACATGCAGGAGAAGAGTGAGATTCATGTATGTTTCAGTAGAGCCCCAGCCTGACTCCAACCAGCCCAGGAGGCTCTGTGGGGGGGCAGCGAGCGGACAGAAAACCAGATACAAGCAAGGAGCACAGCACCTGCTACGGGACACGTATCAAAACTGCTGCTGTGGGGGCGCCTGGGTAGCGCAGTCGTTAAAGCGTCTGCCTTCGGCTCAGGGCGTGATCCCGGCATACCGGGATCGAGTCCCACATCGGGCTCCTCCGCTATGAGCCTGCTTCTTCCTCTCCCACTCCCCCTGCTGTGTTCCCTCTCTCGCTGGCTGTCTCTCTGTTAAATAAATAAATAAAATCTTTAAAAAAAAAAAAAACTGCTGCTGTGAGTTGGACTGCAGGCTTCCCAATTCTGTGCTTAAGCGGAATTAATTTTTTTGGAAAATGTTCTCATCTTCGAAGTGTCTGTCAATTCCATCATCCCCGAGGCAGATCGCCGCAGGGCAGTGCACAGCTTTTCCCATCAGACTGCCTTCCAGGAAATCCTCACTCCTGACTGATAGGGAGATGGGCAGGGCTTATCTACACAATTAGAATTTAAACTCTTTTAAAACAGAAGTATTTGAAAATCAAACCCATACTGATAGCCTTTGTTTGTTCAGAGATAAGAGAAGTCCTCTCATTTCCTGGAAAAAAGAAATGTGTTTTTTTTTTCTTTTAAAGAAATATTTTTGTTTGTTAAAACTCTTTGTGAGGAAAAATACTACCTGAGGGAAGTTAGAAAAATCCCATATGGTATCAAATTAAGCTTTTTATCATTGCATAATCTGAGGTTGGTATCATCCCCAACGTCTTACCAGAAGAGTGCCATTCAAATTCATAATCTGACGAGGGTCAGTCACCACTGTGGCTGAATCTACTGGCTTTGGAGGCAGAACACATGGCTGGTGGGGTGCCTGGGTGGCTCAGTCAGCTATGCGTCTGCCTTCGGCTCAGGTCATGATCCTGGGGTCCTGGGATCAGGTCCCACATCGGGCTCCTTGCTCGGTGGGGAGCCTGTTCTCCCTCTCCCTGCTGCTCCCCATGCTTGTGCTCTTTCCCTCTCTCTCTCTCTGACAAATAAGTAAATAAAATCTTAAAAAAAAAAATAAGGCCAACAGAGCTTTAATAAAAACAAAACAAAACAACAAAACAAAACAACAACAAAACATGGCTGGTAATTCTAGCTCCCCCTAGCTGTGACTGTGGGCAAGTTACTTGATCTCTCTGAGCCTCAGTTGCCTCCACTGCATAAGGGAAATAAAAAATAGTAGTAGCTATCACATGAGGTTGGGTGAAGGTGAAGGTGATGTGGGCAGGGCACTTAGCATAGTGCTATGAAGAGTATCCGTTATTGTCATCAAGATCACAAAATACCTAAAATTATGTGTGGTGTATTTGGGGCCTTAAATATAGTTATAATATGCTAATTTTTCCGAGATCAGACGAGATCACAGCACCCGGTATTCCCAGGCGGTCTCCCATCCAAGTACTAACCAGGCCCGACCCTGCTTAGCTTCCGAGATCAGACGAGATCTATAATATGCTAATTTTTAAAACTGCCTGTTTGAAAGTAAGGCTCTGATAACTGACGGCCACAGGGGCTAACTTGGCTGAGTGCGACAGGAGAAGGAACTCCGTGCATGTTCTGGGCTCTCCTATCTTCTCCATTAGCACAGCTCTCAAACTGTAGCGTCTTGAACACCGCTTCTGTGGCTAGAAAGAGTTAATAAAGATTTCCAAGAATCTTAGTTTACCACCTATAAAACGCTTAGGTGCTGGAAGGTTCTGACTCATTTACCCTAAATACAAAGGCTGAACTAACAATCAGCCCACGTTTTCTTTTGATAGGTAGCATAAATTTTATTTTTTAAGTGCATTAAACTAAAATTTGGACTACTTTTAAAAGAATCCTATCAAAAGAAAGTGCATGTAATGACAATTAGTCAACGTTTATAATTCAAAATTTTTTACTTGCAACATTGTCATTAGCAATTGCCTCCTATTTACACCACCTTTCTAACTTTTTGTGTCAGCAATTCCCTCTGCTGTTAACAAATAGGTACAAAAATAGAGCTACATTTGAGAGGTTCCAGAGTTACTTCCTTGCTTTCCCGAATTGATTGCCTTGTAAGAGGCTTATTTAAATAATGGGTTTTAAATCTTCTTTTAAAAAGGGCATCTGTATACACTTCTATTTTTTTTTTTTTTTAATTAGAGCTTATTTACTGGGGCTCCTGAGTGGCTCAGGCAGTTAAGCATCTGCCTTTAGCTCAGGTCATGATCTCAGGATCCTGGGTTCGAGCCCTGCATCGGGCTCTCCGCTCAGCAGGGACTTTGCTTCTCCCTCTGCCCCTCCCACCTACTCATTTTCTCTCTCTCTCAAATAAATAAATAAAATCTTTTTTAATGGGGCGCCTGGGTGGCACAGCGGTTAAGCGTCTGCCTTCAGCTCAGGGCGTGATCCTGGCGTTATGGGATCGAGCCCCACATCAGGCTCTTCCGCTATGAGCCTGCTTCTTCCTCTCCCACTCCCTCTGCTTGTGTCCCCTCTCTCGCTGGCTGTCTCTATCTCTGTCGAATAAATAAATAAAATCTTTAAAAAATAAAATAAAATAAAAATAAAGAGTATTTATTTATTTTAGAGAAACAGAGACCGCATGAGGGTGGGGGAAGGGCAGAGAGAGACGAAAAGGGAGAGCATCACAAGCAGACGCCCCACTGAGCATGGAGCCCAACGGGGTCAATTCCACGACCCTGAGATCATGACCTGAGCAGAAATCAAGAGTCTGATGCTTAACCGACTGAGCCACCCAGGCGCCTCTTGTATACACTTCCTTATTTTATGAGCTAGGAATATATTTTTAAGAAATTTATTTTATGCAAAACACTTACTTTCCTTTTAAGCTCATTTCCAGTTCTTTTTGCTTATGTAAACATGAATTTTTTTCTTAAAAAAAGGAACGATTTGTGTTTCTTTTTTAGGTAAGCACCCTAAAGAAGGTGCTTTACGCATTTCATTTTCTTTCTGCAAAGTATTTTTTTCCAATGGAAAATCAAAGTGCAGGGGCAAAATTTACGAAACAGTTACAGTCCCCACCTTCAAGGAGCTTAAGGTCCAGGAGAGTAGACAGACATTGAATAAGTCACCACAAATGTAATAAGTGTCAGAAGAGAGAGGTACAAGGGGACTCAGGATGGGGAGAGGTTTGCTGACACCCTGGGGGCACGGGGGGAAGGATGCTTGGGTTGGGACCCTTGAGTTTGGCTAGCAGACAGGAGGACAAGAATCAGTGTTTTCAAAAACCCATTTTTTTTCTCTCTCTCTCTTTTTTGCTTTTTATGGTGTGGCGTCATCCTTAGGTCTCATTTTGTGGCCCCCTGACAACTCCAGAATCTCATAGAAAAATGCCCTCCATAATTCCAGATCTCCCATCATGCTGGGAAACAGCCAAGCTTCTGCAAACGAGAAATCCAACAAACACCTCCTTGCATATTATTGACTCTGATTGTGTTGTGCTTTATCCTAGAACGACCACACGTGGCTGTGGGATAGAAGCCAACCAGAGCCTGTCCCTGGAATTGGGAGTGAGGGTATTCCCATCCAAATCACATGACTAAGAGAAAGAAATCTTGAAGTAAGGATAGAACGGAAAGTGGAAGATGGGTGCCAGGGAGGTAAACAGTAAATGATCATCACAAATGTGAAAAATAACCTTGATTGCTCTATTCTTTGAAATCCATTGTCAATAGCTAACATGTCAGTCTGCTGGTGGAGTTACTATAACCCAATCAGTGCGGTTACAGTGAAACTATTCTAATAAAGATTAATTAGCCAGGAAGCAAGTAGAACTAATTTATAAATTAATTAATTGAATTTAAAAAATAAACATACAGCAAGTGGAACCAACTGTTGAAACAAGAAAATGCACTTGTGGAGGGTCAGGTTTCAACAAAGAGATGAGCCTGGCTTGGAACTATATTCAAAAATATGCTGAAATTATTAAATATAGATTATCCTATTCAGTCATTTAACCATATTCCTACACCCAGTTTGTTTTTCCTATTTCATGTTTTCAAACTTTCCAACCTGCATATTGGGATCTACCTGTAAATCCCCACATCTTCTCTTTTGAACTACATCCCTGCGACTGTACCTGCTTATCATTCAAGGAGATGAGAAAAGGACAGCAGCCAGAGGTTCAAATTCTTTAGCAACTGGCATCATCCCCTGTCAATCACTGGTCATCAAAAAATCACGACCCTCCTGCCGTGGGCAAAAGGCTGAGGGCCGATGGTAGAGGCACTTCTGCTGATCTTGGCTGCTTCCCTCACATGTGGGGGGTCGGTTGGCTGTAAGCTCCTCTAGGATGGGCTTTGCAGGGAAAACTGGGCTCTCCCCCATGGGGTCTCTCATCCTCCAGCAGGCTGCCTGGGCTTATACACATGGTTGTGGCAGGGCTCCACGAGAGAGAACGAAAGTGTGCAAATCCTCTGGAGGTCAAATCTGGAACAGACAGGCTGTCCCTTATCCTGCGTTTTGTTGGTCACAGCAAGTCACGAGGTTAGCCCTGATTCAAAGGATGGAGGAAAAAACCACCTCTTAGTGCAAGTTGCTGGAACACAACACTGCAGAGGACAGGGTTGCAGCGTGGCGATGGGCGAAGAGAAACCTTGGACAGCGGTGGCGGCGGCGGCAGCAGTGGCTCTCCTGGCTTGTGTCTGTCTCCAACACGGTAGAACACGCACCCGCTTTGAAGAGTTTTACCTTTAAAACACTGCAAGTACGCAATGAAATCGGAAGAGACTGGGCCTTTTACAAGCACACTTTTCAAAACCATTCTTACCGATATTTTTCTAAACAGTTTTGGCAAATTGAATATTGCATTTTTATGGAAACTGCCATACTTGTTTATAATTTGGTGCAGAGATTACATCCTTTTAAAGAAAGGAACAGGTGCATGCTTACCTTCTTCTTATTGTAAATGGCTCCAGATGGTGACTATTCATTTCAGAACGTCTTAAGAAACATCTGTTCACAATATTTATATTTGACTTTATTATATTTTCCAAAAATTACATTTTAAATACAGTTTCCTTTAAATAAAAAAAAAACATTCATTTTTCCTATTCATAGGAAAAAAGTCTTTCCGTTAGTCTCACTTTGTGCACAAGCGCTACGTTGTTCAATTGCAAACAAAGCTAGGTTTAAACGGTGACTTCGTGATAGGGAAAGTGAGAGGAATACGTGGAGGGTTTTTTGGTAGTGCTCTAATATTGTCATGCACCGATTAATTATTTCTCAATTAAGAGAATCCAGTTGGTGTTAGTTTTGCAACTGCTCTACGTCTGAGTTTCGCAACCTATTTTAAATATTCTCAGAGGGAAAGCGCGGGTTGTGCCGGAATATTGATAGGGAGGCTGATCATTCCTCTAGTTGTATGAAAAGCTTTTATGACAAAATGCATTCTCCCCAAACAAAGTACATAATGATTATAAATGCAGCAAAATTGCACACTATGAAAAGCCAAAATGCAGTGAGGGAGGGAAAAAAGAAACCCTTTTCAACATTTAAACAATAATGTACTAAAACTCTGTGTACGCATTGTAAGGAGCAGCTTTCCTAAGGATTCGTCAGAGTTCTAACTTGTAATATTGATGAAGATAACCAGAGAAGTGGTGGATATAGTACCTAGTCCAATCAGTCCTTAGAACAAGACAATCCTGGGCTGGTCAGGTTTCTAGCCCATACCTGGTATGTCTCCTGGTCCTCTCTGCCTGCCCAGCCCCCCTTCACTTACTTTTCTGCATCAGGAGGTTCATGTGATGAGGTTATGTCAATACTGGTCCTCTTTGCCTGCCCAGCATTCATTCACTCTTCTTGGGGTGATGTCATCCCTCCCTTCTCTTTGGAAATATTACTCCTCCTCCACTACTCTCAGTCGCGGCCTCTCGAAGGAGTGGGGTTGACCACACTCTCAGCTCCTTCTGTTGACCTGTAACTAAGCCCAGCCTCTCAGAGCACCCCTGCTCCCCTGCACCACCAACCCCCACAGCCGCTGTGACTTGTTCAGAGATGGCACTCCACTCGAACAGACCAACTCAGCTAATGCCACAACTTGTGCTGAAGGGACCAGGCAATGGGTCCTCTATACGCTGTTGAACACGAGCTGTCGAGATGAGGCTGGCTGCTTGGCTGGATTTCACCTCCCCAGCAAAGGTCTGCCTGACAGCAAGGTCAACACGCGGGAATCCAGCCAACAGATGGCCCTGACTCCAATGATATCGTTTGAAACTTGAAATCAAGCTATGCCTGGACTAGGCAACGTTAAAGTCAGTGGAGTTCCTCATTTTGCTAAGGGCAATTTGAGTGTTCTGATCTTCACGACTAAAAGGATCCAAACAAAGGGGAAGACAAGCTGCATATCCCCAAAGAAAGAGCACATTTCGGGATGTCCATCCAAGTCTCACTAGATTAGGGAAGTGCTTTTGACATCACTACATTCCCCATACCGTACACATTATTTTCTAGAAATTTGGTACACATATATGGATATGAGTTAATAGCAAAGCAGAATGAAAGGCAGCCATTCACTGTCCATGTGATATACAGGAAAGGTCCAGGTCGTTGGTGAACACAGTCAAGATGCCAGAACGAAATCAAACAGATTAATGCCCAGGGACCCCTGCAGCATCTCTACCTGTCAGCCAGTCATTCTGCCCTTGCCAGACAGAAGGGTTTCCCTCCACTGAGCGGGAAGGGCGCTCTCTTGCGGCCCAGACTGATTGTGCACTGCTCCTTTTTTGTGAAAACACACAAAGCAACTCATTTTTTTTAGAAAAGAATTATTAGATGCCCAACCAAAACCAGAAGGGAGAAAGTGATGTACGTCAACGGTGACTTGCACATTCTCTCTTGTGAAGTGTGTCTTGTGAGCTTGTTATAAAGAACAAAAAGGAAAAGGAAATAAAGCAAAAGAATCGTGGTGTTGACTATTACAACTGAAAAAAGCTCATGATCGTTTTGTTCTAGCCTTCTTCCTGCTGGTTGGGGAACGGAGGCTGGAGCAGTGAGGACGTGCCCAAGGGCATGCAGCTGGTTGTCGGCAGGGCCAGGACTCGGGAACTCAGCAGACTGTTGTTTCTGTGACACGGGGCTCTCGCCATATTTGACGACACAAAATACCAGGAAAGCTCTTCTTCTTTTTTTTTTTTTTAAGATTTTATTTATTTATTTGAGAGAGAGTGAAGGAGAAAAGCAGACTCCCCGCTGAGCAAGGAGCCCAATGTGGGACTCAATCCTGGGACTCAAGGATCATGACCCAAGCCAAGGGCAGTCGCCCAACCAGCTAAGCCACCCAGATGCCCCCAGAAAAGCTATTCTAAACATATTCCCTAATGGTATAAAAGAGTGGGGAATAGTCCAGTATCATATGTGATTTAAAAGGTTAAAAAAAAAAACTGTCAACATAGGACAAACCAAGCTTTCACCTTTCCTTTATTCCTCAGGGCCAGTGATCCCCAGAAGGAAAATCTGGGCTTTCTTAGAATTCTCCAGAGCTTCATTTGTTCCTCTAGTCAATGTCAGGTCACTTGACCTCTTGGTGTCCATTTTTTTCCCTTGCAAAATAGAGTCTCCTCTTCTCAATGTATACCTCCCTGACCTCATGGGGCCAACAATGAGTGGCTAGAGTTCTCATTAGAAACACTACCTCTAGTACAAAATGGTATTAAATGCTTTATCCACAGGAAAATAAGACCATTTGTATTTACAGGTAGTTGCATCGTCTCAAGTGACAAGCATTTCAGGAACTAAAAACATTTATTGCAAGAAATTGTCTCATTTTAAAGAGGTCTAGATTAATGAGTTATTGCCACTTTCAACCCTGACGAGACTTTTCTAACTTAATTTCTGCTTTAGTAGCTTACATAAGCTTAATAACCAAAACAAATTTGAAACATGAAACTCACAGGCAAACCGTTTCCAAAGGAAAGCATATTTATCTTTTATTGAGAGACTTAGAATGTCAAGACAGTTGAGAAATATTGCCCACTATCTTTTTTCCAGTGCAAAGTAGAATTCTTTTCTTTCTCCTCTATTTTTATTCAACATTATTATGTTTGCAAGTATTATGCCTCTAACTCATGATTCCATTTGCAGAAGCTGCCATATATTTGGGGGGTCGGGGTGGGGAGCAGTATTGTATGAGCACGTATTTGAAAATGAGGATGACAATTTGGAGGGGAAAAATAGCAGCCCTTCACTTCAAAATACATGAACAAGAAGAGGGAAAATATCTCTTGTCAGGTGAAGAGATTATGAATTTGAGGAAGACAAGAAAGAAGAGGAATTGGGAGATACAGGAAAAGGGAAGAGACAAAAGAGAACCAGACAGAGAGGGTGAATAGAAGAAGCATCTCAGTATCATCGTTTAGCCAACAAATATACGCTGAGCGCCTTCTGGAGCCAGACTGCCCAGATAAAACTCTTCACCATTCCACAAGTGTGACCTGGGGCAAGACACCTGTAAAATGAGATAGTAATAGTATCTACCTCTAGAAAGCTCTGAGAACTAAATGTAAAGTGCTCGTAACAGTGTCTGGCATGGAGGACAATGCTAAATAAGTATTTGTTAGGGTGCCTGCGTGGCTCAGTCGGTTGAGTGTCTGCCTTGGGCTCAGGGCACAATCCTAGAGCCCTGGGATGGAGTCCTGCATGAGGCTCCCTGCTCAGCGGGGAGTCTGCTTCTCCCTCTCTCTCTGTCCTTCCCCTTGCTCGTGCTCTCTCTCTCTCTCTCCTGCTCTCTCTCTCAAACAAATAAATGAAATCTTAAAAAAAAATAAGTATTTGTTAAATGAAGGAATGAATGAATGAGTAAATGAGTAGATAATGTGGGGAGGAGCTTCCAAAAGTAAAATTAAATCCAAAATATACAAAGAACTCTTAAAACTCAGCGATAAGAAAACAAACAACCGGATTTAGACATGGGCCAAATGCCGTAACAGACACCTCACCGGAGAAGATATACAGATGGCAAACAAGCGCATGAAAGGGTGCTCCACATCAGGTGCCGTCAGGGAAACGCAAATTTAAATGAGATACACTACACACCTATTAGGGTGCCCAACATTCAGAACACCGACAAGATCAAATGCTGGTAAGCTCATGGAGCACCAGGAAGTGTCGCTCACTGCTGGAGGAGATGCGACACGGTGCGGCCACTTTGGAAGGCTGTTTGGTGACTTCTTACAACACGAAACATACTTTCATCACACGATTTAACAATCGTGCTCCTTGGTATTGACTCAAAAAAGTTGAAAGTATGTCCACACAAAAATCTGTACACAGATGTTTACGGCAGTTTTATTCATACTTGCCAAAACTTGGAAGCAACTAAGATGTCCTTCAATGGGTGAGTGGATAAACTGTGGGGCAACCAGACAATGGAATATTACTCAGTGTTAAAACAGAAATGAGCTATCGGGCCATGAAAAGATATGGCGGAAACTTAAGTGTGTATTACTTAGCGAAAGAAGCCAATCTGCAAAGACTACATACTGTACATTCTGACTATATGACATTCTGGAAAAAGCAAAAATGGAGACAGCAAAGCAATCAGTGGTTGCCAGGGGTAAGGGGGACAGAAGGATGATTAGGCCGAGCACTAAGGAATTTCAGGGCAGTAAGACTACTGGCTCTGATGCCATAATGGTAGATACATGTCCAAACCCATAGAATGTATAATAACAAGAGTGAAGCTTAATGTGAACTAGGGACTTTGGGTTATAACAATGTGTCAACGTAGGTTGATCAATTGTGAAAAATGGGTAATCCTGATGGAGGATGTTGAAAAGGGGGAGGCTCTGTACATGTTGAGGCAGGGAGTAATTAGGAAATCTCTGTACCTTCCACTCAATTTTGTTGTGATCTTAAATTAACTCTTAAAAAGACAGTCTATGGTGTTCTTGGTGGGTTTATTTTTTTTGAGTAAATGAAGACCTAGGACAATCTTAAAAAATGACTCCGAACTAATGGGAGTTTGGTAGGATGGGATGGAAAAGGAAGCAACTGATCAGGAGAGGTAGGACATTCAAATGTTCTGGAGTCCTTCCAGAAACCACACTGAAGTCTTACCAGGTCTTCCTGCTTCACTGCTGCCCTCTCTAATCCATCTTCTCGTGGGCAGTCACATCACATTCAAAACATAGATCAGACCATGTCACCTCAATGAGTTCCCACTTGGGGAAAAAATCCAAACTAGGTAGCATGGCACATGGGGTCCCGAGCAAAAGGCTGCCAACTGATGACTCCCAGGCAATGAGTTCATAGATGCTTGCCCAGTTTTTAAAAATCCTTTTAAAATTAGTGGCCAAATTTTGAAAACTGGTAAATTTTATTTTTTAAAAATCTGAGTTTATGTCTTTTCTTGAAACTCTGTTACATAGGTATTATTTTTAATCCCCATCTTATAGATAAGGAAACTGAGGCATAGAGCTTGCATGAGGTCACAGCATAGTAAGAGGCAGAATTGGTCCTGGAATCAGGCAGTCTGGTAGCCTCGTCTGTACTCTGGCTACATCAAAGTGTTCCCTGTAGATGGGATTTGTGCTCTCTAGCTCCCCTCCCTACCTGTGCCCCCCGGCCCACGATCCTCACGCCCTGCTCTGTCTCCTCTGAAACACTCTTCCCTCTACTCTAAGGGTGCCCGGCTCCTTCTCAGCTTTCTGTCAACTTAAATGTCATCGCCTTGGAAAGCACTTCTCTCAACAAGTTCAGAGGACCCTTTTTCATGTTTCTTTATGGCCAGCATGTGCATTTTCTTCATAGAACGTATCACAGGGTCTAAGGTTAAACACCATTTGTGTGATTTACCCTGAGCCTCTCACATAAAGCCTCCACAAGTGATTATTGAATGAAGGAAGGAATGGAGGAATTAATGAAGAAATGAATGGCCTCACATTTAATTGAACCTACAGGTGAGGAACACCAGCAGACACAGCATTAATGAGCTGGGATGGCATCCCAGTAGTGGTAGATTTTCCCACAGAGGTGGGGAAAGGTTTTTCCTTCTGTGACCCATGAAACCAACTATATTGAGCAGGCCTTTGGGAATGGGCCTCCTGAGAAGAGAAGAGAAATGAAGATAGCTCTTTATCAGTGTCCCACCCCCATTAAAATGACATCATCTCAGATTTTTACCATGCCTTCTTTTGCAAACTGAGTGCCACCTGAGTGCCATCACCTGTGTTTTCCAAACAACCCCTCCCCCATCAATCATCCAAGTTTCTGGAATGTAACCCATGTACCCTGACACTTCCCTGCCCCCTGGAGCACCAGAGCACTGGGAGAGGCAATTACACGTATCCATCACCAAGTGGAATTATAAGTGAGGATCGTCATTCCAGTTTCTTTGACCCAGACTATTTTTCTTATCGAACTCAACACCCAAAAAACAAATAATACAATCAAGAAATGGGCAGAAGACATGAACAGACATTTCTCCAAAGAAGATATACAAATGGTCAACAGACACATGAAAAAGTGCTCCACATCACCTGGCATCAGGGAAATCAAATCAAAACCGCAATGAGATACCACCTCACACCAGGCAGAATGGCTAAAATTAACAAGTCAGGAAATGACAGATGTTGGCGAGCATGCAGAGAAAGGGTACCCCTCCTACTCTGTGGGTGGGAATGCAAGCTGGTGCAGCCAGTCTGGAAAATGGTATGGAATTTCCTCAAGAAGTTAGAAATAGAGCTACCCTACGACCCAGCAATTGCATCACTAGGTATTACCCCAAAGATACAAATGCAGTAATTCAAAGGGGCACCTGCACCCCAATGTTTATAGCATCAATGTCCACAATAGCCAAACTCTGGAAAGAGCCCACGCATCCACTGACAGATGAATGGATAAAGAAGATGAGATATCTATCTATCTATCTATCTATCTATCTATCTATCTATCTATATCTATACACACACACACACACACACACACAATGGAATATTACTCAGCCATCGGAAGGGATGAATACTTACCATTTATATCGATGTGGATGGAACTGGAGGGTATTATGCTGAGCGAAATAAGTCAATCAGAGAAAGACAATTATTATATGGTTTCACTTACACGTGGAATATAAGAAATAGGGCAAAGGCCTTTGGGGAAGGGAGGGAAAACTGAATGGGAAGTCATCAGAGAGGGAGACAAACCATGACAGACTCTTAACTATAGGAAACAAACTGAGGGTTGCTGGAGGAAAGGTGGGTGGGGGGATGGGGTAACTGGGTGATGGGCATTAAGGAGGGCACATGATGTGTTGAGCACTGGGTGTTATACACAACTGATAAATTATTGAACACTACATCTGAAACTAATGATGTACTGTAAGTTGGCTCATTGAATTTACATTAAATAGACAAAAAAATATATACATGGATACTGCCAGCAAATGTATGGAAAGGCTAAAGGCTTCTCTAGGCAGAGAGAAAAATCAATTGTGAAAATCATGATATCACCCACAAGGAACTTCTGTAATTTTCAGTGGGTCATGTGTCAATGCAGAATGTCAGGAAGCATACGACCTCTTCAGTTCCCCTTGGTAAAGTTAGCCTTGCCCATGGTTTTCCTAAAGACATTTTCATGTGACTTATAATGATTTGCTTTTGTGCTATATCTCCATTAAAAAGTGAGCATCTTAAAAGCAGGGAGCATAGCACAAGCTAGTTTGTGACCCTAGAACGGGGCCAAAAATGTAGAGACTCAGCCACTGTAGAATGGCTAAGTAAATGGTGCACTCCTTGCTCTCCAACAGGCACAACCGTGTTGGGGAACTACAGCATAGGAAAGTGGACAAAAAATTCCAAGACGTTTATTTGCTCTGAAAAGGGAGACGTACAATAATTGCCGAAGAGATCCAAGAAGGGTAGCTGGACTGCACAGGAAGGTGTCAAGAAGATGGCAAGGTGCAGACGAAAGAAGGGCTCTCCTGGTTTAGAGAGTGGCATAGTTACAAGGTTGGTGTAGGGAAACAGCACGCCTAATGGAGTCAGTTAATTAATTAATTAAGGAAACTAAGAGGTAGAAATATTAAGGGTCTAAGTTCAGGCAGTGACAGTAAAAATGGATGAAAGTAAAGATACCTTGTCTTTCCAAAGCCTGCATTGCGGGGGGGAATGGGGGTTTCGTTCAGAAGGAGGGGTCAGCCACAGCTCAGCTGAGGGAAAGCGTCCAGCAACAGCTGGAGATGCGGTGCTCCGGACAGAGGGGGCTAGAAGAGGTATTAGAAGAAATATTTGTACATCTGTGTTCATAGCATGATTCACAACAGCCAAAAGGTGGAAACAAACCAAATGTCTGTCAGCAGATGAACAGATAAACGAAAGACTGTGTCCACATGCAATGACTATTATTCAGCATTAAAAAAGAGTGAAGTTCGGACCCATTCTTCAACACAGGTGAAGCTTGAAGGTGTGATGCTAAGTGAAATAAGCTAGTCACAAAAGGACAAATACTGTATGAGTCCACTTATATGAGGTGCCTGCACCGGTCAAACTGGCAGAGACAGAGTAGAATGGTGGCTTCCAGGGGCCATGTGAGGGGAGGAAGGGAGAATTATTGTTTAATGGATAAAAAGTTGCAGTTTGGAGAGATGAAAAGTTCTGGAGATGGATGGTGGTGATGGGTCCACGCCAATGCGAATGCATTAGTGCCACTGAACTACACGCTTACAAAGGGTTACAGGGCAAATTTTGTGTTGTGTGTATTTTGTCGTACACAAAGAGAGTGATGTTAGATCTGCAAATCTTCTAATAGGAGATCACTGGTCCCATATAAGATCACTAATCATTGATATATATATATATTTTTTAAGCATATGGGTTTCCTTTTTTTCCTTTTTTTTTAAAGATTTTATTTATTTATTTGAGAGAGAGAGAGAGCATGAGCGAGGGGAAGGGGTAGAGGGAGAGGGAAAAGCAGACTCGCCACTGAACAGGGAGCCTGATATGGGACTCGATCCCAGGACCCCGGGATCATGACCTGAGCCGAAGGCAGACGCTTAACCTACTGAGCCGCGCAGGCGCCCCAATCATTGATCTTATAAAAGAAATCATTGACACCATGGGAGATGCAAGAGCTTTGAGGAAAAGAGTGAGGAACAAGAAAAAGACAGAATCTTAGGGAAGGCCTATATTGGGGGGCAAAAGAGGGAAGAGGAGTTCAGCCAAATCTTCCAAGACTTGACAGCTCTATCATTCAAACTTCTAGCCTTCGAGCTCAAAGAGAAAAATCTGAGTCCTGTTGATTATTCCTGAAATGTTCAGGGAGGCATTGAAATGCAAAGTTACTGGGGGGTGGAAAAGGATGGTGTGATTTTAATCTACTTTCCAAGTTGTTACAGTGGCAACTCTATGAATATGTTTTGAACAAATAATAGTAGCTGCTTGCCAAGAAATGAGTTCTTAATGCTCATTGGCTTCTAGCCAGTTTTTCTTTCAGAGCTTGGAGAGAGGAATAAATACATCATAAAATACATTCATCTCAGTTAGTTGCAGAATTGTGGTTCTGGGCTTGCAGGAGGTAGGAAGGGATGAGTGTATGTACGTATGTGAAGAGGAATATAAGACAAGGAGGGATTTTTAGGTTTTTTAATTATAAAATATAGCACCCCAGCACCCATAATTATGATTATTTAAGGGTCACTTTGTCTGGAGAAACAGGAATATTAAAATGGTTTGCAGGAAGCTACTGTCCTTTCTTTGTCATTACAAACAGGTAAACAGCTGAAACAAATAGGTCTCTATAAATAGCAAATAAGAGTTTGGCATGAAAAGATTAAAAAGAATCAATTTGAAATGCAACAAATTTTTCCAGGAATATATACTCATAGTCTTATTCTCTGGCAGAGCTCATGCCCACAGAAGTCAGTTGTTGGAAGAAATAGTTATGTTTCTCAGGAAATACAGAACAAAATTGGTATATGTCTGTAAGTTAAAAAACCGGTATGTTTGAGGTGTTTTAAATTTGCCTATTTCCTTACGTACCTGGAATTACCACTGATGTACCTGTCTACGTAGTGGGAAAATCAACATTTAAACATAACTGCCCACCCCCAAGCAAATCCTCTTTGCCACATACAACTGGATGGATAGTTTCTGTATTTCCTAACTTTGCAAAATCCTTGACAAAAAGGCCTTATAATAAACGAGCAACCAAATTTAAACATTTTTAAACTTCTAAGAATTAAAACATTTTCTTTTAACTTCAGAAAGCCCTCTTTGCTGAAGTAAGGTTAAGTACTTTGGGGTCTTCTCTTTCTTGTCTACAATGAAGAAGTTCGACTACCTGCAGACTGAGAAGTGGTGGTCCACGGACTGAATCAAGCTAACATATATTTTGTTAGGGCTGAACTATGTTTTAAAAGAATTTTGAATTATTTGCCGACACGAAATATTGGGAAATTTTACAGCAAGTTCTCAATTGCAGGATTCTTTTAGAAAAAAAAGAAAAGGGTCTGATGTGCTGGACTCAAATCGTTGCATGGTAACAATAGGATAGAGTTGACCTGTGGCTCCCCCTACCCTCCAGATTGCAATGACTGGATGACTTCATGTGTTTAAATTACCTGCTTGATTCCTGCGGCACAAGAAGCTGATGACTCTACTGGAAAGCTCAGAGATCTCATGTTTAATGGTGCTTAGATTTCAAAGCTCTGCTGGAGGGAAGAAACTGATCATGCTCCAGACATAGGATAGGAGAGGTGAACTGAACTGAAACTAACCAACGTGCCAGCCCCAAGCTCTGAGTAGACTAAAGAGATCAGCCCCTCAACCTAGTTTGCTGCTAGAGGAAAGGGCATTGCCTTTTCTGGGGGTGAATACTACTTACAAACAAACACACACAAAACGTCTAAAACAAAAATGACAAGACATATGAAAAAGTGAGAAGTATGACTTATTATCAAGAGGAAAAAAATAAGGAAAGCAGACTCACAGATAAGCCAAACATTGGAATTAGCGGACAAGAAATTTTAAATAACTATTAAAAATACACTAAAGAATTTGGATAAAAGATGAACAAAATGAGCAAAGAGATGGAGAATCTCAGCAGAAAAATGGAAACTCTAAAAAGAAGACTCTAAAAAATTATAGTGTCTAAAATGAACTATGCATTGGATGAGCTCAGAGCAGACATATATCACAGGGAAAAGAACTAGTGAACCTCAAGATAGGTCAATAGAAATTATCCAAACTGAAGAATAAATAAAATTGTGAGAGAGAAAAATGGAACAAAGGAGACCAGAGACCTGTAGGACAATATCAAGTAATCTAGCATATAGATAGCTGGAATCTAGGAATTGAGGAGAGGCTGGGGCAAAAAGAAATATTTGAAGAGGTAATGACAAAGAATTTCCAAAGTTCATGAAAGAAACAAACCCATATATCCAAGAATCTAAGTAAACACTGAGCCAGATAAATAAAAAGAGAATTGTACTTAGAGACATCCTAAAAGCAGCCAGACTGGGGGGAAAGGGACAATGATATAGGAGAACAAAAGTAAAAATGTTGGTTGACTTCCCATCAGAGCAAAAATAGAAGCCAGAAAAACAATAGACTGTCATCTGAAAAAAGAGCAGTCAAGCTTGAATTCTACACCCTGTGAAAACATCCTTTAACAAATGAACACAAAATCAAAACAAAACAGAAAGAAGTTGTCCCTTAAACACCTGCACTATGAAGACATACTAGAAGAAATTTTTCGAGCGGAAGGGAGATGATTCCAGAAGGAATCCATTAAAGGTCATTGGAAAGAGCACAAATGTGAACAAATATAAAATACTCTTAAAAAATTTTTCTTTGGAAGACTGTTGACTGTTGAAAGTAAATATAACGGGTGCCTGGGTGACTCAGGTGGTTTGGCATCTGCTTCGGCTCAGGTCATGGTCCCAGTGTCCTAGGATAGAGCCCCACACAAGGCTTCGTACTCAGCGGGATCCTGTTTCTCCCTCTCCCTCTGCTGCTCCCCCTGCTCATGCTCTCTCTCTCTGTCACATAAATAAATAAAATCTTCAAAAAAAAAAAAAAAGAAAGTAAATATAATGGCAATGTATTATAGTAGATAAGAAAAAATATGTGACAACAATAGCACAAGGTCAGAAGGGTAATAAATGGAACTAACTACACGGGAGTAAGTTCTTAGATGCTTACGAAATGGTACAATAAGGATTAGTTAAGAATGCATATTGCAAACTTTAGACTAGTAACCACTAAAAATAATGCCAAGAGGTATTACTAGAAAGCCAGTAGTGGAAATAAAATGGAATACTAAGTTATGCTTATATAATCAAACAAACAAACAAAAAAGACAGGAAAGGAAGAACAAAGAAACAAAGAACAGATGAAAAATTTTTAAACATTTTATTCATTTATTTGACAGAGAGAGAGACAGCAAGAGAGGGAACACAAGCAGGGGGAGCAGAAGAGGGAGAAGCAGGCTCCCCATTGAGCAGGGAGCCTGACACGGGGCTCGATCCCAGCACCCTGGGATCATGACCTGAGCTGAAGTCAGATGCTCAACCGACTCACCCACTCAGGTGCCCCAGAACAGATGAAATTTTTAAAATATTAACAACTATTGAATCAACCGTATCAGTTGTTAATGTAATACGAATGCCGTAACACTCTAATAGAAATTGGCAGACTAGATTTTAACAAAAACAAGACTCAACTATATGCTGTATGTAAGAAACACACTTTAAATATAAGGACACAGACTGAAAGAAAAAGAGAATGAAAAAATATACTATGAAAGCACTAATAATAAGTTATAATTAAGTGCAAAAATTATAGCACATACCAGGTAAAGTGGAAATGTTAGTAGACAAGTATAAAGATGCAGAGGGTCAATGATAGAAACCTTCCTAGAGGTGAGGAAATGAGTCTAGTTTTAGAAAAGACGAGATATATGTGTATTGATTAGGATAATTTTGGTTGGAGTAACAGAAAGTCTAATTTAAACCGGCTTAAATGATAAAAAAAAAAATTTCTTGGCTTATTTAACTGAAAAAGCTCTCGGAACATTTCAGGCTAATTTTGATCAGGGCTCCAATCCTCTATTTCCTGATTTTCACAACCCTGGTCTCTTCCACATTAGCTTCATTCTCCAGCTGACTTTCCTCATGGAAGCAAAGTGATTGCAACAAGAGGTCTTCTCTTCCAAGGCCCGTTCCAAGTACCAAACCCTCACACTTCACTCAGACTGTTGTAATTCTCACCAATCTATTTATTTTATTTATTTATTTATTAAGATTTTATTTATTTATTTATTTGAGAGCAAGGGAGGGAGAGTGAGCAGGGGAGGGGGCAGAGAGAGAGGGAGAGAATCTCAGGCAGACTCCCCACTGAACATGGAGCCCAATGCAGGGCTTGATCTTCCGACCCTGAGAACATGACCTGAGCCAAAATCAAGAGTCAGACACTTAACCAAAGCGCCTAGCCACCCAGGCACCCTTAATCCATTTTGAGTTGATGGTATAAGATAGTGGTCCAGTTTCATTCTTTTGCATGTGGCTCTCCAATTTTCCCAACACCATTTAATTGAAGACTGTCCTTTCCCCAGTGTATATTCTTGGCTCCCTTGTCATAAATTAATTGACCACATATGCATGGGTTTATTTCTGGGCTCTCTATTCTGTTCCATTGATTTATGTGTCTGTTTTTCTGCCACTACTATGCTATAAATAAATAAGTAAGTAAATAAATAAATAAATAAATGAATGAATAAAGTGTGTGTATATGTAACTAAAGCTATATTGGTTACTGTAGCTTTGTAATATACTTTAAAATCAAGGAGTGTGGTGCCTCCAGCTTTGTTCTTCTTTCTCAGTGTTGCTTTGGCTATTCAGTCTTTCATGGTTCCATACAAATTTTAGGACTGTTTATCCTATACTAAGAATGCCATTTGAAGGTAGGAAATTTCAACAGGTTGATTGGCTTAGGCTTGGGTTGTTACCCATCCTGAGCCAATCACTGTGGCAAGAGGAATAAATGACATTTGTCATGGAGAATGCTTTTCCCCACTCCTGATGTTGCTTTGATTAATTCCAGCTTCTCCAGCCTCTCTCTTCTCCGGGGAAGATGGGACCAACTCATCTGATTGGAATTTTGTAAAGCCTGGATAAGAATGTTCTATGCAGCTCTGCCCTTCCTTTTGGGAGTAGACTTCCTCTCAGAGAACAGGAGTTCCCCTCTGTTACTCTACGCAGCAGGACCTGCCAAAGTCCATAGCGACCTGTGACCAAGTGCCCAAGTCTGTATAATTTGGGTTTGAGTATAGGTAAGGCAACTTGGTTAACAGACCTGAGTTTGCATGCCCTATCCTGGCCTCCAGGACAATAAAACTGCTGTTTGGGAATCTTCATATTTACTCTGTTTTATTTTTCAGTTGTTCAGACCTAGGCAGGGAAAAGAGGACAGTTACTAGGAATCTCCTTGAAGTCTCCAAAGAAACATTGATTGACTGATGGTAAGTGAAGCCTTCTTTTAGAGCAAGAGGTGGGGTCCACACTAACCAAAGCACCTGACTACTCCAAGGAGGAAGAGTGGATTCCGTGAAGAAAAACCTAGGTGCTGTCTGGATGAGAGAAGAACCCAAAAGACGCTGAAAAGGCATTCACGAGATGCTTCTTAATATGGCCTGATTTATAATCGCTCTGTTTGCCTATATCAGTTGCTCAGGAAACATGCTTACAGATTTAATGTCTCCTAGGGTCTCCATGTTTATGTTCCCCATCCCCTTAAATTCATATGTTGAAATCTTAACTTCCAAGGTGATGGTGTTAGGAGGTGGGGCCTTTGGGAGATGATTAAGTCATGAGAACAGAGCCCTAAAAGAGGCCTCAGAGAGTTCCTTGGCCCTTCTGCTACCTGAGGATATAACAAAAAGTCTACAACCCAGAAGGGCCCTTGCCTGAGTATGCCAGCACCCTAATCTCAGATATCCAGCCTCCAGAGCTGTGAGAAATACATTCTATTGTCCATGGCTATTCTCCACACAGCCAGACTGATTCTCCAAACACTTCAGTATTTGCCCCATTTTATGCAAACAGGCGCCTCCAAAACCCTACACCGCTATGAGCTTGCCTTTACTAGCCTCCCCAGCACTTACTCTGCTGTGGCTGACCTGGCCTCTTTGCTGCTCCTCAAACATTCCAGGTAAGCTCCTGCCTCAGGGCCTTTGTACAGACTCTACCTTCTGCCTGGAATGCTATTCTCTCTGATACCCATCTGATGACTCTTCAGTTCCTTCCCTCTAACTCAAATGACAACATCCCAGTGAGGTGTTGCCTGACTACATCAGCCGTGGGAACATCAGGGAGGGTCACTATAGCTGAGTTACTGGTCAGTGGAGAGGTCTACATTTGGTGTCTTTGAGCCTGCCCAAAGCATCAGAGTCTGAAAGATGGGGAGAACTGTTCTGGACAACAGAGTCATGTAGCAAAAAAAGAGCTATATCAGTAAAGCTCAATGCTTCCAACTAAAGCCTGGGCCTCACCTCATTTGCTAGACAGGGCAAAAAACCCCATCCAAGCTGGATTTTTAGAAGACCATAACAAGAGGTTGAAATTCTCCAAAATATAACTAATATTTGATTTAGATACATAGATACAGTAACAATTCATACATCCAGGTGTTACAAAGCAATTCACATCTACCCCACTATATTTGAAGGAAAGCTTTTCCCCAGTACTCATGCGAGTATAAATAGACAAAAGGAGCAAATTATTACGTTGTACACTTCAAATATACACAATTTTATTTGCCAATTATACCTCAACAAAGCTGGAAAAAATAAAATAAAAAATTTAAAGGAGCGTGCAGAACAGCACACTTATAATTATGTAAAGTAAATGTAACATTTTCAATTTACTGAAGCCACATCCATGGAGACAGTGATGTTACAATAATCATACATATATCTATAGATTAACACAATGAAATAGCTCAGCTCTCTCAAAAACTTTGCTTCACTCTTTATTATGACAAAAATCATAACTCTCATTAAATCTTCATGTCTCTGACAAAAACCTCAACGATTTTGGAAGTGGTTTTTTTGGGGGGTTTTTTTTTTTGGACGCCCTTTTAGCCAAGAAAATGTGCAAAAATCCTGTATTCACAAATAGTTTGATATTAACAACCATTTGTTTACATTGTAAATAGGTAGCAAGCTGAACATTTTTGACAACTTAATTGCAGCTTGACAGCTAGGGAGGCAAAGGCAACAGGCTACGGGGTTGGATCAGTAAAACTGACTCACTTACATTGTATGAGCTGTTTGATCTCGGAGTGATCACAAAAGACAAATCCGTGAAGAGACGAATTCATAAAAGAGAATAAAGCTTTGCAAAAAGGAACTGTCTTTGGATCTTCAGAAGTGACTAAAATATTTTAATAGGGTTCTTTTAGTGCCTCTTTCTGCTTGCCTATGAAATATTGACAGGTCTTCCTGACTGGGAAAAATCAAAACTCATTAAACTCACTGTGTCTTACTTGATTGAATAAAGAGAGGTAGAAAGACAGACTCATTATTACGAAAAAGAAACAATAGAAAGTATGGAAATTGGAGTTCCAAACATCAATCTTAATTTGTGCATTCCTGAGCAGTTTCCTAACTTAGGCATCAGCTCCCCACTTCTCTTGTCATGAGCATCCTTTTCTGAGAATTCCCACAGGCATCCAGACTTGCCACCCAATACCTTCCAGTGTGTATGTGCCTCGAAGGTTGAACAATCGTCTGCTGTCCTCCTGTTCCATTTCCATATGCTTCGGATTCCTCCCTGTCCCCCTCCCTACCCCCCCATACATGTGCTGACTTTTCTTCTGAGATCACATCCAAATGCCACCTAACCCTCTTTGGAAAGATTCTACAAGTAGAGAAGCTAGCCAAGGGCCCATCGGAAGACAGCCTGCCCCCTTTCTAGTTTTTAGGTTAAGGGCATGTTATGATGAGAGAAAAATGGGTGAGGGAAGATTGACAACTTGTGTGTGAATAAAACAGAAATATTTTTAAAAATCTGACACCATTGAGGGGCACCTGGGTAGCTTAGCTGGTTAAGCATCTGACTTCCGCTCGGGTAGTGATCTCTGGGTCCTGGGATCCAGCCCCGAGTGGAGCCTACGTTGGTCTCCGTGCTCAGTGGGGTGTCTGTTTGTCCCTCTGTCCCTCCCTCCATTTGTGTGCTCTCTCTCTCTCTCTAACAAATAAATAAATAAAATATTTTTAAAAATCTGACACTACTGAAAGCCAGATAACACAGTAGGACTCCCACAGGGCAGGAGGTAAATCCTGATGCCTCAGCTCCATACCCTGAGCTTGTGGCTCTTCAGTTCAGCAGCCCTCACTCCTTCGGCCACACATCTGATGACAAAGTCACAACATCTGTTACCATTCTGGCCATCTTCTTGTTTATTGCATAAAGCAGATAATATAAAAATGTTATCTTTTATTTTCAATCCTCCGCAGCTGCTGGAATTTGGTTAAACCTGCCTCAAAGTGGAATATTTGCACAGCATTTTATAGCTTGCAAAGCACTGTGTGTAAGTTATCTATTTAATCTTTACAACCCTCAACTTTACAGCTAAAAGAAACTACAGATCAGAGAAGTTAAACATTGCCCAAGGACACACAGCTCATAGGAAAAGGAGCGAAAGCTAAATCCCAAGTGAGGCTTTATCTTCTAGTTCAGTACTCTTTTCATGCCACGAATTCCACTTCAAAAAGGTGGAAAAGTTTTGAAGTTCTTTTTTTTTTTTAAGGTTTTATTTATTTATTTGACAGAGGGAGAGAGAGCACAAGCAGGAGAAGCATCAGGCAGAAGGAGAAGCAGGGCTCCTAGGCCGAAGGCAGACACTTAACCGACTGACCCACTCAGGCACCCCGGTTTTGAAGCAGGGCTCCTAGGCCGAAGGCAGACACTTAACCGACTGGCCCACTCAGGCACCTCGGTTTTGAGGTTCTTGATAAGACTGCAAGTAAGGCTTATTTTTAAATATAACCTATGAAATTGTGCAGCTTTATGAGAGGTCTGAGAAGTATATGATTTTATGTGTATTGCTTAAAAGGAATACAAAGAAAAAAGGTATCATCATATTTCTTCATTTTAAGTTCAAGGTCTATTAGAGAACAAGGTAGTCTGTAAATTCAGAATCTACTTAATTTTACATAGATCACTTTTATTTTTAAAAGAATACTGTATTCTAATTTCAGAACAATTTATGTGTTGTTTACATAATTTCTTACAGGTTTCTCAATTTCTCAGTAGACTGAAAGAAAAGTACATGCTCTCTGCCCATCAAATATGTTTTTTGAGAAACGTTATTGAGCTGTGGGACTTCATGAGTTCAAAAGCTTGGAAACATTTTGGAAACTTTTCCTATATGTCTGAGTAACAATTTAGGTTTTCATATATATATATATATATATATATATATATATATATATATATATATACACACACACACATATACACATATATTTGCAATTATATAATTAAATCTCTTCCTTTTTAATATTGGTACCTCTTTTTTAAAAAAGATTTTATTTATTTGTCAGAAAGACAGAGAGGGAGAGAGAGCGCACAAACAGGGGGAGCAGTAGGCAGAGGGAGAAGCAGGCTCCCCACTGAGCAAGGAGCCTGATGCAGGACTCAATCCCAGGACCCTGAGATCATGACCCAAGCTGAAGGCCAAGGCTCAACCAACTGAGCCACTCAGGTGTCTCAATATTGGTACCTCTTGATTCGCTTTCCTTTCTTATGGCTTGCTAGACTCTACAGAAAAGCATTAAGTAAAATGATTACAGGGGGCAGCGTTTCTCATTCCCAGCCTTAATGGGGATATTGTGAATGTTTCCCAACTCAGGAAGATATTTACCATTAGCGTCTGACAAATATTCTTTATCAAGTTTAAAATAATTTCTTTCTGGGGGTGCGCAGGCGGTTCAGTTCTTTAAGTGTCCAACTCTTGATCTCAGCTTGGGTCTTGATCTCAGGGTCAGGAGTTTAAGACCCATGTTGAGCTCCATGCTGGGCATGGAGCCTGCTTAAAATAATAATAATTTCTTTCTGTTTCCAGCATACTAAGAATTTCTATCAGAAATGGAAGTTTGGAATGGAATTTCTGCTAAGGCATGGCCACCTCTAAGACCATACCTGATTCTGCATGCTTCGGGCTATTGAGGAAGAGATTTACCAACTTCAACTTCATAAGGAAAGTTCAGGAAATAAAAGCAATTGAAAAGAAATTGTTTGGTGCTATAAAGCTTTCAAAATGGAGGAAAGTGTTTCTAAAAAACACTAACATTTTGTATATATCTGTGTCTTAGATGTCTCTATGTATCACACTATAGGGGAAATAATAAATTCAAAAATAAAATAAAAATAATTCAGACACTGACCAAGAACTCATTCTTCATGTGTAGTAGTTCTTATGCTACTCAAGAACTAATGCAAGAACAACTTTTCTTTTGGTGTCTTCCAGAACAATCATCCCAAACAGATAACAAGAATTAACATTTTTGTGATTATTTTTATTCTTTGTGATTTTTTTCTTAGTTCTTTACAGTTTGGGGAAGAAATTATACATTTATGAATTAGCATTTCTAAAACTCCATCTCAGTAAACTTTATCTCAATATTTGGGTGACTATATTCTCTGGCATTTTTAAAAATATGTTTTCTTCAAAGATATGTTTTTAGACTTTCCACTTCTTACGTTTACTAATATATGTCTCATCTCTTCAGAAAGGCTGTCCACATTGGCTCTATGCATAAATCCATGAGTAGTTTTTTGAGGTTTGCTCTTAGTTAATTCCATGGAAATAGGTTGGCATTACTTAGGAAGTAGCCTTGTGTAAGTCGATTTCAAACACAACACAAACCATTCCAGCATGGTGACAGCAGCTCATCATCACAAGCTAATCACATGGGGAAAAATGCTTCCTAGCCTAAAAACTGCCTTATGCCAGAGCAGTTATTCCTCAACAATATAAGCTCTTGGTGATTAGGGTTATGTAAGGAGAGGATAGATCCATCACTGTTCTTAGAAGAAGGGGAAACAAACACCAACACTGCATGCCCTGGCTGTCCTCTCCAGAAGAAATTCCAGTTTGTCCTTCTTATAATATGCTCTGAACAGGGGTGCCTGGTGGCTCTGGTGGTTAAATGTCTGCCTTTGGCTCAGGTTGTGATCTTCAGGTCCTAGGATGGAGCCCCATATCGGGCTTCCAGCTCAGCAGGCAGTCTGCTTCTCTCTCTCTCTCTCTCTGCCTCTCTCCCTGTTTGTGCTCTGTCTCTCTCTCTCAAATGAATAAATAAAATATAATAATAATAATATGCTCAGAATACAAAACAATACTTCAAATTCAGTCTATTTCTTTCTTCCATCATTATGTTTTCATTAATGAACTGTTTAGTTCCCATAGTCCTTAATATCTTACTAGCATTACTTTTTATTATTCCATTTTATATAGTCTTTATTAGCTTATTAGTTGCATCTCATTTTGTTTCTTCTGTTTTGTTTTGGCTTGGTTTGGTTACTGCATTTGGGTTTAGAGATTGCATCCTTATTACCATAGTCACCCTTCAAAAAATATTATACCAACTGTAATATACAGTATTATACCACTTATAGTGTAAGGACTTTACCTATTGTATAAGAACCTCACAACAGTATTCTTCAGTGGAAGCTTCCCTTCCAGCTTCTGTGGAGATGTACTTGTAACCCACAAAATCTAATACTTATGGCCCTTTTTAGCTCATTTGTGGACGTACATAGAGGAGGGACAATTAGAGTCATCCAAGGTGCCATTCAAGGCAGAATAAGGCAATGTTCAGGCTTATTTGTCTCATCTCTTATATTGTAAACAAGTGTCCAATTTGTGACCTATTAGTGCCACTTTTTCACATTTTGTACTTGTTGGTGATTTTGCTGTTTAACATGGCTCCCCAAAAGACCTGTATACTGAAAACTATAAAACTGCTGACAGAAATTAAAGACACAAATCAATGGAGAAACATACCATATTAATGGAGTGGAAGACGTAAGATGTCAGTACTGCCCAAAACAATCTACATGTGCAATGTAATCCCTATCAAAATCCTAATGCATTTTTTGCAGAAATAGAAAATCCATCCTAAAATTCATATAAAATCTCAAGGGACTCCAAATAGCCAAAGAAATATTGAAAAAGAAGAAAATTGGAAGTCTCATACTTCCTGATTTCAAAAATTAACTACAAAGCTATGGTAATCAAAACAGTGGTACTGGCAGAAAGACAGACGTACAGAACAATAGAATAGAACAGATGACCCACAAATAAATGTCAAATGATTTTTTTCTTTCTTTTTTTAAAGTTTTTAAAAAAATTTTTAAGTACCCGCTACACCCAACTTGGGGCTCGAACCCCTAACCTGGAGATCAAGAGTCACGTGCTCTACTGACTGAGCCAGCCAGGGGCTGCTCAAATGATTTTCAACAAGCGTGCCAAGAGCATTCAATGGGGAAAGGACAGTATCTTCAACTGAATATCCAGTTTGGAAAAATGGATATCCACATACAAAAGAATAGAGTTGGACACTTACCTTACACCATAAACAAACATTAACCCTAAATGGATTAAAGACCTAAATATAAGACTTAAAAATATATAACTCTTAGAAGAAATCATAGGAAAAATCTTTATGACATTGGATTCAGTAATGATTTCTTGGATATGACACCAAAAGCATAAGCAATGAAAGAAAAAAATAGGCAAACAGGAACAAAAAAAATTTAAAAACTTTAGTCCATCAAAGAACAGAATCAACAAAGTGAAAGGCAGCCCACAGAATGGGAGAAAACCTATGAAAATCGTATATCTCGTAAGGGACACAATTCAGAATATATTCAGAATTCCTACAAGTAAACAATATTCAGAATATATTTAGAATTCCTACAACTGAACAACAAAAAAATCAAATAACCCAATTTAAAAATGAGCAAAGGACTTGAATAGAAATTTCTCCCAAAAAGATGTACAAATAGCCAACATGTATACAGAAAGATGTTCAATATCCCTAATCATTAGACAAATGCAAATCAAAATCACAATGAAACATTACACCATTAAGATAGCTACTACAAAAAAACAAATTGCAGAAAATAACAAGTATTTGCAGGAATATGGAAAGTTGGAATCCTTCCACGCTGTTGGTGGGATTGTAAAAAAAAAAAATGGTACAACCACTATGGAAAACAGTATGGCGGTTCCTCAGAAATTAAAAATAGAACTACCCTATGACCCAGCAATCCTTACTTCTAGATATATATCCACAAGAAATTAAAGCAGGATCTCAAAGAGACATTTGCACACCCATATGCCCAGCAGCACTATTCACAACAGCCAAGAGGTGGAAGCAACCCAAATGCCCATCAGTGGATGAGTTGATGAATAAAATGTGGTTTATACACACGGTGGGATACCACGCAAACTTTCACATACTACAAAATGGATGAACCTTGAAAACATCATGCTAAGTGAAATAAGGCAGTGTTCTAAACAAAAGATTCACAGCAGCTGCCCTCTCAGTTTTGAAGGGGAAAAACCACTTTATTGATATTATAAAAATCTAATAGACACAGAAAAGAACGAAAGGGAAATCTGCTCATAGATGAGGGCAATAGTAAGCAGTAAAGGAGCATAAGACAAAATGACATCAAATCACGGACTTACAACATCCAATCTCCTTAGCCGGGGAAGCCCTGTGGAGACAGCCAGTCCCAATTGAAAGGCCTCATCAGAGCGTCCTCCCCTCAGGTGAGGCTTCCCACGACCAACCCCATAAGGGCTGTATTTATAGAGCAAATGACCGGGTCTGAAGTTAAACATTTGTTTGCCTACGTGCAGTCTGGAGCAAGCTGCATTCCTGTGTTATCATGTCTTTACGTCTACAGGGAGTCTGGGCTAGGTGTGCTTGCTTCCCCTCCCGGATTCCATTCTGGGGGACGAGCCCAGCGTGGCGCTGGAGGGGATCCGAGGTAAGATGTACAGCTCTTGGGGTCCAGACCAGAAGGGCCAAATCTGTCCTGGAGGCCAGCTCATGTCAACTGATCAGGCTCCAAGTTCACTAAGGCAGCACAAGTCTCACCAACAACATTCTTTAGGCGGCCGGCGCACATGTAGGTCAGGGTGGTTGGTCATGCAGGACGAATCACAAAGACCCCCATCCACACAATACAGGCAGACACAAAAGAACAAATACTGTATGATTCCACTTCTATGAGGTGTTTAAAGTAGTCAGATTCACTGATATGGAAAGTAGAATGGTGTTTACCAGGGGCTTGGGTGAGAGGGAAAAGGGAGTTGTTGTTCAGTGGGTACAGAGTTTCAGTTCTGCAAGATAAAAAGTTCTGGGGCTCTGTTTCACAATGTGAAATAGTATTTTATGCTATTGAACTGTATACCAAAATATGGTCATCATGGTAAATTCACTGATATGTGTTTTTACCATAATTTTTAAAGAAGATACTTTAAAATTTTTATTTATTCATTTATTTGAGAGAGAGAGAGAGAGGGAGAGAGTAGGTGGAGGGGCAGAGAGAGAGGGACAAGCAGACTCCCTGCTGAACACGGAGTCCAACGCAGGACTCAATCTCATGACCCTGAGATCATGACCTGAACTGAAATCAAGAGTCAGATGCTTATCCAACTGAGCCACCCAGGCGCCTCTAAAGAAGCCACTTCAGAGTATATGTGTGACTAAAACATATAGAAATTCCTAGTTTAGTGACTCTTCATGTTGTTTCTTTGAGGAGAAGCCAAGCAGAGTGATGGGGGTTTCAGGGGTGAGTAGGGGATTAATCACTGCAGTTACACAGATCATAAAATATACCATGAAAGGAAAGAAGCCAGAGTTTGGTTGGTTGGTTGGTTGGTTGGTTGGTTGGTTGGTTGGTTTTGGCTCAATTTGTTCAAGAGATTTATGCAGATAAATCAGATAATTAAAGAATATTTGCTTAAAGATCACTTTGGATTGCAAATGTCAATACAGGCTAAGGGTGGAAATCCTCCCATTATGGGTTGAATTGTGTCCCCCTCAAATTCATATGTTGAAGCCATAAACCCCCATACCTTAAGACAGTAAATTTTATGTTATGTAGTTTTTCAATCAAAATTATAAAAATTATTTTAAAAATAAATAAATTCAAAATAGATTAAAGACCCAAACATAAGAGATGAAACTATAAAATTCTTAAAAGAATATATAAGGGAAAAGCTTGATGACATTGAATTTGGCAACAATTTTTTGCATATGACACCAAAAGCATAGAAACAAAGCAAAATTAAGTTTGACTTCATCAAAACTTAAACTTTTGGGGGCGCCTGGGTGGCTCGGTTTGTTAACCATCTGTCTTTGCCTCAGGTCGTGATCCCAGAGTCCTGGGATCCAGCCCCGTATCAGGCTCTCTACTCAGTGGGGAGCCTGCTTCTCCCTCTTGCTCTGCCTGCCTCTCTGCCTACTGTGCCCTCTCTCTCTCTCTCAAATAAATAAATAAAATGAAAATGTTTTTTAAAAAATTAAAACTTTTGTTCATTGAAGAACAGTATCAACATAGTGAAAAGGCAACTGAAGAAATGGGAGAAAATACATGCAAATCAAATATCTGATAAGATAATGATATCCAGAATATATACAGAACTCTTAAAACCCAACAGTAAAGAGCATCCAACCTGATTAGGAAATAGGCAAAAGATTTGAATAGACATTTCTCCGAAGAAGATATATAAATGCCAATGAGCACATGAAAAGATGCTCAAGGGCGCCTGGATGGCTCAGTCGGCTGGGCATCTGCCTTCAGTTCAAGTCATGATCTCAGGGTCCTGGGATTGAGCACTTGGGGCTCTCTGCTAAGCTGGGAGTCTGCTTCTCACTCTCACTCTCCTTCTCCCTCTCTCTCTCTTTCTCAAATAAATAAATAAAATATTTTTTTAAAAAAAGAAAAGATGCCCCAAATCAGTAATCATTAGGGAAATGTAAATCAAAACCACAGTGAGATACAACTGCATACCCACTAGGATGGCTACTATCAAAAACCAAAACAAATAAGAAAGAAGTAAGTGTCGGTAAGGATATGGAGAAATTGGAATCCTTGTGCATTGCAGGTGAGAATATAAAATGGTGTAGCTGGGGCGCCTGGTTGGCACAGCGGTTAAGCGTCTGCCTTCGGCTCAGGGCGTGATCCTGGCGTTCTGGGATCGAGCCCCACATCAGGCTCCTCTGCTATGAGCCTGCTTCTTCCTCTCCCACTTCCCCTGCTTGTGTTCCCTCTCTCGCTGGCTGTCTCTATCTCTGTCAAATAAATAAATAAAATCTTTAAAAAATAATAATAATAATAAAATAAAATGGTGTAGCTGCCGTGGAAGACGGTATGGCAATTCCTTAAAAAAGTTACACATAGAGTTACCACATGATCCAGCCATTCCACTTTTGGTTGTATAGCAAAAGAAGTAAAAGCAGATATGCAAACTGACACTTGTACACCCAGGTTCATAGTAGCATTATTCACAATAGCCATAAAGTAGAAAAAGGAAAGAAATTCTGACATAAGCTACAACATAGATTGAACCTTGAAAACATTATGCTAAGTGAAAAATGTCAGTCACAAAGGACATATATTATGTAATTCCATTCATATGAGTACCTGGAATGGTCAAATTATGAGTCAAAAAGTAGAATGATGGCTGCCAGGGCTGAGGTGAGGGGTCCTGGGGAGGTATTGTTTAATGGCTATGGAGTTGCAGCTTGGGAAGATGAAAATGTCCTGGAGATCATTGTAAGATGGTGGTAATGGTTGCACAACAATATGAAAGTATTTAATGTCACTAATATGTACAGTCAATTTAGCTAAAATGGGGGGCACCTGCGTGGCTCAGTTGGTTAAGCATCCGACTTCAGCTCAGGTCATGATCAGGTCCTGGGATCAAACCCAAGTAGAGGTCCCCAGTGAGCAGGGAGTCTGCTTCTTCTTATTTCTCTGTCCCTCCCCCTGCTCATGCTCTGTCTCTTTCGCTCTTAAATAAATAAATAAAATCTTTTTAAAAATAGTTAAAAGGGTAAATTTTACCAGATATATTTTACCACAACAACAACAAAAAAATGCCCCCAACTATTGCTTAGGGTTCCTAAGTGCAAGAAGATTATAAATTCATATGTTGAAAGCTTACCCTTCAATGTGATGATATTAAGAGGTGAAGTCTTGGGGGGAGGAGTTAAGAGATGGCGCGGAACAGGGACTCCAAGTTCACCTGGCCCCAGCAATTCAGCGAGACAGTTATCGAGTCATTCTGAACACCTGTGAAATCAATCAAAGATCTGAGAAAAGAAACGCTGCAATTCTACAAATAGCAAAGTGACCACTTTTTTGGAAGGTAGAAGGTGCAGAGACTTAAATCAGAGGATACGGCAGCGGGAGGAGAGCTGGTTTAGGGAGGATTACCACCAAGTGTTATAAGCAGCAGAGCACAAAATCAGAACTTTTAGAAGTCCGCAACAGTGGGAGGGATGTCCCTGGCTTAAACGTCCCTTTCTGCTCAGGTGGTGAAGTGGGGTGTGGTCTCAAGATCCCTGGGGTCACAGGAAGAATGGCGTACCTGACTGTGGCAGCGTTCCCAGGCATTGGAGTGGGGAAGCTGGCTGAAGACAGTGAGTCTAGGCACCGGCTTTCTGCTCCGTGTTGCCATAAACTGCTCCATGGTCACATGACCCCTCTCCTGACAGGCGCCCAGCGAGAGGCAGAAGTGGGGTGAGACCCCCATCCCTCCACTGAGAGGAAAGACGCAGGTGCTGCAGGAGTCTCTAAAATGTGGAGACTTGAAACTCAGTCACATGCCTGAGATAAAAGTACTCAGTTACAGGCTGGGTGAACAGAGTTGGGACAGAAATCAGGGAGACAAAAGTGATTGACTGCTTTTCTGTGAGGGCTCACTGAAGGAGGGGCCTGAACTTTCAGCTCCGGGGCTAGAGAGCTGGGTGCAGCCATCTTCATCCCCTCACCTGTCGGGGCCGAAAGCCTTCAGGGAGCAAAACCGCATCTCACGGTGCAATCCGGAGCTGCTTACACCGAGCCTGGTGCCCTGGCAAAGGCGATGCAGTTCCATCTGGGCAAAGACACCTGAGAATCAGCACAAGGAACAGCTGGCTAGCACATTATATAATGTTCATTTATTTTATTTTACTTTATTTTATTCTTTAGTCTTTCAGTTTTATTTTTTCAGCTATTTTCTTATTTTTTCAATTTTTTAAATTCTTTTTTAATTTTTATTTTTATATATACATTATATATGTATCTTTTATTTTTGGTTTCCTTTCATTGTATTGTTTTTTATTTTATTTTTGTATATATATAAGTTTTTCTTTCTTTCCTATTTTGGGATCTAGTTTCTTTTAACAAGTAGACCAAAATATACCCAAGATCTAGTTTTCTGTTTTGTTCTGTTTTGTTTCTTGTTTGATTTTTTATTTTGTCTTGTTATTGTTTTCTTCTAGTTTGTTTTGTTTTGTTTTCCATTGTTGTTGGTATTATTGTCTTTTATCTCTCTTTCTTCTATTCTTTTCTGGACATAATGACAAGATGGAGAAATTCACCCCAAAAGAAAGAACAGGAGGTAGTACTCACTGCCAGGAATTTAATCAATATGGATATAAGTAAGGTATCTGAACTAGAATTTAAAACGATTATTATAAAGATACTAGCTGGGCTTGAAAAAAGCATAGAAGTCATTACAGAATCCCTTACTGTAGAAACAAAAGAACTAAAATCTAATCAGGTCAAAATTAAAAATGCTATTATTAAGATGCAGTGACAAATGAAGATAAACAAGGCAGAAGAGAGAGTCAGTGATATAGAAGACAAAATGATGGAAAATAAGGAAGCTGAAAAGAAGACAGAAAGACAGCTACTGGATCACAAAGGGAGACTTTTAAAACTCAGTGATTCCATAAAGTGAAATAATATCTGAATAATAGGGGTTCCAGAAGATGAACGGAGGGCAGAAGGTTTATTTGAACAAATTATAGCTGAGAACTTCACTAATCTGGGGACGGAAACAGGCATTCAAGTCCAGGAGACACAGAGAAACCCCCTCAAAAATCAATAAAAATAAATAAAAATATAAATATAAATAAGTAAAAATAGGTCAATAGTGAAGTATGCAGATTTCAGAGATAAAGAGAAAATCCTGAAAGCAGCTTAGGACAAGAGTTCTTTAACCTACAAGGGTAGAAACATAGGGCTGGCAGCATAACTGTTCACGCAGACCAGGCAGACCAGAAAGGACAACCATGATACATTCAAGGTGCTAAATGGGAAAAATATGCAGCCAAGAATACTTTATCCAGCAAGGCTGTCATTCAGAATGGAAGGAGAGATAAAGAGCTTCCAGGACAAACAAAAACTAAAGGGATGTGTGAACACTAAACCAGCCCTGCAAGAAATATTAAAGGGGATCCTTTGAGCAAAGAGACAGCCCAAAAGTAATAAAGACCAGAAAGGAACAGGGACAATCTACAGAAACTGCAGCTTTACAGGTAATACGATGGCACTAAATTAGTAACTTTCAATAATTACTCTGAATGCAAATGGACTAAATGCTTCAATCAAAAGACATAGGGTAATAGATTGGATTTTAAAAAAAAAAAAAAAGGATGCCTGGGTGGCTCAGTCAGTTAAGCATCTGCCTTTGGCTCAGGTCATGATCCCAGGGTCCTGGGAACGAGTTTGAGTCAGGCTTCCTGCTCAGTAGGGAGCCTGCTTCTCCTACTCCCTCTGCCTGCCACTCCCTCTGCTTGTGCTCTCTCTGTCTCTCTCTCTGACAAATAAATAAATAAAATCTTTTAAAAAAATAAGTCTCTTGTAGAGAGATGCAGGGCTGGATCCCAGGCAGGACCCTAGGATCATGACCTGAGCCAAAGTCAGACGCTTAACTGATTGAACAACCCATGCACCTCAAGAGACTCATTTTAGACCCAAAGACACCTCCAGATTGAAAGTGAGGGGATGGAGAACTATTTATCATGCTCATGGACATCAAAAGAAAGCTGGAGTAGCCATCCTTATATCAGACAAACTAGATTTTAAGCCAAGGATTGTAATAAGAGATGAGGAAGGACACTATATCATAATAAAATGGTCTATCCACCAAGATCTAACAATTGTAAGTATTTATGCCCCTAACTTGGGAACAGCCAAATATATGAACCAATTAATAACAAAATTAAAGAAACACATTGATAATAATACAATAATAGTAGGGGACTTTAACACCCTACTCACAGCAATGGACAGATCATCTAAGCAGAAGACCAACAAGGAAACAAAGGCTTTGAATGACACACTGGGCCAGATGGACTTAACAGATAAATTCAGAGAATTTCATCCGAAAGCAACAGAATACACGTTCTTCTCAAGTGCACAGGGAACATAATCCAGAATAGATCACATCCTGGGTCACGAATCAGATCTCAACCAGTACCAAAAGATTGAGATCATTCCCTGCATATTTTCAGACCACAATGCTTTGAAACTGGAATTCAATTACAAGAGGAAATTTGGAAAGAACTCAAATACATGGCGGCTTAACCAACTGAGCCATACAGGCGCCCTCTACCAAACAAATAAAGAATTAATTCCTTTTCTTCTGAAACTGTTTCAAAAAATAGAAATGAAAGGAAAACTTCCAAACTCCTTCTATGAGGCCAACATTACCTCGATCCCAAAATGAGACAAAGACCCCACCAAAAAGAAGAATTACAGACCAATATCCCTGATGAACATGGATGCCAAAATTCTTACAAAGATCCTAGCCAATAGGATCCAATAGTACATTAAAAGAATTATTCACCACGACCAAGTGGGATTTATTCCTGGGATGCAAGAGTGGTTCAGCATCCATAAATTAATCAATGTGATACACCGTATTAATAAAAGAAAGGACAAGAACCATATGATCTTCTCAATGGGTGGAGAAAAAACATTCCACAAAATACAGCATCCTTTCTTGATAAAAACTTTCCACAGTGTAGGGATAGAAGGAAATACCTCAATATCATAAAAGCCATATATGAAAACCACACAGTGAATATCAACCTCAACGGGGAAAAGCTCTCAGCTCAGGAACACAGCAGGGATGCCCACTCTCACCATTGTTGTTCAACTGGAATTCCTAGCCTCAACAATCAGACAACAAAAAGAAATAAAAGGCATCCAAATTGGCAAAGAAGAAGTCAAACTTTCACTGTTCACAGATGACATGATACTTTATGTAGAAAACCCAAAAGACTCCATCCAAAAATTGTTAGAACTGATAAAGGAATTCAGCAAAGTTGCAGGATATAAAATCAATGCACAGAAGTCAGTTGCATTTCTACACACTAACAATGAAGAAGAAGAAAGAGAAATGAAGGAATCAATCCATTTACAACTGCTCCCAAAACCATAAAATACCTAGAAATAAACCTAACCAAAGGGGCAAAGGATCTGTACTCAGAAAACTACAGAATACTCATGAAAAAAACTGAGGAAGACACAAAGAAATGGACAAACATTTCATGCTCATGGATTGGAATAACAAATATTAAAACGTCTATGCTACCTAGAGCAATCTACACATTCAATGTGATCCCTATCAAAATACCATCACCTTTTTTCACAGAACTGGAACAAATAATCCTAAAATTTGTATGGAACCAGAAAAGACCCCCAATAGTCAGAGGAATGTTGAAAAAGAAAACCAAAGCTGGTGTCATCACAATCCCAGACTTCAAGCTCTATTACAAAGCTGTAATCACCAAGACAGTATGGTACTGGCACAACAACAGACACATAGATCAGTGGAACAGAATGGAGAACCCAGAAATGGACCCTCAACTCTATGGTCAACTAATCTTCGACAAACCAGGAAAGAATATCCAATGGAAAAAAGACAGTCTCTCCAATAAATGGTGTTGGAAAAACTGGACAGCCACATGCAGAAGAATGAAACTGGACCATTTCCTTACACCATACACAAAAATAGACACAAAATGGATGAAAGACCTAAATGTAAGACAGGAATTCATCAAAATCCTAAAAGACAACACAGGCAGCAACCTCTTCGACCTCAGCCACAGCAACTTCTTGCTAGACAAGTCTCCAAAGGCAAGGGAAACAAAGACAAAAATAAACTATTAGGACTTCATCAAGATAAAAAGCTTTGTCACGGCAAAGGAAACAGTCAACAAAACCAAAAGACAACAGACAGAATGGGAGAAGGTATTTGTAAATGACATATCAGATAAAGGTCTAGTATTCAAAATCTATAAAGAACTAACCAAACTCAACACCCAAAGAACAAATAATCCAGTCAACAAATGAGACATGAAAGGACATTTCTCCAAAGAAGACATTGAAATGGCCAACAGACACATGAAAAAAACACTCAACATCACTTGGCATCAGGGAAATACAAATCAAACCCACAATGAGATACCACCTCACCCGAGTCAGAATGGCTAAAATTAACAGGTCAGGAAATGGCAGATGCTGGTGAGGACATGGAGAAAAGGGAACCCTCCTACACTGTTGGTGGGAATGCAAACTGGTGCAGCCACTCTGGAAAACGGTATGGAGGTTCCTCAAAAAGCTAAAAATAGAACTACCCTAGGACCCAGCAATAGCACTTCTAGGTATTTATCCAAAGGATACAAACATAGTGATTCAAAGGGGCACGTGCACCCCAATGTTTATAGCAGCAGCGTCCACAATAGCCAAACTCTAGAAAGAGCCCAGATGTCCATCAACAGATGAATGACTAAAGAAGATGTGGCATATATATACAATAGAATATTACTCAGCCATCAGAAAGGATGAATACTTACCATTACATTGACATGGATGAAACTAGAGGGTAATATCCTGAGCAAAAGAAGTCAACCAGAGAAAGACAATTATCATATGATCTCACTGATATGTGGAATTTAAGAAACAAAACAGAGGATTATAGGGGAAGAGAGGAAAAAATAAAACAAGATGAAACCAGAGAGGGAGACAAACCATAAGAGATGCTTAATCATAGGAAACAAACTGAGGGTTGCTGGCGGGGGTGAGGCAATGGACTAACTGGGTGATGGACATTAAGGAGGGAATGTGATTAATTAGCACTGGGCATTATATAAGACTGATGAATCACAGACCTCTACCTCTGAAACCAATAATACATGATATGTTAACTAATTGAAAAAGAACAGAACATAACTACACGAATAACAAGAATCAACTATATGTTTTAAACTCCATAATACATTATGTTGCTTTAAAAAGTCAATTCTCTCTCTTTTTTTTAAGATTTTATTTGTTTATTTGAGAGAGAGAGTGAGGGAGAGCACAGAGGAAGGAAGAGTGAGAGGGAGATGCAGACTCCCCGCTGAGCAAAGAGCCCAACGTGGGACTCAACCCCAGGACCCAGAGATCATGACCCTCATGAGCCAAAGGCTGACACTTAACCAACTGAGCCACCCAGGTGCCCAATGGTCAATTCTCATTTTAAGGAAATTTTCTAAAACGTATTCTATATTTCCCTCACATAGTTACTATGTCCGGTGTTCTTCACTCCTATGGATATACGTAGATTTCTCTCTGATATCATTTTCCTTCTGACTGAAAGACTTTCTTTAACATTTCTTGTAGTGATGATGTGCTGATGCTGAAGTCTTTCTTCACTGTATGTATGAAGAAGTCTTCATTCAACATTTGTTTCTGAAAGGTATTTTTGCTGAGTTTAGAATTCTGGTTGACTGATTCTTTTGGTAGTTTAAAGACAGAAGGCACTGCTGTCTTTGGCTTGCATCCTTCCTGATGACATACTGACTGTCATCCTTATCTTTGTTCCTTTGTATATAACGTCTTCTTTTCTCTAGCTGCTCTTAAGATTTTCTGTTTATCATTATGATTATGATGTGCCTTGGGATAGTTTTCCTCATGTTTCTCCTGCTTGGAGTTTGTTGAACTTCTTGGATCGGTATAGTTTTCAACAAATTTGGAAAGGTTTTGCCCATGGTTTCTCTAAATGTTTTTTCTGCCCCTTTGTCTTTTTCTTTCAATTCCTTCTGGAACTCCAATAACATGTATAGGCCACTTGATATTATACCTGGTCTTTTATTTTCAGTTTTTTATCTCACCATAGTTTGCTGTGGACAGTCTCGATGGCTGTCCTTAAGGTCACTAATCTTTTATTTACAGTGTCTTGTGGTCGTTAATCACATCTGCTGTGGTTTTCATCTCAGGCATTGTATTTCCCAATTCCATAATTTTGATTCAGCTCTTTTTAAAATAATTTCCAGATCTCTCATTACCATGCTCATGCTTTCCTCTACCTTCTTGAATATAGCTGACCATTGAACAATGCAGGGGTTGGGGACCTGACCCCCCCATACACACTGTTGAAAATCTATATATACCTTTTGACTTCCCAAAACTTAACTACTGACAGCCTGCTGTTGACTAGAAGCCTTACGGAGAACATAAACAGTGAATTAACTCATATTTGGTATGTTATATGTATTATATACTACATTCTTACAATAAAATAAGTTAGAGAAAAGAAAATGTTATTAAGAAAATCATAAGGAAAAGAAAATACATTTACTGTACTGTGTTTATTAAAATAAACCCAGCTATAAGTTGACCTGTGCAGTTCAAATCCACATTGTTTGAGGGTCAACTGTATATGGAGGGGATTTTTAAATGTAATGATTGTTTTAATGTCTTTGTCTACTAATTTTACCAAATGTGTCATTTCTTGTCTATTTCTATTGACTGATTTTTCTTCTCGTTGTCATAATTTGCAGCTTCTTTTCATGCCTGGTATGTTTTGATTGCATGAATTTTACCTTCTAGGGTGCTAGGGTTTTTTAAAATTCCTTTAAATAATTTTGAGCTTCACTCTGGGATGCAGTTAGTTTACTTGGAAACAGTTTGATCCTTTTGAGACTTGCTTGTAGGCTTTGTTAGGTGGGACGTGAGCAACCTTTTTAGTCCAGTGCTAATTTTGCCCTACTACTGAGGCAATACCTTTCTGAGTACTCCATTTGCATGAAAAGACCCCTGTCTGTTAGGAGGTCTTTCATTCTGGCCAGAGGGAACACAGCATTACCAGGCACGTGTGAGGTGCTGAATCATTCAGCCTGCTGCTGCTGCTTCTGCTGCTGCTGCTGCTGTTGCTGCTGCTGCTTCTTCTTTAAGATTTTATTTATTTACTTGAGAGAGAGAGCTTGAGAGCAAGAGCTGGGCGGAGACAGAGGGAGAGGGAGAAATAGGCTCCCCTCTGAGCAGGGAGCCAGATGTGGGGCTCCATCCCAGGAACCTGGGATCATGACCTGCACGGAGGGCAGCCAACAAACCCACTGAGCCCCTGTTCAGCCTGCTTCTTTGTGGTATTCTTTCTCTGGCTTCAGGTAGATTCTTTATGTGCAAGTACTGATGAATACTCAGCTGAAAACCTGAGGGGAAATTTCTACAGATTTCTAGAGCTTTCTTTCTGAGCAATTTGCTACTGCATGGGTACTGTGTCTTAAGAATTCTGGCCACCTTGGTGGCTTCTGAATTCTGCTTCTGCATTCTGTCTCTTCAGAATTCAGGGAAACTGCCGGACTTTGTTCAGGTTACCCTCCTGAGCGCCCGAAACTTTCTCCAGGCAGGAAGTGGGTCAGTCAGACAACTCCCCTCATTGTCTCCCTGTCTGCTGGTTCTTTCTCATCTCCGTGACTTTTTCCTATACTTGTAAGTCTTAGATTTTTGAGTCTCCAGTGCTCAGTCCTTAGGCTTCTTCCCTTTTTACTCTCTACTCACTCTCTTATGAGTTCACCTTGTCATGGCTTTAATATCATCATTATATTCATGACATCTCTATTCAGTTCTCCAGTCTGGATCTTACTTCAGAACTTCAGATTTTTTCCGCAATTGCCTTCATGATATCCTGATATCACTTTGATGTCCAGCTGGCATCTCAAACTTAACATCTCCTAAAATTTGTTCCTCCTACATTCTTAATGGCAACTTTTTCTCTTCTAAATGCATGAGGTAAACACCTTGGTGTCCTGCTTGACCCTTCTCTTTCTCTTACTCCTCAGATTCAGTCCTTCAGAAAATCCTGGCCACTCTACCAAATCAAACCCAAGAATTCGGCACTTCTCCCCACTCCCATTACCTCCACCCCAGTCCACGCCACCATCACCTCTTACACAACTTAACGTCCCTACTTCTTTTAATACCACAGCCAAATATCCCTGATTAGTCATAAGGTGTAGCATTTCACTCCTCTGCCTAAAATCCTCCAAAAGCTTCCCAGTTAACTAAAACTAAAAGCCCACGCCCTTACTATGACCTATAGGATCCATCATCACTCTGGCCTCCGTCCACCACCCACAGACACATACTTTCTGCACTCACTCTGCCTCTTCACTGTTTCTCAGCCATCTCAGCCTTGTTTCCACCCGCACCTTTGCACCTGTTGCTACGTCTGTTGGGAATTCTCTTGCTCCAGCAAGCCATATGGTCATTTTCTCCACACTTCCTTCAGGTCTTTATTCCAAAGTTACTTTTCCAGTTAGGCTTTCTCTAATTTATCTAGATATGTATATATCTTCATACATATTTCCCTATTTAATCCTCAACACTCAGGTGCCTGGGTGGCTCAATCGGTTAAGATCCCAGGGTTCTGGGATCCAGTCCCACATTGGGCTCCCTGCTCCATCGGGAGCCTGCTTCTCCCTCTGCCTCTGCCTCCCCCTCTCTCTCTTTGTCTCTCATGAATAAATAAGTCAATCTTAAAAAAAAAAAAACCATAAGGAAAGTACTACTAATTATCCCCATTTTACAAATGAGGAAAATGGAAGCTAGAGAAGTTAAGTGAATTGCTCAAAGACACACTGCTAGTAAATGGGAGGGCATGCAGACTGATTCCAGAAACTTCTCTCCCTCTCTCTCTCTCTCTTTGTATATATTTATCCTATACATTATATTCATCACATATATGTATATACAACTACCATGAAATATAGCTGTTTCTAACCTCCATGTTCGAGGCAACCTCCATGTTTGAGGTGGAGACTTGGAAGCAGACTGATGCATTGACTCAGCTAGTATTTATCAGGCATCTACTATATGCCAGGCGTTGTGACCAATCCTGAGGATATAGTTGCTATCCTCAAGGCCCTCACAGCTGGGGAAACAGAAGAAGACACCTAGAAGCCCCCTGGGGGGAAAGAACTAGATAGGACCCATGGATAGAAATTATGAGGGAAGATTCTGATTCAACACAAGGAAGTGTTCCTAGCGGTCAAAGCTGTCTGAGATGGAATGGGCTGGGACAACTTCTCTCACAGGGGCTGTCCCAGCAAAAATGAGGAGACAATTGACCTGGCAGAAGAGATTGACTCAAGTGTAACATGGCTGGTCAGCCTCTAGGCAACTGCATTGAGCTGGGATTTTTGAAGAAATATTTCAACAAAATGACTATTTGCAGAGATGTGTTTAGCGCTGAGGGAACGAATAAGAATGTTGATGCACCTAGGGACCAGTAGAGGCCAGAAAGCATTTCCACCCTTTTCCATGAAGGTGCAGGGGAGCCTGATTATAGCTGGAGCCTTGGAAAACAGGCTCTCAGAAAGGAAATTTCTAGAGAGTAGCAGTAACTGTCAGAACTGGAACAGTGCAGCAGAAACATCCCCGGAAAGAACCAACACATCTCTGCTTCTCCCTCCTTAGGCTGCTCTGTTATTCACAGTGCCACTCACCAAACCCAAGTGGAAGCCAGATCCAAGGGGCTGCAGGAGGTGCAGGTCACAGAGGAAATAATACAATCCACAAACGGCGGTGTCTGCCGGCACCGGTCAGGTCAGAGGAGGGTGGAGAAGGATCTTGCAGGGCAAACAGAATAACCAGCACGGTTGGCTAAGGACACTTATTTGCTAAGAAGCAAAACATTCTCCCTGGGGACTGTAAAAAATGAACGATTAGGAGATGAACCTCAGCTATGGGGGAGGAGGGGTGGAGAAAATTGGAACTGAAGGGAAGTCTGGCTCTGCTCTCCCCACAGCTCCGTCCCACGACCGAAAGCCCCTGGCGCACTCCGGGGCGCACCGCCTGCCGAGGTGTCTGGGCGGAGCACCAGGGCTGGGAGCCTTCCCCTTGAGCGGCGACCAGGGACAGCCAGGCCTCGGGTCTCGGCCCAGCCTTGAGGGGACGAGGAGGCCGGGCTGGGGCACGCGTCCCGCCCCGCCCGGGGCGCTGGCGCCCGCAGAGTCCGCCCAGCGGAGCTTCGCGCTCGGGGGTCGCCGCGGCCGTTCCGAAGGCCCAGGCTGCCAGACGAGCGGGGCTTTCCACGTGGGCAGAGACGACGTGGTTCAGGTGGCAAGGATCCAAGGCGGAGCCTTCTTCCCCTCCGGGTCCACCCACCGCCCCTCTCCCCCGACCCAGAAAAGGACACGCACACAAAAACTTTTGCCACACTATTAATATATTCGCGTTTCCTCCCACTTTCCCAATGGGCTACCAGCTGCAGAACTCCTGAATAGAAAGCTTAATTGTGCTTTGTCATGCAGAGTACCTCGATTTTCTATAGAAGGTTACAAAGGGCCATTTGAAGTATTTCTTTGTCCCGTAATAGTGAACCATTTGCATAGGGCACCTCGGCGCCTGCCAGACCCAGGTAGCAGCGCCGAAGCTCGAGGCCCCGGGGTAACAAAACTCAGTGTGGTTTCCAAGGGGCGCCCGACTCTGCTTCCAGCCTCGCATCCCGACTTTTTTCTCCGTTTCCTCGGATCGCAGCCAGCCCGGGCAGCTGATTGAGAGGATGCGAAGCCTGAGGCCTGCAGGCCGCGGTGGCCCGGCCCCTCTCGCTGACCTCTCGGCGGCCTCGGGCCATCTCGGCCCTTCTGCCCTCAGCTAGGTCCTGTTCCAGGCGGGGCCTCCCGACCCCAAGTGGTGTTTTCGGCTACTACCTGCCGGTCCAGAGTACAGGCGGTTACCCGTGCGGGGGCCCACTTGCGTCCTGCACAAGGCCTAAGGGACGTGCTGCAGGAATTGGAAGCCGATGATGATTTGGATAGGACGCTGTTCCATTTCTCCTGGTTGATTGGCAGGGCTGCCTTCAGAATATCTTTTCTTGTTGCTTGTTTTGACAGTTCAAATCCAGGTCTATGTGACATATAAAGCTAATAAAATTCTAATTTCATTGTTAATCTTATTTCATTACAGTATAGGTTTTTACCCTCACACCTGCGTGGCAGGGTGTAATTCCATTAATAAAAAAAATCAACATATTCATTGCATGTCTTTTCCCCGATGATATATTGTGAGCAGTGTGAGTTGAAAAAGAACCATTTATTCCCACCGTGAATGAGCCTGCATGGGGCGGGAGCTTCACCTGCCCCTCAGTCAATTAGGAATGTATCGAAAAGTCTAGCAGAAAACGAGTTAAATTAACCGTTCGCTAATTTCCTTGTGTCCCTCCTACATAATCCCCCCTTTTCAGCTTCCAGAAATTACCACATGTTGCAAGGTTCAAATAGTGCCTAATGAAACAGTGACTAAACGCTTCTCCCTCCAGCGCCACCGTCGGGGGAGCCCTTTCCCTGGCCTTTAAAGCGGCGCGATCTCCCAGTCCCGGTTCCCCTATGCTGAGAGAAAGAGAAAGGAAAGAAAGAAAGAAAGAGAGAAAGAGAGAAAGAGAGAAAGAAAAAGAAAAGAAAAAAGTTTCTTTGGTAGAAAGAAAAACTCTTGATTCAACCGGTGAAATTACATTGCTGCCCACTCACTTCTCACCACCGACGACGCGGAGGGGCGCCTCGGGTGGGGGCCAAAGCGTGGGTATTCTTCCCTCTCACCAGACAACTGGGGGCCTGGAGTTAGGAGGGTTGAGCCAGGACCAGGGGATTTGGGAGAAGGATAGGAAGGTCGGCCTGGAGAACAAAGGAGAGAGAAAAAAAAAAGAGACAGAGAGAGGGAGAGAGAGAGACCCCAAGGCAGAAAGAGACAGAGACAGAGAGAAGCAGGCAGAGAGAGCGAGAGGGTAGCAGCTACGGAGAGTGGGACAAACACTACCAACGCTCAACTCCCTTCTCCCAAGTTAAAACCACGTGTCTGGCTCTAGCAACTCTTCAGCCCCTCCGGGGAAGGCGTTTTGAAGTCTTGAAATTCGACCCTAATAATTAATCGTGGTCATTAATTAATTAAGGAGGAAAGGGGGGAGGTGGCTTGCTGCTGCTTGACCCCAAACAATTTAAATTAGGCTTTGTGAAGGTGGACTCCCAAAGCCTGCCCTCCCCCTCCTTCCTATTCTTTCTCTTTCACGCTCTCAAAAATTTCCATTATAATCCTCAGCGGTCTGGGGCCGCGGAGCTGCGCGTCCCTCTCGAGCCCTTCCCCGCAAACTGAGGCCAAGCTGTCTTCAGCCCCTTGGAGCCGGCTGCTGCCCACGGGCAGGGAACTCTTTCCCATCGGGAGTGGCTCCACCTGCCTTTTTTCTCTGCACCTGCTGTGGATTGTTTCTCCCTGAACTTCAGAAATCAACTAGTAGCCTAAGATTTAGTCCGGCTGCAGTGCTCACACAGGCGAAATATTGCTACATTCTCTGTTTTCTTTGCCTCCTCTCTCTCTCCCTCTTTCCCTCTCTCTTCCCTTCCCTTCCTTTGCTCCATCCCTCTCCCTCACTCCTTCTCCTCCCTCTGGCTAGAGACTTGAGTTCCTTATTTGAAATGGTGCAGCTAATACAAAGTCATCAAAGCACTATGGTTCTTGTCTTAAAGTGACAGCCCTCTTTATGGGGCTGTTTAAAATACGCCCCCGCTTTTCAATGTCTCTCTATCCATCTTTGTCTGCTCTTCAGAAAAGCGGACAATATAAAGCCCAGCCTGGCGAGCTCCCCACGCTCAGGCCTGGGCAGTGCCAACCTCCGCCTTTAAGCAGATTGAAATTGTCACTGCTTCATTAATCTGAAACTAGTTACTTTCCTAAGCACACAGCACACACTTCCGATCTGTCGGGATTCACTCAGAGGAGCCCCTGGGGCCTTCCTGGGTTTGGGGCTTGGAAGGCTCTACAAAGGTAGGACAAGGGTTCAGGCAAACACAGAGCTCAGCTTGAAAGGAGGCAGTGCCCAGCGCAGAAGGGCAGGCATGGACGTCAATATAAGAGCGCACAAAACACTATTTTCAGAGACAATGGGATGCCCAGAATTTTGGAGGGTGGACTTGCAAACAAGGAGCCCAGCCATGGGAACAGACAACAGTATCTACCTCAATGTGGAGTAGAGCCTGCAGGACTGCGAGGTCTCATAGGCTTTGGGTTTTCTTTCCTCAGACCAAAGAAACTTATTTCCAAATATGAGTCAGGGCTGGCTTTTGTTTTTTCATCTGAGCTCTGCTTGCACTCTGTTACTGAGAGTTCTCTTTCCATTCCTGTTCTTGTTGGCCCCTCCTCAGTTCCAGCCTGTGTGACTCCGAGGGCCAAGGCCTTGGGTGTAGGACATCTGCATCCCTGTAGAATTATTTATCTTCTGTGAAACAAACTACCTTTTTTCTTCACACTTTCACCATTAACAAAAGACAGTACAAAAGATTCTTCTATTTTTAATATTTCCAGCTGGTTTAGAATAGCAAGTTTTTGGATTCTATTACATGTAATTTAGGGGAGAGACATGGGCATTTTTTTTTTCAGAGAAGCTCAATTTTCAGTAATGTGAGCCTAAAGATTTATAAAATAGATTTATATTAAATTATGTTAATAGAAGCCTAGTAAATGCACCATTTAATTGCATGGAAAAATGTTCCCTTTTAAGAGGTCTGTCACCTTAACAGGTACATTCAAAGATTCCCTGTGAATAATGAAAATAGGAACAATTGCTTTGATGCACTGAGCTGTATTCATCGTCTAGGACAGCTTAAGGCTGTGTTTGAAGAGGGTGGGAGGAGCTCCTTTTAAAGCAGTGATTGCTCCTTTAAACCCAATTTCCTCTAGCAAATAGGTTCTATTGGGAGTGTCGTTCTCCTCTCTCCCACACCCTTAAGGCTGGGCTCCCCCAAACCAGCTCTAAACACTCCCCCAAAGAAATCTCCCAAGGAGCGCCATGAAAACTGAGTAGAACCTGCCAGAAAGGTAGAGGTGGGAAGCACAACAAAACAAAACAAGACAAAATCTGATACAAATAACTCTTCTCTTTCCATGTATATGACCACCACAGGTGGAATTCTCTCTCTGTCCCTCTCTCTCACACCTACACCCACAGACCCTCTTGCTTTCTGTGACCACTTTTAGTAAGAACAAACACCTTTCTGACAATTCTTTGATCAGTCAGCGTAAACCAAGCAAACTGCATTTCTAAATCTGATCAGAACTGGTAGAGAGTGGGGGTGAACAAAGGGAGGAGGGAGCCAAAAATCAGACTTCACATCCTCAAGTTTATCTTTCTCTTAAAATACCTTTGGATATTCTTCGGGGGGAGTAGGGAAGATGTGTGTATGAGGGGGAGGGGAACCAAGCTAAGATGACCACTTCAGAATACTTCAGAATAAGGGGAGTCTATCATCACCAGCATCTCTATCACCTGGGCCGATGGATACCCCAGGGCTAGGCTGCTGGGTTCCTTCTGCCCTGAGCATGGTTTGCAATCAAGAAGCCTTGCCACGTACTACTATCAATGCTAGGTCCTTGGCCTTGGGCTTGTGTTGGTCACTGAGTGGGAGGGTAAAGGGGAAAGGTCTCTGTTCCTCCTGTTCTCTCAGAATGTCGGGACTGGGCTTAGGGCACAAGGGCAGGAGGTCATCTTTTGAGCTCTCCATCCCCACCCAGAATATCTTCCTGTTTGAAGCAGGGCTTGCTCTCAAAGAGGTGGATTCGACCACACTAATGGCTCCTGGTGCTTACTTCTTTTATCCTAGGGGAGCAAGATCCTAATTTCTAATTCTCATTTTCATTCTTTCCCTCTTTCCATTATGTGTGTATAGGCTCCTAAGAGGCCATGTTTTGGGGAAAACAGAATTCTGTTTTTCAGGTGGGGGCTAAATGAAAAGCTAGCATCTGGTGCTTCCCAGGTAGAGAAATTGTCAAGGGTGACCACACACATTAACCTAGGAGTTCTTAACCTAAGGCGAAACTATAGGCCTTTAAAATCAGAGATTCCCAAAGCCTTGTTAGGATTTGCAAACTTCAAAAACATCAACTGATTGCTTCGGTGGGAATGGGGGAGAGGGTTTTGGGGAGATGTAAAATCTACCCTAGTAGACGGGAGACCTCCTGCTACACCCTGAAAGTGAGAAGAAGGTCCACTCGGCACCGAATATCCTAGAACCTCCCTGAAACCGCTGGAGAAGCTTTCTTAGGAGAATGTCCAACGTCTAGGTGGGTATCTATGCCTGAAACTTTTTGCCTCTGGTGGCGGACGCATTGTTTATTCTCTCCTCCCTAACGAACTTCCCCCTAAGACAGAAAGGAGGGGGGCTGACACCATCCAAGCAGCCCAAAACCTGGCGAGAAGGGCTGGCGCCGCGTGTCCTTCGCAGGGCGGTGGAGCTGGGCGCGCTGCGCTGGGTCGGGTGCGGCAGGTGGGTGGCTCCGCGCTCCGGGCGCAGGGCCTGGGGTGGGGAAGCCAGGCGAGGCACAGAGGCTCGGGTTCCGACTGGGCTAGGACTCGGGGAGGGCCAGGGCCCAGCGCGGGGCGACTGGGGGGCCGCGCCGGCTGTGGATGGGAGGAGGACGGAGGCGTCTGCCCAACGCCCAGCTGAGGCATCGTTTTGGGCAGGAGCTCGCAGAGCTGCAGCAGGGGCTCTTTGTCCTTCCCATTATTTCCAGAAAAAGAATTCTCCGTAAACGCTCGTTCTTTGAGCCTCGAAACTCCTTTCCTCCCACCCTTATATTTGTGCGTGGAGAGGCCTGTTTATTGGGAAGGAGGGAGATAGGATCTTCAGGAAAGGCAGCGGGCCCGTGCCTCCTCCCCTTCCCTGCAGGTAGCGCGACCGGCCCAAGGCTCCACGCGTGACAGAGTGACCTGGAGGCTGAGCCTCCCAGGCCCGGGCAGGAGCAAGCTGGATGCCTGTGACCGCTGCGTAGAACCAGGCCCAGGTTGTTGCACAAAGCCGCGAGAGCTCCCTATTCAGTCCCTCCCACCAGCCCTAGCCAGTCCCCGAATGGGAGCTGACGTCGAAAATCCTTCTCCTGAGCCTCCCGTGTGTGTGTGTGTGTGTGTGTGTGTGTGTGTGTGTGTGTGTGTGTGTTGTGTGTCTGAAAGAGAGAAACAGAGACAGAGACAGAGAGAGAAAAGAAAGAAAAGAGAAAAGAAGAACTAATGAACTCTGGGCAGGGAAAAACCATGATCACATCCTCTCCTTTCCCCCTTTTCCCAAACTGGCCTCAGTTTTAAGCCCCATCTCACCTGGTAAGCAGTTCCTACATACTGAAAGTAAATCAGACCTAAAGAAACTTGTGTATGTGTGTTGTAAACAGTTCCTATGGCTTGAACCTCTTGGGTGGCATTTTTACAGAAAATAATCAGAAATAATACCAATGGGTGTTAGTGGGCTCAGCTTACAGGCAATGAGATCTAGTTTCCATATTTCTAGCCTCACTTGTCTTCCTTAGGTGACAGGCCCTGGCTGCACTGAGCAAAGAGCCAGGTTGCCCTGCTGAGGGCAGAGCCAGAGTCAATCTTCAGGAGCAGGTTTGCAGGAATGAACGCTGCAAGATGATGGGAAGAAAGGGCTTAGAAGGGAACAGATTTAGGTTAAAGTTAGGGAAACCAAGAAAAACTGCAAGAGTCCAAAGGCACCTCTGAGCTATTTTGGAAAAGTGAGAATATCAATCTTTGGGTAGAATAATTCCCTGTCCCTGCCCTTCTGTTTTCTCAGCACTGATGGACTCAGCTAATTTCTTTGCTAGAAGAACAGGAACTCATGTTTCCAGTCACTCGCAGCATCATTTGTAAGTTTCCTTATGCATGCTTCCAACTGGTTTGATGCATTGTTGCTCTTCCTAAAACTAAGTTCTGACTATTCAAATTCCTTCACCTAATTCAGATTTCAGTACTGAGAGGGATGTGGGGGGAAGGGGGGAAAAGGGGAACTGCCACAGCAAATAAATACTAGGTAAGGGATTTTACCTTTCCCTGCTAAATAAATCAAAAAGTTTGTCTGTTATTGTCAGTGTCACTTTAAATGGAGTGACTTGTCCTATCACCTGTGAGCAGCTTAGCTACTTGGAGGATGGGGTAGGCAACGTCACGACTGAGGGTGTGTCACAAAGTCCCTCAAACAAAGTCCCACATTACTAGGTTTTAGTCAACACTTTCCTCTAAATTCTCAGACAACTTCCCCCCCTTCCATGCCTTTCTCTAAATATGGGTGAGGGGGAGACAGGGAAAGATGGTGAGAGCAAACACCACAAATTTAAAATCTTGATTTTGTTTCATTTATTTAAATAAATATAAATATAAATTTTATATAAAACTATTCACATACAAAGGGACTTCAGCAACTTGAATTCCAATCTCTCCCCAGGCAAATTTTCAGAAAGCGAGACCTACAGGGTTTAATTTTCTAAATTATTTGCAATTCAATACTTTCATTTAAAAAACAACAACAGAAAATAACCAAGAAACCCCGCATTCTTCTTAGGTTCTGAAAGACAGTAGGGAAGGGGAAACGACATGCGCTTTCAAAAACCCCCATACAGTGTTAAACCAACTGTGGTTTTTTTCCTCTGTTATATGACGAGGTTGAGTTGAATCTAGATTATTTACATTAAAAAACAAAACAAAAACAAAGACCTATAACTTCGAGTGGAGCTTCAAACAAATAGATCAAAGAGACTTGCAGGGTCAGGCCGGGCATATTCGCCCGGAGAATGCTCAGCTCCGTCCTTCTGCAGATGGGACCACAGAATGGGCAAGGATTTGGGCCCCTGGGTGCAGGCTTATTGGTGTTGTGGGGGCTGCCAGGAGCGTGTGGTGAGAGGGAGGCGGCCCTCCCTCATAAGGGAGAAATCTCCTTGTCATCGTTGGCTGAGGCCGGCGACAAGGAGTCCTCATCCTCAGAGCGCGCGTAGTGCGCCTGGCTGCCGACACACTTGCAGCCCGCGTGACTGTTCCTCTGTGTACCCTTCCCTTCTTTCTTATGCTTCACCCGGCGGTTCTGAAACCAGATTTTCACCTGCTTCTCTGACAGGTTCAGGTATGTCGCGATTTCGATCCTCCGGAGTCGAGACAGGTACATGTTGGAGGAGAATTCCCGCTCCAGCTCCAGGAGCTGCGTGCTGGTGAACGCCGTCCTCATCCTCTTGCCATTGGGTACCTGGCTGGCGTCCGAGCCCCCTGCAGACCGGCCAAGAGAGGGCAGAGAGGTAATTCTCGGGCGAGGTGTTCCCACCCTACGTGCTATCCCTTGGAAAGGACGCCTCTCCAGGACCCACCCGCGAAGCTCAAACAAACACCTGTATCCATCCCTCACTCTTTCCCATTTCATGGCACTTCTTCACTCAGCGGGGAAGGACAGAGAAGCCCACAGCAAGTGAAGGCCTTTGATGTGTGAGATGTAAAGTCAGAGGCTTAAAGAGGGGTGGAGGCTTGCATTGTCCGGTCGTCTCCCTTCAAGCCTAGCAGAGAGGCAGGCAAGCTTGGCCAAAGGCATCGAAATGCTTTAGCTAGCCCCGACGACGGAATGCCACACTTAAGTTCAAACATACCCACCCGGAACCTCAGCCAGTTTAGCCTTCGGTTTCTCAACCCTCAAGTTCGAGGTCCCAAAGGCCCCGATAGTACGCAAGCCTCAGACACCAGGTACCGGGAGTGCACGCACCAGCCTGCTTGGAGAGGCTCGAAAGCTAACTTTCACCTTCGTGGAACTTCTGGGGACGACTACACAGTTACACGAAAAGCCCCTCCTCCCACCCACCCCCCAACTCCCCAGGCTGCCACTTCCTCCACTGGAGGCGGAAAGTTTGCTCCTGGGAGCCGGGAAGGCGCGGCGCGTAGGTGCCCAGAGACCCCGCCCTACCCATGGTGAGGCAGTGGAATCTCCGCGGGTCCCCCACGTTGTAGGTGGTGGCGGCGCAGACAGGTGCGTGGTGCTGAGGGTGCCCCAAGGCCGCCGCGGCCGCCGCCGCGGCCGCCGCGGCCGCAGCAGCAGCGGCGGAGCCGGGCTGCTGGGGCTGATGGTGGTGATGGTGGTGCTGCGGCGGGTGGTGATGATGGTGCGCGTGGCTCACGCGTGGGCAAAACTGCGCGTCCCCGGGACCCGAAGAGAACTGACCCTTGAGCAGTGGCAGGGCCCCGGCGCCCCCCGGCGCCCCACCACCCCCGGCCCCTGCACTCCCGGTCCCTGAGCCCGCGCCGCCGGAGCCCGCGGGCCCGCGAGAGGAGTGCAGGTGCGAAGTGACGCAGAGTGGGCAAACGCAGAACGCGCCACTCTTGCGGGACGGGCAGCCGGGCCCAGATACAGACATCACCAGCGGGGACGGCATGCCCAGCGGGATGAAGAAATCTGGCCCGGGGTGCGGCTCAGGCAGCGAGGGCGCGGGCCGCGAGGAGTCCTTGATGATGAGCGAGTCGACATAGAAGGAGCGCGACATGTCGGGAGGGGTGGGTGGCTGGAGGGCCGGGCCGGCGGTGGCGCCCCCTCCCCTCTCCTGCTCTGAGCTCTGCCCCGGGCGCGGCGCGGACGCAGGCGGTCAAGCCCTCGGGGACGCGGAGGTGTTCGGCGTCTGGGCTGCGAACAAAGGGGTCCCTGGAGAGGGCTGGTCCTCACGTCCCCCGCCCGGCGCCCCGGCTCCGGGATTTTATAGCCCCCACCCCGGCACGTGATGCTGCGGAGTACCGCTCGGCTCAGGCTCCTCAGCAGCTCCCCACCCTCGGGATAGGCTGCCCGAGTCACAACAGAAGCGGCGAGGAGGGGCGGACGCGCGGCAGGGAAGAACTCGAAGGAGGGGGATGGGGGAGACTTTGCAAAGTGTAGGTTTTGTTAATTTCGCGGGGAGGCCGGCCTCCTCCCCCTCTTTCTCCACGCTTTCTCGAGAAATCAGAGCTGCATCCTCCATCCTACCCCTTTCCCTAGCCTGGGCCCCAGCCCAACTCTTCCCCACTCCCGGCAGAAAAGCGCACCAGGTGGGGACCTTGAGGCCTTTTTAATAGGGATGCCCAGTGCTCCCTGCTCCTCTGTACCAGCCGTGGCTGAAGCGCGCAAAAGTGTGAGGCCTGCTCTCCGGAGCACGATTGTCTGGCGGCGGACTGGCAGCGGCCCAGTCCCGCATGGTGGCTTGGACCATGGATACACACAGACACACACAGAGTCCCCCAGCATTTGGACTTGGCCAAAGTCATTCAGGTGGTTAGTTCGTGACGGATTCAGGGCGCAAGAGTGAGGCCTCCCAGCTAAGAACCTGCAGAGATTTTCATTCTAATGCTTGAGAAGCTCTAAAATGCCTTTGCACTTGGGGCTTTCCTGGGCCCACTCAGATCAAGGACACTTCCTTGTGCTCCTTTGTAATTGGCAGTGTACCTTTTGGCGGAGAGACACCCCAAAGAGTGTCCACTCTCCTTTCTCCAAGCCAATGCATTTCCAGGACAACCCTGCAAACTCCATCCCAATGATTTTGGTGAGAGAACCCAAACCCCAGCCCTCCTGGAGACCTGGCAGGCTTGGGGAAGGCCTTTGCTCTAGGTCCCGTGATTTTCTGCACCTTTATATTTTACAGACCTTGAGCATCTGGCAGGCTAACCAGGAAGCACTCTCCCCACCCCCGTGTACCCCTTTAAAAGCTGAAAGAGGTTGAAGGAATTTGAGCCACTCTAGGAATCCTGCCTCAGGATGGGAGAGGTGGCTTGGTAAAGGAAATCTGAGGGCCACAGGCTCCCGCAAAAGACTTGTGCATTAGTGGTTATGTGAGAGAAGGGGGCTGCCAAGATAGGGGCTATTGATCTTTGGGGAAGGTAAGGTGGTAGAGGTGACAGCTTTCTCTTTTTTGCCCCTGTGGAAAATCTGGTTGGAGCAGGGAGAGTGAGCAACCAACCGCTACAAGGCTGATCGTTTGTTCCAAAACAGCAGACTTCAGGCCTGAGTTCACAATGGTGTTAAGAAACTTGAGGACCGGACTCCCTCCACCTCTAAGAACCTAGTGCCTTAATCCTAGGGGAGCATCAGCTTCTCAGCTGGAGGCATGGCTATCTCTCTGTCTTCTGTCTGTCTCTCCTTTCCCCTTTTTCATCTCTGGGACCATTTCTTTTGCCTGCTAGAGAAGTGTAATTGGGTTGTAGGGACGCCCCGCTCTGGGGAGCCCAGGATTTATGGATGGCAATTAAAGTTTTATGAATTGCAGCTGAGGCTGGTTATTGAGCTATTTGAATGTGATTAGAATTCAATTAGAAAGCGGTTAGTGGACGGTAGGTCTCCAGAGTGTAAACAGACAGCTATTCCAGAAATGTGCTAATCCAACATCTTGTGACAACAATTAAGGAGTCTCAGGGCTTAACTCAGGGCAGCTCAGCTGTAACTACTTTTGTACCACAAGGTTTACCGATGCAGACATCACAGATGCTCAGCCTCGACCCTGCCTGCCTGCCTGCCCACCCTCGCTCGCGTGGGGAGAATGCTGGTAGTCCCGAATCATTCCAGCCCCAAGAAGAATGGAAGCTCAACCACTAAGAGATGCTTACAGCCTGGGTGTTTTTTTACAGGCCTAAATTGTCCAAACAGGTGACATGATTTCCCCACTTACTTTGCAAGTGTGTGTGTAATTTATATAATATATACTTATGAGTATTTATTCACTTTGCAAGTGCTCAAAGAAAGTAATAGTTTTTCCCTTTCCTTTTTCCTCTTCTGTATTGGGTAGAAGGTTATCTGAGGTCTGTTTTGGGCTTACAGTTCGGATCACTGTGTTCCCGGTGGTTCTGGGTATGCTCATGGGAAGAACTCCTATGCTAATGTGCTGGAATTTGTGCTTATGTGAGGACCATTTTACTTTAGAGAATCCTAATTATGAAGCTTGAGCAACTAATTTATGTCTCAGTATGGAAACATCCAATTGGAGTGCTAAGGAATTTTGAGAAAAGTGAGAGGCTCATGGGGTTACTGAGGGCTGCAAGGGGTGTGGTAGCTTGGGGCCAGACTTGAGGTGGAAAGCAGACCAAGTCTGAGAAACTTTGCCTATTACGAGAGGACTTGGTTAAATTGCTTGAACCATGGTGATAAGCACAGGGTGATGTATGGAAGTGTTAAGTAGGTATATTGTACGCCTAAAACTAATATAACATTGCATGTTAACTAAGTGGAATTAAAATAAAAACTTTAAAAATTTTTTTAAAAATAAATTGTTTGAGCCCCCCAAGAGCAAGAATTTTACGGTCACGTTCCAATTTGGTGGCTCTCCTCAGATTCTCCTCATTAATTCTCTTTGGATCTCTTAGTCTTTCTTTCTTTTCTCGACTCCAGCCCCATCTTCAGAAGTTGGCCCCACTGTGTGTTGCCACCCCCATTCCTGAAGGAAGCCTACCCTCCATGGCCCCGAGCAGCTGTGTGGCCTGCCTGCCCAGCCAGACCCTTCCTCAGGATAGCAGCTCTTCGAAACTGCTCAAAGCAGAAGGGGACCCCTGAGCAGCCTGTCAGTGTGCCCCCATGGTGCCCCCGCTGCCACGCAATTTTATTTCTCAGTGATTCTGTCCGATAAAATTTCATCGTCCATTAAGTAATCCCTGAAATGAGAGCTCTTATGAGCCTATAATGAGCTCTAATTGCCACGACTCGGGGAGCCACGTGGAAGGATTTATTCGGTATTAAGCAGTCGGGTACAGAGTACAGGCTGTTACCTAAGCCATTACTTTCATAATTCAAGGAGAAAATTAGTTCTTTTAAGGGGCAGGGGGATCCTTTGATTTCCTCCCTCTTGCTGGTATGACAGAGGATGGCTTTGTCTTCCTTGAGTGCGAGACAATGTCACAAATACGAAGGTAACAAAATTGCCCCCCCCACTCCCCCAACACTTACCAGTCAGGGCACCCCACCCTTACCCTCAAATGAGAAAAAAAAATCAAAGCAGTTCAGAGGTGCCACCTTCTTGCCCCTGGACTCTCCAGCTTGAGCCTGAGTAAGCAGTTTCCTCCTAGCTCAACCTTGAGATTCGATTCTTGGCTGTAGCTTTCAAGAGGTCTTCCAATACTTCCCCCATCCGGGATCACACCTGACCTGGACCCCACATTCCCCTCTTGTTTCTCACTCTATTTCCTTTCATGGACAAAGTCAGGGAAAGCAAAGAATGTGGACTTAGCGTTCCTTATTCCACAGGCCCTAGAGTTCTGACCTGTTGATGTGCTTAGCTGTTTCACCGGCTGTAACTCCCACTTCGCCCTTCCCTCTGCACACCCCCCCAAAGAGCCCCCCCATCCCGAGTCCTTTTTTCTCTCATTTTTAGCGTTTGCCCACACGGTTCTCCTGCCCCAAACGGAGGCTGCGAGCAGGGCGGGACAGCCCAGGAGTTGGCGGGGCGGCCTCGGATTTATTTGCTCCTCTTACATTGATTTCATATTAGTTTCCAAAGCGATGAATGATCTCAAAGCTGGGTTTTGTTAGCCGAACACAAACAGGAGACAGGACTTACTTGCCCCCAGCTCCCTTTAATGAGGTCATTATCAAAGCGTGAACAAGTCTATGAATGTTTTATTGAAAGCGCATCGTTAACTTGTATCCATCCTTTTCTCCGAGTGGCATTGTGATATTGCTGTCTGTGGCACATCTTACCCGATATAGCCCGAGATTTCCCCATTCTCTGTAACCAGGCAACCCTTTCTGAATACCCAAAAATTGAAAAGAACCGCTTAGTCTTCAAGAAAGTCCTCAATAATAGTGGAAAAGAACAAAGATCCAGGAGACAACAAAATGCCACAGGGGTGACTTTTCATGAGCAATTATCTCTCATTAATCAGAAGAACAGCTGCAATATTAATTTTCTCTCTTTCTTCCTCTCTTTTCACAGTCCCCAACATTTGAATAATCATAAATTTTGATTTTATGAAGGAGTCACATTTTCAGGGGCTGGAGGAAAGCAGCTACCTAGGTGAAGACAAGGAGAAAACGCTCTCGTTTTATTATTATTTTTTTTTTGGTTTGGGTAAAGCTGCCAACAAAGCAAAATGAAAAAAAAATAAAAATAAAAACAAGAGAGATATACTGGAGAAAATGGTCCTCCCCCTTTCTTCTAGATGGCGGCTTAGAATCGGGATTCTTTTCCCGCGCCGCCTCCTGACAACTCCCCCTCCCTCCCTTCCTTCCTCCCCCCTGCCCAGACCCTTTCCCCAGTTCTGCTCTGAACAGGGCGGAGGGAAACGTCCCCGGCGTCTGGCGTGGGAGTTTCAGCCGGGTTTCTGCCCGTTTAACTTGCAAACGTGAAGCCAAGCGTTGTCGATCTGACCAAAGAGACACTCTTTGGGCGTAACTCGCATTGTGGCCATCAAAAGCCCGCCAGCCTTGGATGAACTGAGACGTGCATTCAGCAGAAATGGGGCGCTCGCTCTCCTTTCAGGAGCCGGAGAGGCGATTGTTCGCAGAATGTGTAGTCAGGGTGGAAAACGAGGATCCCCAGATAAGGCTGTAACCTGCAAACCGGATTGGGGGGAGTTAAAAGAATCTCATTAAAGCCGATGCTGCAATTAGCAAATACACACTCTTAGAGAACCCAAGCCCCTCTTGAAAAGCCTTGAGTCGGGATGAAAGCGGGGCAGTTTGGAGTCAGTCCCCACATTCCTACGCTGGCAGAGTGAAGAGGGGCTCCGGCGCCCGGCTCTCGTGTCAGCTTCCCGAATATTACTTTGAACGCAGTGCAAGCGAGCCCGTTCAGCCTAGAGGGCAGGCGGCGGGCCTCGTGCTCACCCACCACCAAAAAATGGTCTTGCTTCTCCCTAGTGTTTATTCAGAGCGGATGGGCCTTTGAGAAACCTCAATTCGCCTTTGTGCTCACGACAGGCGCAAGAGTTCAATTGGGCCCTCGGAGAAGGGGGTGGGAGGAGGCTTCTGGGAAAGGAGCGAGGAGTCTGGCTCAGAATTTCGGGAACAACCGAGTCTCCGGACCCTCTGAACAGTTTTGATGACACCTAGTCCCTGCCACACAACCCCTCTGCTCCCCACATCCCCTTAATTAATATTCGCCCACCCCCAAATCCGTCAGCCTAACAGGGCTTCCCTCCCCCACCCTTAAAGCTCTCCTCTGTCATCAGAATAAAATTTATTGAGCGCCTACTCAGTGCCCAGCGTGTGCTAGGCCCGGCGGGGAGCACGCCTGAAAAGGCCAAGACTGTATCCAATAGAATATTGTTTCATTTCAGTAACAATGGCCTGAGGTGGGGAACAATTATCCGGATAATTGAAGCAAATGCTCCACCTCCCTCCCTCCCTCTCCAGATCCCTTGGCGCTGGCCTTTTTTTTTTTTTTTTTTTAACTACCTTTTTCAAAGTTGGTGGTTTTTGTTTGGTTAGGGAGGGTGTTGCTGAGAGCGATAGAGGAGGGCTGAATCATTCACACGCACGAATCCCCCACTTTCCTTGGCCTAAAGTTTGCTGAAAGCCCTGGCCTGAAATAGCTGCTTAGTAATGGAATTCAAGACAGTTTTTTTTTTTTGTCTTTTGCTTTTTTGTTTCTTATTTTTTTTTAAAGATTTTATTTATTTATTCGACTGAGATAGAGACAGCCAGCGAGAGAGGGAACACAAGCAGGGGGAGTGGGAGAGGAAGAAGCAGGCTCCTAGCGGAGGAGCCTGATGTGGGGCTCCATCCCAGAGCACTGGGATCACGCCCTGAGCCGAAGGCAGACACTTAACCGCTGTGCCACCCAGGCACCCCTGTTTTTGTTTCTTAAATGCTACCAAAAAGAGAGTGAACCTTTGTAATTTTTAGCGATCTAGCCTTTTGGTCAAACTTGGTCATCTACAAAAATCACCCAGACAGCGTTATAAAAGTATGGATGCCTTCAAGATTTTGATTTAATGGTGTGGGGCCCAAGCTTAAGAATTAAACAAAAATGCTTGCTGTGGTTCTGATGCAGGTGAGGGTTGAGAAATAATGGATAAATGCTACCCTGCTAATCCTGGAACCTGAAGAGAAGAACTTAACCTCTCTGAGCCTCACTCAGCAGTTGGTAGTTGGAAAGCATGTATGGTGCACCTACTGTATTTGGGGCTCCTGGCATACAGGGAATGCTGTTGCACAAGACAGTCCCTTGGGAGTTTCCAGTACGTTAAAAGGAATCAACAATTCAACTCAGTGGCAGTGAATCGCAAAAGGTCGAATGAGTATGAGAGAAACGCCCATTTGGCTCCAGGAGTGGGTAAAGCTGAAGTCTGAAGGTGACTTGCAGAATGAGTGGCAGTTGGCCTGGGAACGAGGGATGGGGAATGTGTTCCGGGCCACTGAAGGGAGCACACAAAAGCAGGGAAGACTTTCTCTTGGTTAATTGCAAGAACTGAAAGGAAGCCAGGGAGATTGGTGGAACAATCTTCAGTTTCTGAGCCTGTGAGATAGGAAAATGCCCGCCACCTTCCAGTCCTTGGGAGGAATTGAGGACTGCTTGGCGCCGGGCCTGGTGCCTGGTAAGAGCTGTTGGTGGCTCTGGGTTTTATTATTATCTGGGATCTGCAGGGCCATGTGCCCTTGAGGCCAGGGAATGAAGTATCAGAGCGCTAGGCTTCACAGAGGAAAACCAGGAAGCTGGAGCAATGGCCCAGTCGTCTCTCCGAGACAATGCACCTTTTCTGAGCTGAGTTTCTACTCCCAAGGCTCCTTCGCAGCTTGGCGCCCACACCCTGAAGGTGCCCAACCTGGGGTTTCTCTAGCCTTTGATTTCTGGATGAACCTGTCTCCTTCAGCAGCCCCATCAACCTGGGCCTGCCAGGGGAGTTTCCCCAGGCTCCACTCTCCACCCCGCTCAAAGGCCTGGCATTCTGGAAGCCCCTACTTGGGACTATGCCTTAAAATTTCAAAGCTCCTTTGGCCTGGAGAAATCTTCAAGCATTGCAGGTCTGTTTGGGGTTTTTTTTATTTTTAAAGTTTATTTATTTAGTAACCTCTAAACGGAATGTGGGGCTTGAAATCAGGGCTGGGAGATCAGGGGTTTGTGCTCCTCCAACGGAGCCAGCTGGGCGCCCCCTTTGCTGGTCTGTTTTGCACAGGAGGAAGCAGGTGCCATTCCAGTATGCCAATCTTCATAGCCACCATTTCTTTCCTGAGCTCCCCCATGTGCCTGGCTCTGAATGAGGAGACTTGCCCACATGACCTCATTTGCTCTGACAGATAAAACACATTATTATGGCTGTTTCTTGTAGGAGAATCCTCAGTCTTAATGAAGTTCAAAGACTTACAAGGTCAGACAACTAAAGATGGCAGAGCCAGGATTCAGATCCTGTCTATCTAATGCAGGGGTGTGGAGTTTTAGGCACTAGGTAAAACCATCTCTTAATGATACCAACATTTATTGAGCATCTATTATGTGCCAGGGTATGAAATAAGCTTTTTATTTTTTTAATTTTTTAAAATATTTTATTTATTTATTTGACAGAGAGAGAGACAGCGAGAGAGGGAACACAAGCAGTGGGAGAGGGAGAAGCAGGCTCTGCGCTGAGAGGGAGCCCAATGCGGGATTCAATCCCAGGACCCCAGGATCATGACAGGAGCCAAAGCCAAAGGCAGACGCTTAAGGACCGAGCCACCCAGGGGCCCCATGAATTAAGCTTCTTAATGTATCTTTAATTTTTCACAATGACCCTGTGAGGTAGGTACTTTTATTATTTACTCATTTGGCTTTTGTCCACTTCTTGGTTAGTATGGTTTTCCTATATATTAAAGATCACAAAGGCCAGTTTAATGTGGGGCACATTATGATGGGGCACAAATTGGCACTGGGATGAGGATAGGGAATGTGATTGTTTTTATGCCCCTACACCCTGAACATAGTTAAGTGCTGAAAGATATTTGAAGTGGGTAAAAGCAACAGCTTATTCCTTTACTTCAAAAGCCTTCATTGTAATCAGTACATAGGTCCACTGGTTGGTTGGGTACGCTCCCCTCCCCAGATGACTGCAAGCTGCACCTGGACAGAAACTGGGTCTGTTTTGTTTATTCACCGTCTGTGTCAAACACCCAGCCTAGAGCTGGCATATATTGGGAGATAAATATTTGTTGAATGACTTCCCATTTTACAGATAAGGAAACAGGCTCAGAGAGGCTATGCAATTTGCCCAAAGCACAGAGCTTCCAAGTGGCAGAGGAAGGATTCAAACCCAGGTCTTTCTCATACTAAAACCCTGCTCTTTCCACCCCAGCCCACAGGGACTGAACGGGGGAACCCGGGCTGCGCGGCTGGGGGCCGGTCCGAGGTCGGTCCTCACTCAACCCCAACCCCAGACGTGGGTGAAGCCGAGGGAGGCCGCTCCCTAGAGGGGATAAATAGACTCTGAGAGGGTGCGAGGCGCTCCCAGAGCGTCCGATGCTCCTGGCGCTTTCGCTGCGGGAGCTGGAGACCCACACCCTACCCCCTTCCTGGTGTTTTGTCTCTCCGGGTCCCGGTCTCTCCTTCTCCCTATTTCTCATTGGGAAACGAAGCGACTCTAAGGGATCGTACTGAACCCACAGCCCGAGAACACCGCGACCAGCAACGGCCCCAAAGACCTGCCATCCACGCTCTGCGATGTGTCCTCCCCACGACAGGTGCGCATGCGCGAGCGTGTGTGCCCGAGGGAGAATTTAGCATGTATCTGTGTGCGCCAGCGCGTGTGAAGTGTGCGTGAGCGTGAGAATGAGTACGTACGTGACCGTGGGACACGGGGTGTGTGCGAAGCGAGTGTATGTGTCGGCAAGTGTGTGAAGAGTGCGAATATGAGGAGTAGCACGTGCGTGTGTGTGTGTGTGTGTACCGGGGTAAGTGAAGCGTGTAGGTGTTTCAGAGCTTGAGTGGGGGCTGTAAGCTTGACTGTGTGAATGCAGGAGTGTGAATATATGAAGGGGCGAATGAGAGAGGCTGAGTGTGTGAGGGAGAGTGTGTGTGAACGGTATGCGTGTGAATGTGCGGGAGAAAGTGTGTGCTCCTGTGAGTCTATGCGTAGGTGTATGTGTAAGAACATGCGCGCCACGGTGTGTGTGAAGAGTAGGAGCGCGGGTGTGGGAGATCGAGCGCGTGAAGTTTGCCCGGGAGAGTGTGCGTGGCTGGGACGCGTGCGTGGGGCGTGGCTCCTGGAGCCCCACCTCCGCCGCTCACCCCCACCCACCCGGTGGGCGGCCGCAGCAGCCCGGCGCCTACCTCTCTCTGCGGAGCAGCGAGGTCCCTGAGAGAGGGAGGGAAAGAAGGAGGGGACAGGAGTGGCCCCTCACAGCGGAAACCTGCAAGTAAGTGGGGGGCGCTTTGGGGGCATCACCAGCATTCCCCTTTTTCACCTGTCCCCCAGTTTTCTTCACTCACCCCCTGGATCACCTTTCTGGCCATTTACCCAACAAGTACTTATGGAGTGCCCACAGTATAAGAGGCTCTGCTCTACACACTGGGAAAACCAGAAGAACAAGACAGCTTAGGTCACACTCATCAGGGAACTAACACGGGGCTTTCCGTTCATGAGTAACTGCTTTGCAAAATGCTGGTGTTATAAATTTTGGTCTCTGCCCTCAAGCAGAGGGGGCATGGAGAGCTTAGAAGACAGAATATGATAGCAACAAGACAGTGTGTTGGAATAAGTGCGAACGCATTCCATCTCCATCCAAACCACAACCCTTCCACTGTCCTCTTGAGCTTGGGCTTCAGGTTAGGCGGTCCTGGGTGTGAGTCACCCTCCTTGACAGTGGAAGTTATAATAGCACTCTTCTTATCGGGTGGCTGTGAGGGTTAAATGAGTTGTCATGACAACCCTTGGCGCAGTGCCTGGCACATGGTTAGCACTCAATATATACAAGCTACAGTGATGCTGATGCCTAAGAGTTGCTGGCCTGATGGAATGCTGTGGAGAAGGGGAGATGTGCTGTAGGTTTTTAAAAAAAGATTTATTTATTTATTTATTTGAGGAGGGAGGGGCAGAGGGAAAGGGATAGAGGCAGAGGGGGCTCCATCTCCCAACCCTGAGATCATGACCTGAGAGGAAATCAAGAGTCCTATGCTGAACCAACTGAACCACCCAGGCACCCAATGTGATGTAGGTTACACAGTTTGAGAGATTATCTACAGATTCAAATTAATTTGTATATATTTATATTATATTGCTCTGTAGTGTCAGGTTGTGAATATCAGATGCTTGGTCTTTATTCCTGAACCAATGTTACTACTAGTGCTGTTGTTAAGGGGAAATGAAAAAGTATTGAGGGGAGACAGCAAGAACCTACAAGAGCCAAACGTCCTTTCAGGCAGCCTTAGAAGCATTTTTAGTCCACCCATGTGCCTTTAAAGTGAAAGGGAATATTTTCACAGTGACACAAAATGCATGCTGTAATTTAACCTTGTGAGCGAAACTTCCAGTTAAGTATGACATAGGAAGTATGTTTCCTGATTAGCCATGTACCTCCCTGGAACAAGGTACTGTATAAACAATTACGGGACATGGTAGTTTTGTTTTGTTTTTAATGTCTGACTTACTAAGGTACTAAGGGATTTTGTTTTGTTTTGTTTTGTTTGTTTTGTTTTTAGTGTTCAACCTAGGACCACAAGATAATTTTGTTTTAAACTGAAAAGGGTATCTTTAAAGATTGAATTTCCTTATGGAGACTTTTTCAAGAAAAAAAAATATATTTAAAAAAATCTTGAAAAATATGAGAATTGTTTGCAGCATCTAGGCTCTCAAATTTAGCAGCTGAAAATGAATTTTGCCATTATTCAGCTGACGCAGCCATCTTATGTTACAATCAGAGAAACTGAGATCCAAAGAGTAGTGTTATAAGCGGTCAATCCCTTCCAGCAGTCACTAAGTAGGACCATCTTAATTTTGTTCCTCTGTCCGCTCTGTCCACACTTAGACATTTGTAGGAAGATGTCCTGGCAATTAAGAGGAGAAAACGGGGAGGATTTCCAGCTCCCTTCCAGACTGGCACATCCCTGTTTCTGGCAACTCTCTCTTCTGGGGTCTCAGACCCAAACCCTTGGAACCTTCCTCAAATCCTCTCTTTGTCTCTGTACATTTAATTTGTGGGGAAGGCTTGATGGCTCTATCTTTAAACATATCCAGAAACTGACCACTTACAACATCCCCACCGCTATCACACCGGTCCAAACCACACTCTGGTCTCCTGCAGAGCCTTCTGACTGGGTCCTTCTTCCCATCCTTGCCTCTACAATCCGTTCTCAATTTAGCAGCCAGAGGAAGCCTCTAAAAACAGAAGTCAGATTGGGTCAGAATAAGAACCAAAGACCTTACAATGGCCAAAAGTCCATCCATGGTCTTAACAGTGGCTGTCTCTCTGAACTTCTCTCCTCCTGTTGGCCTATTCACTCGCCCTGCTTTCCTTTCTTGTCTGACCCTCTCCTGCATTGGCCTTCCCCCCCCTGCTGAGAACTCTTCCCTACAAGTGCCCTTGTTTACCTTCATTGAGGTCTTCCCTCAAATGTCACTTGCTCACTCTTTTTAAAATTTCGAAGCCCCTACTGTGCCCTCTGCACTCCCAACCCCCTTACCATGTTTTATTTTGTTCTCCATAGCATTTACCATTTTCCAACATACTATATAATGTACGGAGTTTATGTGTTTATTGTCTGAATCCCCCTTTGAGAATGAAAACTCCTGGAGGATATTTATGTCCATAGAGTCACTAAGAACAGTGCCTGGCATAATAGTTGCTCAATAATATTCGATGAGGATTCACAAGAAGAAAGCCAGTGTTCTTGGTAGACGCCTGACCACAATTCTATCTTACCTCTACATAGCACTTTGGAGTTTACAAAGACTCTTAAATATGTTATGTCATTGGATGTGCACAGTTATATAAGCTGGATAGGACTTTTTTTTACTTGTTATTTCCACGATGAGATATTTAGAATTTAAAGAATGTGTCCAAATCAGATCCAGGACTGGGATCTAAATCAGAGTGTCATTTTTGGTAGTAGACAAGTTCTCTGTTCTAAACCTCTTGGCTAAATGAGGAAAATATAGGTTACTGGATTCACTGTGGATCCTTCTAAATTCTGGCCCTGGGATGAGGGCTGGGTCCTTCTTCCACTGCCTGCCTTTGGGATTATGTAGCTGTTCAATCCCCAGCTAAATAAATGATGTTTGGGGGAACATTCCACAATGGCCACATCCTCTTGTTTTTATAATTTGCACAGGGTTGAAAACAAGAGATATTGTCTTGTTGTTAGCTCAAGCTCATTTGGAGTCTGGCCTGAATCTCTTGACTTGGCTGGATGCCCTCCCTCATCTGACTGCTCTGGGCAAACCAACATACTGTCTTAGTCAGTGCATTACAGTTCCTTCCTCATGTTTGAGTTCTCTGTCAGTCCATCAGATTTAGCTGATGAGCTCACTGACTGAAAACTGATTGAGCAAGACAATGTCCCTTATTCTCTAGGCACACACAGCACCATTGTCTTCCACAGATACTAGTAATAATTGACATCCTCTTATGAGGACATTAATAGCTCAGGAGTCATTAATCAATAAATGCTGTTAGGGCAAGAATTTATCATACTGAACTACAAAGGTAGCAAAAAAAGTAATATGATTCAGAAAATAGATGTAAATATAAAATTACCAATTCTGAACAAATTTTTAAGATAACACTATTTCCGGGACACCTGGCTCACTCAGTTGGAAGAGCATTCAAGTCTTGATCTCGGGATCATGGGTTCGAGCCCCACTATGGATGTAGAGATTACTAAAAAAAAAAAAAAAAAAAACTAAAAAAAAAAGATAACACCATTTCCTCATGGATGTTCACATGTAGTAAAATGACAGTTACTTCCCTGTTATCTTTCAGATCCCATGAATTATTACTTTTTTATGTGAATGAGGAAAATTTCAACATTTTGAGACAAGAAAAGGAATAGAATTATTTGTTTATTGAAATATTAAATCAATGTTTGGTTATTCATGGATTAACCCATGCCATCTCCACTTAGAATGTAATACATGTCTCAGTTATACACGGTTTCTGTGTTCCAGGTGCTCTAAAGCAACAGAGATGTTAATTATAAATGCAGAAAGCATAGTTCAGAAAGGAGCAATGTCAGCCAAAGTTAACTGCATCATTGCTATTCTGCAGGGGGCTTTTTTTTTTTTTTTTTTTTTTTTTTTTACCTTGGGTGGTGGTGGCGGTGGTGGTGGTGGCAGTGGTGGTTGTTGTTGTTGTAGTTTGAAACTGAGCAAGTTAATGGAGTTCCAAACAATGTACCTAGTTCCAAACAATGACCATAATACCATGTATATTGGCCAGAGAATGACCCCTAGCCAGAGAAGTCTTTGTATTTTTAGTAGCCAACAAAAGACAAAGTGTATCGGACGAATGGCTACTTTTAAAGATAAGGCCTAGGTCATACTGTTAGACGAACTTCCAGAAATAGAGCTACAGTTGCTATCGAAATTCACCATTATTTATCAAGTGCCTGCATGTGCTGGACGCTGGGGTACAAAGATGACTAAAGCCTCATCACAGCCCTCAATGAATTCTAATAGGTGTGTCATAATGGAATGCAAGAATCTATGGAATCACGGAGGAGAGAGCCATTCTGTCTTCCAGCTGGCATCAGGGACCCTAGGATTGGGCCTTGAACTATTTATAGGATATATTCAGATTAAAAACAACACGACAACAACAATAGCACAACAGTGAGAGAAGAGACTTCTAGAAGGGTGCATGAGTGAGCACAGACCTGGAAGATACATTCTATGGAGGCGGGATGGCCACCTGCAGCAGGGAAAAACAGCAAGGGCTGCTTAGCAGCAGAAACAAAGGGTCTGAGTGGTTGGTGAAGGAGTAGGAGGTATTATTAGATGGATGGTCTTTGAGGCATGCTAAGTAGAAAATTGAAAAGATTATATTGAAATCATTATAAAGGATGGATTGGAAGAGAGAAAAATCAGAGGCAGTTAAAGTCTTAGAGTCAGTCACAAGACGATGAGGGTTACATTAATCAGTAGTGGTGGGAAAGGAGAGGAGAGGTGAGGATGAATTCAAGAGTGCCAGCAGCCCTCAGTTGCTCTTGGGTTGTGAGATGTGGGTACAGAAAGATAAATGAGTCAGTGGGGAGTTGGATTTGTGGCTCAGGGATCTGGGTTAGTGAGGGCACTGTTAACAAATATAGTGGTTACAGAAGATAACAAGTGTTTTATTGTTTCGGATGGGCTTGTGGATACAGTGGGGAAGAGGAAGAAGGTAAGGTTTTTGGTGTTAAGCATTTTGAGTTATAAGTACTGTCAGAAGAGCCAATGGGACATTTTTGATGTGTAATAGCAGTTGGAAATATCGATCTGAACTTCGGAAAAATTGGGGTTGGAAATAAACATGGCATCAGCCTATAGCATTAAAACATATATAATTGTTGGAACATCAAGGTGAGATGAAATTACTGAAGGCTGAGGTGATGGTTAGGATGGCCAAGCTCATTGTCTTGGCATAGTATCTTTCCAAGTAATTGGCACATAGTAGTTAACATATTTGTTAAATGCTGACTCTGTTCCAGAGTCTCACTTCCCTGCTCTGGGGACTTATCTAATCTCTTGGTCATTCTATCTAGAGGTAATCAAGTACCTACCACTTGGCAGTGGGACTGGAATACAGTGGATTTGGAAAACAAATCAAGGTTGGAAGGCAGCTTGGTGTGAATATAGGATCAGAGTTAAAAATAGCCTCCTTTAGGGGCACCTGGGTGGCTTAGTCAGTTAAGCATGATGCCTTGCTCAGGTCATGATGTTAGGGTCCTGGGAACAAGCCCCCACATGGGCTCCCTGCTCAGGAGGGAGCCTGCTTCTCCCTCTGCCCCTCCCCCACTCAAGCTCACACTATCTAATAAAAAAAAAAAAATCTTAAAAAATTTTTGAAATAGCCTCCTTTAGCCAACCAGGTGCCTTAGAAAGTTGGCCTGAGCACTCAGCCCCCATCCCATCCAACAGAAATAGGGTTATGTAGGGAAGTCCTGATGTCATATTCAGGTACCCTGCCCTGTTTTCATTCCAAAAGACTTCTTTTCCCATGCAGACCTTAGATATTTTCTGATAGATTCAACCTTATCTTCACAGGGCTTGCTGACATTTGAACATGCCAGGGATCCATCAAGTAGGGCAGCCAGATGTTTATAGCCTGGTTCTGGCTTATTAGCACAGTGTTGCTCAGACTCCCTGTCTGAGTCAGAATCCTAAGTGACTGTTCCAGGTCACAAGATGTTTGTGTTTCCCGAAGGATTTAAAGTGCTTGCAAAATGGTCTGTGATATCCGCCTCCAGAAGGAAGATTGCTCATCTTTGAGATCCTATGTAGATGGAAAAAATGAGGGACAAATGGCAAATCAATACAAAAAATCATTTACAGTGTCACCATTTATCATCAGCTGGAACTTGGTATTGGTCCTGTAATTTCCTGTCAGTTACCACATTACCTAACTGTCCTCATCCTATGATGTTCTGGATCAACCTCTCTGCTTCAACCAGGCAGACCTGCTTGTGATCATAGCACAGACAGCCCCCTATGTGGGACTTCTTACCCACACGTTTCTCCACTCAAAGTGCTTCTATCCTTTTCTCACTCATCCAGTTTTATCTTTAAAATGCTCATCAAGGGATTCCTAGGTGGCTCAGTCAGTTAAGAGTCTGCCTTCAGCTCAGGTCATAATCTCAGGGTCCTGGGATTGAGTCCTGCATTGGGCTCCTTGCTCAGCAGGGAGCCTGTTTCCCCCTCTGCCTGCTGTTCCCCCTGCTTGTGCTCTCTCTCTCTCTCAAATAAATAAATAAAATCTTTTAAAAAAATAAAATGCTCCTCAAAATGGTACCTTCTTCATATGACTTCTTCCTATGATAACAACTCAAATTATCCAGAATTCCTCAGTGTTTCCATATGCGCTAACTATAAGTTTTATCTCTATATAGTATATCCTATTTTTTTTAGGACTTATGAATACCCTTAATTTTTCCAGAGCAATATCTTATAGACTAGCCCTCAGCATCACCTACAAAGATCGTTGAGTTGAATGGACTATTCATCTAGTCAACTGGAAGTTTTTCGGGTGATGGGAATAATGATGACAATGATTCATTCACTGAGTGTTATAGCAGACACTGTATTAAGGATTTTGCCATGTTATTACATTTGATTGTCACAATAAAGAGTGAGGAGGAGATCATCCTCATTTTATAGATGGGAAAATAGAGGTTCAAAGAGGTTAAGTAGTTTGCTTGAGGTCACATGATTAGTAAAGAGCATAATCTGTATTCAAACCCCAGCCTTTGAGACTCTACAGTTCATAATCTTGCCATGTTTTCGGTGTCTGTTTTTTAAAGGACAAAAAATGATATTTTCTTCATCTCTTTCCATTCCTCCTTGTACAGGGCTGTGTCCTGAATGCTGTAATTAAATTTGAGGTTGCAGGAACACACGGATGCTAACTTCCTTCAGCGGGTGAGTGTTTTGGTAAGCATAGATGGGGAAGTAAAGGAAAGTAGGGTCTGCTTCAGCAACTGCAAAGCCAGACCTCATGGAGAATTGAAAAAAAACCCACTCCTCCTCCTGCCCATTTCCTCAGAAGGGGCTTACTTAGAGTTTTATGGATCCTCTTTCCCTGTGAGAACAAAGATTTCAGATAAAAGGCCCTTCATTAGAAACCAGTTCTTTCATTAATTCAACAAATATTTGAGTGCTTACAATATGTCAAGCACTCTTCAAGGCACCAGGGAAAAGTGGTGAGCATAACGGATAGATTTTGTCCTAATAGTGTTTCTGTTCTAACAGTCTTATATATATATTTTTTAAAGATTTTATTTATTTATTTGACAGAGAGAGACAGCCAGCAAGAGAGGGAACACAGGCAGGGGGAGTGGGAGAGGAAGAAGCAGGCTTCTAGCGGAGGAGCCTGATGTGGGGCTCGATCCCAGACCGCAGGGATCACGCCCTGAGCCAAAGGCAGATGCTTAACGACTGAGCCACCCAGGCGCCCCAACAGTCTTATATTTTTAATGATAATAATTTTCATGGTGCTGTTCTCTTCCTGATGCTTATTCTCTGGTTTGAAGACTTTCTCATTTTCAGGATTGTGCTTGAACTAAGAAGTGGGTAGAAGCCAGTATTTTTCAAATTTATTTATGGTGGGCACCTGTTAGTTGCTGCTTTTTTTTTTTTTTTTAAGATTTTATTTATTCATTTGACAGAGAGAGAGAGAGAGCACATGCAGGGGGAGCAGCAGGCAGAGGAAGAGGAGAGGGAGAAGCAGGCTCACCACTGAGCAGGGAGCCCAATGCAGGGCTCAATCCCAGGACCCTGGGATCACGACCTGAGCCGAAGGCAGCCGCTTAACCCTGGGATCATGACTGAGCCACCCAGGCGCCCCTGGAAAGGAAAGCTTTAACACTAATCTGGAAGAGAAAGTATACAGTAAAATTTCTAAGATTGTATGATTCAATGTCACATAGGAAAATGTGAAGATAAAAGCTAATAAATCACAAGAAGATCTCTTTAAGTTTGAGTGGACAGAAAACTGAAAGACAGGCTCAGTACAGATGAATATAGTTCGAACTATATTAATAAAGTTGTTTCTATGTTATTTTAATTAGGATCCAGAAACAAAAGGGGAATTAAAAAGAATTGTAGGACTATTCCCTAGTGGTATGAGCCTAACCTGGCTCAATTAAATCTGACTGAACTGCTTTGTTCAACATGACCATCAAAATGTTGTTTTTGATCATCTTAAGAACGAGAACAGAAAGTAATCTAAGCCTTCAGCAATGGCATTTATCAGAATGGCATTTGACATGTGTGTGATGATAGGGTCCTGAGCCATCTAACATTTGTAAGCTCATTTCAATAACCTGAAAAAGCCTCTACATTAGTGGGCACTAATTATAAAATCAACATGTGAGAAACATTACATTCATGGGTTGATTGGCATCGCTTATAGTCGATCTAAGATTATCATCTAAAGAGCTTTTGATTTTGGATTCATTTGCCAAGTTACATCGTTCCTGAAGCATCTCAAATCAGGCAGGACAGGGTAGAATCGCATGCTGATGCCACAGGGTGTAGATGGGTCCGAATGGCCCTGGTTCAGTCAACAGTCCTGCTCCAGTCATGAATGATCAGCTGCTCTGTGATACCAACAAGAAGGGTCACCTGCTCATGTGACACACCATAAATATCAGTTCCTCGTGGTTGGCAGTGGGGTGGCGGAGGGGTGCTGCGGGAATGAAGTTACAGGGATCTAACAGACTGCAGGCAGAATGAGATCTCGGAGCCAAAGTGGGATCACTTCTAAGGTGAACAGCAGCCACAACAGCCTTGCGAGGACATTTGGAGGACGTATCTCCTTGGGGACAAACCTCTCACAGGCTAATCACTAAGCTAACCTATGGCAAACTGATCTGTCTATTCCTTTGATGATACATGTATCGCCCTCTCAGTGAACCTCTTACAGATGATATGGGCTGTTCGTTTGAATCTCGGAGAACAATAAGTCAAGTTGACTGTTCTTTCCAGTGTGGCCATTGCATTTTTAAGTTGCCCGGCAGCTGTGCGGGTCTGAATGGGTGACCACTCATACACCCTTTCCACCTCTTTGCCGTATGACTTTACTCAGAAGGGCAAAGAGAGAGAAAACCCAGGAGAGAAATGGTTGCGGTATTTTCTTGTCTTTCTATGCGGCTTTATAAATGCTCAGAACATGATCTGGCATGATGAATTGTTTCTGTGATGGAGGCAGCTAGACAGGAACATTGTCTTCATTCTCTAGATAAGAGAATGGAAGGAAGATAATTTAGGGTAGGCTGATTACAATGCAGCATGAAAATGCATATCTACCGCTCTTTATTCTAGTATTCTATCCACCCTGATTGAAATAACACTGTCATCAATAATAACAACTAACACTTATTGAATACTTACCATTCTTTACGTATATTATCTCATTTAATCCTCCCAACTCTATGCAATGAGTGCTATAATTAGCTCCACTGCACAGATGAGGATAACAAGTATTAAGTCAACCCAGTTTCCTGTTTCTTAAATATCATCCTGGGAATGTTAAGCATTTGGGGAGGTAAATGAGCTTTTTTATAACCACTCAGCAGTTCCTCATTATACTGTGTAAAAACGGTTAGCCTCATTTTCTCATTAAGTTTGTATTTTTTCCTTCTTATTTATCTTCCCTTCCTGGTAGTGGACATTTACCCACAGAAACAAAAGGAGTCTTTCTTTGATCTTCACTGTATCTCAGCCTTTCAAGAGCCACTTGAGCTTGAGTAAGTCATTTACCCTGTTTCCTCTGAAATTTATAGAACGGAAATAATATCCCACTGTTTATTTCATTGGAGTGTTGGGAGGGTGAGAGGAGACACAAATGAAAGTGTTTTGTAAAATATTTAGCACTATGTAAACACTGATATAAATATTTTTTTCCTTGTAGATGGTCTTTTCTCTTTACCTCACTTTTCCCCTTATTTTTCTGAATAAAGACTGCATTCTTTTACATGTTCATATTTGAATGTCTTCCTGTGGTGCAATTAACTACAACAATAAAGATAATAGCAAGATTTCTGAAGAAATTCACTTACAACTATTTCATGCCTCCAGGTGTAAGTTATTTTCATGGTAGTAAGGTGCATTTCATTTTCTGAGCCTCCAGAAGAACTCACAGCTCATTACATCTTCTAAGGATACACTGGTATCTTTAAATACACCATGTACAGAGTTATTAGTTGATCTCCCAAGGCCTAAAATTGTTCTTGCATCTTCTTAAGTGCTTAATGTCACTAGGACCAACACAATACCTTGAATACTGAAGCCCTAAAGTTAATTTGAGAGGATTCTACCTTCAAAATTTAGTTCCGTATAAAAGTAACTCACATTTTAAGAAGAGGTTGAAACACAGTAGCCAATGACTAGAAAAGAAAGAAACTTCCAGGGGCGCCTGGGTGGCTCAGTCGGTGAAGTGTCTGCCTTCAGCTCAGGTCATGATCCCAGGGTTCTGGGATCCAGCCTTGTGTCAGACTTTCTGCTCAGCAGGGAGCCTGCTACTCCTTCTGCCTCTGCCTGCTGCTCCCTCTGCTTGTGCTCTCTCTCTCTCTCTGTCAAATAAATAAATAAAGTCTTAGAAAAAAAGAAACTTCGAAATCGTGAAGGTAAAAAGCAGACGTTCAGAGATAAAATGGTATGAGAAAATGTTAAAATGATATGAGAAAATATTAAAATGATATGAGAAAATATTATAAGAAAAAATTAGAATGTGAGTGAAAGCACACCATAGTAAAGCTAGTGCATATGTGTTGGGGTGGGTGAGCCGTGAGACAGAACACAGAGGCAGGCTGACTCCCACGTTCCCCATCCAAGTACTAACCAGGCCCGACCCTGCTTAGCTTCCGAGATTAGATGAGATCAGGCCCGTTCAGGGTGGTATGGCCGTAGACCCATGTTCCCATATGAAGCTGGGCGCTGGCTAACCTCAATCACGTGAGAAGTCCAGCCTGACTGTAACTACTAAATCCAAGTCTTCACCGTACCGTGTTCAAAGAAGTGTAGAAAACTTTTAACATTGGTGAGTAAGAAGGCCATTGGCTCCCAGTTAAGAGTTCCAAAAGGATGCAGAATAGATTATCATCACACCCATTCAGGAGCAGAAATTGGTCGTGCCCCAACTCTATGTAAAGTATGGCATTATGGCATCACTACATAGGCATAAAATAAAACAGCGTAACTAAAAAAGATACCAAAGAAACTTTGACAGATGGACACATACACACACACACACACATGCACGCATATCCCCAAAACCTTCAAAATTAATGGTTTGATCAATCTATTCAATCTATTTTTCTTTGTCTTCCTACCATTTCTTATGATATTCAGGGTCAAGAAGGAAGAGTGAGTTCCTGTTCCTTCTGACTTGGCTCTAGTAATCCTCTATTGCTACATAACTGAGTACCTCAAAACTTTGTGATTGAAAGAAGAATAAATAAATGCTGGCTATTTCTGGCAGTTTCTGTGGGTTAGGAATTGGTAAGCGGCTTAACTGGTTGTCTGACAGTTAGTTAGTTGGGGCTGTAGTTGGGCTGAAGGCTTGACTAGGGCTGGAGAAAATGCTTTTAGGATGGCTTAATTCACATGAGTGTCATGAGGCCTCAGTTTCTCTCCATGTGAGCCTCCCTACAGTGGGATTTGAGTGTCCTCATGACATGGCAGGTGACTTCCCTCAGGTGTGATTTAGGAGAATATGGATACTGCCATGTCTTTTACAACGTAGACTCAGAAGTCACATACTGTCACATTCACAAATCCTATTGGTCACACCAGTCAGCTCTGTTCAATGTGGGAGGGGACTACAGAAGGGGAATACCAGATGATGAGGCTCAGTAGGAATCATCTTGGAGGTTGGCTGTCACACTGGTCAAATCAGATTTTGAGCCCCCAATAATACAAAGGCTATTCACCAAACAAAGCTGTTAAGAGTCA